>NC_090265.1:92863254-93172976 GCF_040414725.1 Anabrus simplex | reverse complement strand
CCTGTATTGAGATTTTACATATTTCATCTTTGAAGATGTCTTTTCACACAAGTACATACTACCAGGTACAAAAAGAAACCCCTCAGCAAAAGATCTTATATTTCATATATTCCTATATTCATCATTTGGAAGACGCTCATAGAATTCTTTTAGCACATTACCATACTGCAGATTAATCACTTCCAATTGAAGGTTAGGTGGAAGTTCTTCAATTGTACAGTCAAATGGATTTTGAAGTATGGAAAAGTCTTTTACACTTGCATCAAGACCCGAAAAACATTGCTGGAACTGTTGTTTGAGGTCAGGAACAAAATAAATATATTGCTTGAAAATTTATGTAGGAATGGTAATTTCATCACTTCCTTTAATTTTTGACAGCATGGGAAATGCATGAAGCAGCTTGACATGATTTGTGAGTCAATCAAAGTGAGTTGTCATTGAAATGACTTTACTGCAGTATTACTGTCACATACAGTATGAGTACTGTTTTGTCTTGTAGTTTCAAGTTGAAAAATTCTTATGATATCAGTACAAAGACTAATTTCCAAAGCCATTCAGTGTTTGATAATAGTGGTTGAGGGTGTTTTTATTGTTGAGAATGTCAATTTCTGCTCTGAGTTCAAAAAATCTGAAAAAATCCTCACCACTGCTGAGCCATCGAACTACTGTATAGCATAGCAAGTCAGGATATTCAGCCTCGACTTCTGACAGAAAATCATGGAATTGATGATGATTCCGCCCATGAGAATGAATGAATTTCACCACTGACACAACTGGTACATAAATACACGACAGATTCAGATATTTCTCACAAATTACTTACTGGTGAATAATATATATTTAATATATTTATAAGCCTTGAAAATGTTTCCATCTAAGCCTTTGCCTGTTCCACACATATTTTTACCATCATCAGGTGTTACACATTTTAGCTGATTCCAATACAGATTGTACTTAGTTAACATTTTCTCAACTTCCTTGAAAATGTTTTCACCTGTAGTTGCTCCACACAATATAGTCATACAAGCTAATTCTTCAGTAACTTCAAAGTCAGCATTGACTCCTCGAACAAACAGCAACTGAGCAGTATCTGTAATGTCTGCTAATTCATCAAGAACCAAGGGATACCACACAATATAATTTGTCTGGTTCATTAATTGGTTACTGATGTTGCTCCCAATGTCCTCAACTCTTTGAGGAACTGTTCTCTCTGAAAGGCTGGTAGTATTAAATAAATGTAATTTCTCTGCAAACATTTCTTTGTGGCTGCTAACAATCAATCATCATTTAGTTAACTCCCCATTAGCAGTTTACCTTCTTTAGCCAACAAATGAGCTACTTGTACACTTACTTTGGTTGCAGTCTCATTTTCATTGTATAAAGAAGTTGTACTGTAATGATTTACTCTGTTTTAAAGTTTCTAATCAATCAATCAATCAATCAATCAATCAATCAATCAATCAATCAATCAATCAATCAATCAATCAATCAATCAATCAATCAATCAAACCTGATCTGCATTGCATCTGGGCAGTCGTCCAGGTGGCAGATTCTCTATCTGTTGTTTTCCTAGCCTTTTCTTAGATGATTTCAAAGAAATTGGAAATTTATTGAACATCTCTCTTGGTAAGTTAATTCCAATCCCTATCTCCCCTTCCTATAAATGAATATTTGCCCCAATATGCCCTCTTGAATTCCAACTTTATCTTCATATTGTGATCTTTCCTACTTTTAAAGATGCCACTCAAACTTATTCTACTAATGTTATACCACGCCATCACTCCGCTGACAGCTGGGACCATACCACTTAGTTACAAGTAACTATTCTCATTTTGGTTCCGTATTGAAGTTGACGTATATCTCAAATATTATTATAATATTTATAAGTCCACCTGCTCAATACAATACAAGACAATTTTGGTTGCAGCCTCATTACAATACAATACAAGACAATTGTATTGAGCAGGTGGACTTATAAATATTGTAATAATATTTGAGACATACCATACCACTTAGTCGAGCAGCTGGTCTTCTTTCTCTTTCTGTCAGTTCTTCCCAGCCCAAACTTTGCAACATTTTTGTAATGCTACTCTTTTTTCTCAAGTTTAAAAACTTCATGTTAATTTCGTATTAATGGACCTCTCTTGTTTCCATTAGACACTACTCTTTTGTCAGAAATCACCCAGAACAAATCAAGCTGCTTTTCTTTGGAATTTTTTTCAGTTCTTGAATCAAGTAATCCTGGTGAAGGTCCCATACACTGGAACCATACTCTAGTTGGGGTCTTACCAGAGACTTATATGCCCTCTCCTTTACATCCTTACTAAACCCCTAAACACCCTCATAACCATGTGCAGAGATTTGTACCCTTTTACTACAATCCCATTTATGTGATTACCCCAATGAAGATCTTTCCTTATATTAACACCTAAGTACTTACAATGATCCCCAAAAGAAACTTTCACCCAACCAACACAGTAATGTCCGATTCATTGGCTGAATGGTCAGCGCACTGGCCTTCAGTTCAGAGGGTCCCGGGTTTGATTCCCGACCGGGTCAGGGATTTTAACCTCCATTGGTTCATTCCAATGGCCCGGGGGCTGGGTGTTTGTGCTGTCCCCAACATCCCTGCAACTCACACACCACACATAACACTATCCTCCACCACAGTAACACGCAGTTACCTATACATGGCAGATGCCGCCCACCCTCATCGGAGGGTCTGCCTTTCAAGGGCTGCACTCGGCTAGAAATAGCCACACGAAATTATTATTATTATTAACACAGTAATTAAAACGGAGAGGACTTTTCCTATTTGTGAAACTCACAACCTGACTTTTAATCCCGTTTATCAACATACCATTGCCTGCTGTCCACCTCACAACATTATCGAGGTCACGTTGCAGTTGGTCACAATCTTGTAACCTATTTATTACTCTATACAGAATAACATCATCCGCAAAAAGCCTTACCTCTGATTCCATTTGTTTACACATATCATTTATATATATAAGAAAACATAAAGGTCCAATAATACTGCCTTGAGGAATTCCCCTCTTAATTAATACAGGTTCAGATAAAGCTTCACCTACTCTAATTCTCTAATTAGGAAATTTATTTAGAAGGGTAATAGGGAGGTACATTCAGGGAAATGGGATGTCTAGGGAATGGTGATAAGGGTACAGAGATCTGGAAGTCAAGTAGGGATGACATAAAAATGTTAGTGTTGAACTGTAGAAGTATTGTAAAGAAAGGAATAGAATTTAGAAATTTAATAGATATATATTTACCAGATATTGTAATAGGAGTTGAATTGTGGCTGAGAAATGACACAATGGATGCAGAAATTTTCTTGCAGAACTGGAGAGTGTAATGTAGAGAGAGGATAAGAATGGTGGGAGGGGGAGTATTCATTTTGGTGAAAGAAGAATTTGTAAACAACCAAAGAGTTAATCCCTTCGGTGGGCGATGTGGCGAGATCCGATGGAAATGTGGATAAAAGCGGGAATTTCTTTGTCCATTTTCAGTATAAGTTAACGAAGAACTAACAATGGTTGGTATTATCGTCACAACTGTCACTGTCATGATCGCTACTTGAACTGGAATCGAACACGTGTTCTCTCTTTGGCGACTGCTGAACATTCGCATCAGCTACGCCCAAATCCTGTATATTCGAGCTTGCAGTACTTTTTCCAGGTAAATTCCTGTCACTTACGAATTCCCCTTCAGCAGAACTTACTTCGCTAATATCACAATTCTCCCCACTAAATTCCAACATTTTGTTTATCATGACCCGTAAATCGTCTTCCTCTAACAGTGGGAGCCGGTATTCATTATAGATACTTTAGTGGAAAAAATGTAAGAAAAAGGATCGAACAGAACCCTGGTCTCAGCAGTTTGGCCGGAAATCATGAAATAGGACTGTATTACGGATGCGTACGATAATAAAATATTGTGTAACTCGCGATAAACACACACTCCAGTCGTGAAGGATGAACTCAAGACTGGGGATAATAAATCAGGTCACAGTTCTAAAATGTCATCAGAGAAGTCTGTTCAGTGTCATAATCTCTAGAAATCCCTTCTACAGCAATATTATTAGATCCAAGGGACGATTAGGCGATGAGCTAAAGCTTCAGCGCGGAGCTATTAGGCCTTAGGTCGTTCTTGCTCGGACTCATCTGCGTTCTTTATGTTGCAACTCGTGGATGACACATTGGTATTGGGAGAACATAATTGAAAAAAATTCACATCAGATGGCAGACTCATCCAGAATACACTGTAAAAAGGAAATAAACATCTGCAGGCAGGCAACTGAGAAAACAAATATAATTCGAATCGGCGGATATATCCACGTTCCCCACCGAGCAAGCGACTTGTAGCCGTGGATCTTGCCGCATCGCCCACCGAAGGGGTTAACTCTTTGGTAGTTTACAAATTCTTCTTTCACTAAAATGAATACTCCCCCTCCCACCATTCTTATCCTCTCTCTACATTACACTCTCCAGTTCTGTGAGAAAATTTCTGCATCCATTGTGTCATTTCTCAGCCATGATTCAACTTCTATTACAATATCTGGTAAATATATATCTATTAAATTACTTAATTCTTTTCCTTTCTTTACAATACTTCTACAGTTCAACACTAACATTTTTATGTCATCCCTACTTGACTTCCAGATCTCTGTACCCTTATCACCATTCCCTAGACATCCCATTTCCCTGAATGTACCTCCCTATTACCCTTCTAAATAAATTTCCTAACTTATACGTACCACTGCGGTTGAAGTGAAGGCCATTTGAGTGCAGATCCCTATCTCCTACCCACCCATTAGGATCTAGAAATTTCACTCCCAGTTTCCCACATACCCAGTCCATAGTCTCATTTAAATCCCCAATCACCCTCCAGTCAGTATCCCTCCTACACAGTATTCCACTGATAACAATCTCTGCTTCCTTAAACTTCACCTGTGCTGCATTTACCAGATCCCACACATCCCCACCAACTATGTTGGTACTTATATCAGCTTGCCTTATGTTGTTGGTACCAACGTGAAACACTACCACCTTCTCCTTCCCCTCCTCCCTCTCTTCTACTTTCCTCAACATCTGCCTCAGCCTAATTCCTGGATAACACTCTATCCTGGTTCCCTTTCCTCCACACACTTTCCCCACATGTCTAATGATGGAATCTCCCATGACCAGAGCCTCAACCCTACCCACCTCATTTGATCCCCTCCCCTCCTGGTCAGCCCTATCTTTCCTGATAGCTGCAGAAGCTACTTCCTCCTCCCTTTTCTCCTTCCTATGACCCTGTTCCACCTGTCTTTTCCTATCCTCCACTCTACATTTCCCTTTCCTACCTTTTCCCTTCCTTCTGCTTCCACACATCTCAGCAACAGTTCCCTGTTCCTCATCTTCCCTCTGTTATTCTACCTGGAGTGATTCGTACCGATTTCGCACAGACACCTGTCCTGAATTCTGATCCTGAATAGAGCCCTTAGCCTGCAATCTTCTTCCCCTTAGATCATTAGACCACCTGTCTACTACAACTCCCCCCTTTCCTTCCTCTCCCTCTCCTTATCTCCCTCAAACTCTTCAACTCCTCCCTCATACCCCTCAGTGCCTTGCCACACCCACAGCTCCTTCACTTGCACCCCTTAACCATTCTTTACAGAAAAAATGAAAAGAAAAGGAAAAATAAAATAACTTATGTGCAAAAAAATGAACAGAGGAATACGAGGTGTGTTCAAAAAAAGACCGGACTTTGTAAATTGCGCGCAAACCGCAACATTGAGCGAGTTGTGACTGTGGCGGCGCCTAGCGGCAACTTCTGACAACAGACTGCTGCTTTCCGCATTCAATTGCCAGCATTATCAGTTGAGTTAGAGCCTCTGAAGTGATTGCGTGTGTCACATGTTCGTCGAATTCTATAATGAAACAGCTTGAGGAACAACGCGTGTGCATGAAGTTCTGCTTCAAAGTTGGGAAAACGTTTGTAGAAACACTGGAGATGAGACGTGGGTGTACGGTTACGATGTCGAAACCAAAAGGCAATCATCACAGTGGGTGGGGAAAGGTTCTCCTCGACCGAAAAAAGCACGAATGAGTCGTTCAAACATCAAGGTGATGCTGATTGTGTTTTTTTATTGTAAAGGCATTGTCCATCACGAGTTTGTACCCGAGGCCAGACAGTGAACAAAGAACTGTACCAGAATGTTTTAACGCATTTGAGAGATGCTGTGCGCAGGAAGAGGCCTGAACTGTGGGAAAACAAATCCTGGATGTTGCACCATGACAATGCGCCAGCACATGCATCTCTCTCGGTCGACTTGGCTCCAGAAGACTTTTTCTTATTCCCCAAATTGAAAACCACCTTGAAAGGACATCGTTTCCAAGACATTGAAGAGATCAAGGAGAATGCAACGAGGCAACTTCGCGCCATCAAAGAAAGTGCATTCCAGGAAGCATTTCAAAAGTGGAAGAAACGTTGGCAACACGCTGTTGATAGTGCAGGGGACTATTTTGAAGGGGACAGTCTGTGAAATGATGTAAGCTACATAATAAAGTTTTTCTAGCCACAGTTCGGTCTTTTTTTGAACACACCTCGTACATTGTCTGGGATAGCACTCAAAGATCACATGACAATAAGGTATTTAACATATGACTACACTACAATACTACTTCGTCGAACTCTATTTTTATCCTAGAACACCCTAACAGGATAAAAACTGCTGTTAATTACTGAATACCAAAAGGAATACACAAGAATTACACAATTCTAAACTGCAATTAGGCCTATCCTAATTACAACAACAGAATTTTAGTAAGAGAGTTTCTACAAATACCTCTACTATAACGGCACTACACAAATATTTTACAATAATAAAATAACCACGGTAAATTCTAATAAGATATTACTCGTATACTACTGTACATACGAGTTGGGAATAGCGTGACGAATGCTCAGTCTCATAATGCCAATGTATATTGTACTCTTTTAGTACAGCTATGGTGTCACTGCACAATTAACACAATGCTTTCCCATTTAATTCAGTAACAAAATAATTCCCACTCCATTCTGCCTTAAAAGCACAACACTCAAAGTCTACTGTTCTCTTCCCTTCTATTGTGGTTTCAACAGCCACATGATGGACATGCACCGGTAATAAAACAAGATCAAAATGTCATAGAACAGGGATACATATGTCATCACAGCAGACATTGAAAAACATAGAAATGTTCCACAGTGCCACACCTGGTCTTTCTTGCAACTCCTCAACTCAAAGCCGGCTGTTAGAGCGTGGAACCAGCTATAGACAATATTGTATTGAGAAACATAAGAATGTTCCAATACAGCTTGATAGATGTTGAAATGTTAATTTCATATAATGTTTGTGCTTCATAAAATACTATCCCACTTTTACATTTTAAGCATTTGGAAATGTAAAATCCTTTCTTAGACTGCGAGACATAGAAAAGGAAGTAGCAGGTCAGATCTGGCCCATGGGCCATAGTTTGCTGACCCCTGCTGTAGAGAGTAACATGTTCCAAGTGTGCAAAAGACTGATCATAGATTGTCTGACAAAAAAGAGATCAACCATATGATCGCAGAGGAACAATTCCGATTCCGGGGAGGAAGAAACCCACTTCATGCAATTAAAAATCTTGCGGATGACATAGAAGAGGTCTTAAGAGTGCCAAAAGGAAAACTATACTCTGTATTCATACATACATACATACATACATACATACATACATACATACATACATACATACATATACATACATATTCCACGTCGTTCCATCTTAAGCGATGGGTCGGCAAACGAGGCTTCTCCACCAGTTGCGGTCCCTTAACATCTCTCCTTCTTCAATGCTTTCCAAAGTATGTCCTCTCTGTTGAATGTCAATCTTCACCATGTCCTTGTACCTGAGTCTTGGTCACCCTCTTGGTCTTTTGTCTTCAAGTTTTAGATCGTACATTATTTTTGGTAATCTGTTATCACCCATGCGTCGCATATGTCCATACCATCTCAGTCGCTGCACTGTTATTTTGTCCTGCAGTCTTACAACTCGAGCCTGCTTGCGGATTTCCTCATTATGGACTCTGTCCCTCCGTGTTTTGCCGATCATGCTACGGACAAATTTCATTTCTGCTGCCTGGATTCTACTAACATCTTTGTTTCTCATGGTCCATGTTTCTGTATTCATACACTTCTCTAAATTATTCAACATGATCTACAGAAGAAAAGTAATATCAAAATTAGAGCAATTCACTGGAGAGTGGTGGTGGTAATGGTGGTAGTGGTGGTGGTGGTGGTGGTGGTGGTGGTGGTGGTGGTGGTGGTGGTGATTGTTTTAAGAGGAAGTACAACTAGTGTACCAATCTGCCCTTACTCAATAAAATATCAAAGAGAAAAACTATTGAGGAAACTTCAATAATTATCATATACTAAGTAGAAAACGCCATGCAGTGGAAACATAAGACTAGTTTATACCCAAAAGTAATATAAGTTATCCAATGGATCTGACCGGATCAGACAAAAATAGTCTGGAACTAAACCCTGAGTAAGCCAAATAGAACAAGCAAATGAGGCAATTAAGTCAATAACATCAACAAGAATTAAAATTAAGTAAATGAGTTTATGACCCTCGTAAGAAAAAACATAAATGGCAATTATAATATTAATGGAGATTACTCACAGCAATTTCCATGTAAACAGTTCTGTAGACCTCTAGCCAAAACTGAACAACCATGCCGGTTTAAATGCATTATGCAATATGTTACATGATATGTTTTAGGTTCATGGTAATTCTGTTTATAAGGGATGTTTCACAGGTATGAACCAAAACCGTGGACCTTTTCCTTTTTTACAGACTTAACTCTTAGTCAAAGATAAATATCACCTTTCTTTAAAATCTTTTCCACAAAACACGGTAGAACATTATTTTCTTGCTAACAATCCCCCATGAAATCTCAAAGAACAATCGAATAAAACACATAGCTGACATAGAGGAATGACCGAAAGATCCAAAAAATAAGCATTCACAGAATGCAGAGAAAATGGAAGTCTTACTATGATAAGTAAGCATGTTGCCATAGTTTCCTGAAGAAGAATTAAAGAAAAAGAATTAACAAATCTTAAAAACAACCAATAAAATGGCAATATGTGCCAGCAATTAGAATCAAAGTAACTTTCAAATGAAATCTAGGAGATCTGAACAGTGGTATAAACCCTGTATAAAACATCTATCACTCATGCATGCTTTCACAGACCCAAAATTCAAAACCATAAGAGGAGCAATATCTCAGTGACAATACATCACCTAGCCTTATCACTACAAGTAAACTAGGAAACCAAACGTTCAATAGCCTGGTCAGAATAAAACACCAGTGTGAAGGGTTTACTATCACAGGCCTTTTACGAAATCGCAATGCAATCACCAACACAGGCTGCCCAAACATCCGTATACAGTACAGACTCTTGTGCTGACATCAGATGTGTACGGCACACATAAAAATCAAGACCTCTAGGTACGAGCGATTATATCTCTCCCACATATGCATTTTGTAGCACGGTCTCAAAACACACACAGGATCCATTCCACCACATATACAGCATAAGGGATGCGGTCTACTAATAATTCTCATTATCATCCAAGGAAAGAAAATCACTCTTAAAACAAAACCAAAAGGAATCAGGCTCAAGCCATAACATACCATTAAAATATGGAATCAACACACATCTCGAGAATACTTATGGCAATCATTTCAAAATAAAAGACTCAGTATTGTGTGAACTGCTAATACTAGCAGATATGAATAATATCAATTGCCTGGAGTAGGCAAAAGCTCAGCATATCATATTTAAAACGATTGAAGTATCCTTTATAAGCTAAGAATGCATCTCAATTGAGACAGCCTCCATTTTCATTTACAACAAAATACAGAGGAAGGGGAGTTAGGGATTGGAATAACTTACCAAGGGAGATGTTCAATAAATTTCCAGTTTCTTTGCAATCATTTAAGAAAAGGCTAGGAAAACAACAGATAGGGAATCTGCCACCTGGGCAACTGCCCTAAATGCAGATCAGTAGTGATTGATTGATTGATAGAATGTAGAGTGTCAAGTCAAGGAAAACAAAAGCTCAAGGTAAGGCAAGAAAGAAATATATTTCTGATAGATATGTGCGCAGAGCACCATCTGTCATTAATAGGGCAAAAGAGAAATAAGCAACCATTTCATGAGCCCGATGAAGCCATATTTGGTCAAGATACATCAGCTCGAGGCCAATATGCTCCCATCTGTACAAAAACAGCTGCAGAGGCCATAACACTGGCTGACTGGGCAGAAGACCACTTGCTCACCAAGATATATTTCTTTTCACAAGAGATTAATCCTGATGTAAACCTATAGGCAGAGCACCTTGCCTTTGCATGTGGACATAGACATAGTTCATTGGAGAAGCAACCGTCGCACTCACTCGACTGTATGCGAGCTCGAAGAAAAACAGTACGTCGCATTAATTTTATTTTATTACATTTAGAGCATGTAATCAAATTAAAACATGGTTATCATGTATACTGGTGTATACATATTCTTGTTTAGAAAATAGTGATTAAATAACGAGAAATGAAGACAAAAAGCATGGTGTAATACAGGAAGACTTCTCGTAGTGGGGGAAAGTCCCAAGCTGTACAACGTGGAGATAAGGTGTTGCATCTTGCAGCACTCAGTGAGTCAGTTTTCATAGTGAGAGAATGGAGCAAGAGGTAGGACCATCGCATGTAGTGAAGCACAAAAGAGAAAAACCACTCAGACATGACCATAGGCTGTGCATTGTGAATATGTTCAATAAAGTAAGTGAACAGAATCCAGGTTTAGTCGTTTATTCATAAGTTCAGATCTTCACACTGTTGTTGTATGTAATGCATAGTACTGTACGTTCAAACACAAGACGTTTACGGGGTGGAGGTCAGTACTACACGCTCAGCAAATCACAACTATTTCTTTGGCAGAGGCGTAGGGATTCCATGTTTACATAAGGATTAAACTCTCATGAAAATAATTATAGAAAAGGATATTCCAACCTACAACAAGTTCTCGAACAATTAATCTATAGCAGTAACAGACAGACAGATGGGTACTACAAGGAGATCCATCAGCCCTGTCTTATTCAACATTACTACATCAGACATCAGCAAGGCAATACAGACAAAGTCAACCACACTATATGTGTACGTAGATGATATGGTCCTTATTTCCACCAGCGCATAGGACATCGAGTTTGCCCGCAACACCTTGGCACAATAGGCAGATGAAAATGGCTGTACAGTGAATGAGAAAAAGACAACAAATGACCCAAAAAGGAGGATAATCTCTACTATAAGAACAACTGGTTGGAGAGGGTGAATGTGTAGGTATCTATGCTTCACATTACAGACCAGAAACTCCTCTTACAGACTGCATGTGAAGGACAGACCAAAAACTGCAGTAAAAGTCATATTTGGAACTAGCAATTACCCGCGGCTTCGCTTGCATGGCTTTTGTAACTGATCAAAGTAATCGTTCCTCAGCATTGTACTAAGACATTATCTGAAAATTCCTAAAGTATAAAAACTCACCCAAAAATTGAGTCTCATTTACCCCAGAAATTCTTTGTAAAGCATGTTTGTGGTATTACCTTTTGGGGCTAAGATGACCATGCGACATAGAACTGTACATGTGAGAAAGTCTTTTCTCAAGTCGAAAAAATAAATACATGTTTCTTTATTTTTAAAGGAGATTCCAAATGCCAATTCCCACACCCGTAACATCTTCAGGTTTTGAGATATTCATAAGTATCCCCATAAACAGAATTCAACCCCTTGATCAGTCCTTCCCCACCCTCACAACCATCTAAGTGTATTTTCCGAAAACAAAACAATGTTTCTTTATTTTTAAAGGAGATTCCAAATACCAATTTTCACATATGTAACATCTTCAGTTTCTAAGATATAAGTATCTATATAAAAAATAATTCAACTATTTTTCACTTCTTTTCACCCCCTGTTGACTTCTCCGAAAACAAAAATTTACAAGTTCCTGTATTTTTAAAGCACTTGCAAGAACCAAGTTTCTTGCCTCTAACATGTTAATTTTTTGACATATAATGTAGATATACCACACTCATTTTAAAAATTCACCTGCTTTTCCAATACTTTTCAGCCCCTTAACTAGATTTTCAGAAAAACATGTTTCATTGTTTTTAAAGGAGATTCCAAATACCAGTTTTCATGCCAGTATATTTGTAACACCTTCAGTTCTTAAGATAAATGTATACTCATAAGAATTCTTCTTCTTCCTCTTCTTCTTCTTCTCCTTCTCTTCTTCCTCTTCACTTACTTCCACCCCACTCCTGCCTTAAGTGGACTTTCCGAAAACAAAAAATACGTGTTTCTTTATTTTGAAAGGAAATTCAAAATACTAACTTTCACGTCTGTTACAGCTTCAGTTTTATGAGGTTACTCATAAACATATTACAACTCCTTATTTACTTATTTTTAACCCCACACCCCTTACATCGATTTTCAGAAAAAAGCAAATGTGTGTTTCTTCATTTTTAAAGGAGATTCAAAATACTAATTTTTACGACTGTAACATCTTCAGTTTTTGAGATATAAGTATACACATAAAAGTAATTCAACTCGTTTCTCACCCCGCTTCCTACCCATTAAGTTGATTCCCGCCTCCCCAATAGTGCGTGTTTCTTTATTTTTAAAGGAGATTCCTAATATCAGTTTTCACGTCTTTAACATATTTAGTTTTTGAGATATAATTATCCTCACACAAAGAATTTTCAATTAATTCACCCCCCTTTAAGTGGATCTTCCGAAGACAAAAGAACAAGTGTATCTTTACTTTGAAAGCAGATTCCAAATACAAATGTGCATGCCTCTAACAACTTCAGTTCTTTAGATATAAGTATCCTCATAAAAAGAATTCAACTCCTTTTTTACCCCAGCCCGTTAAGTTGATTCTCACCCTCCAAAAATGCCTGTTTCTTTATTTTTAAAGGAGATTCCAAATACTAATTTTCACGTCTGTAACATCTTTAGTTTTTGAGATATAAGTATCCTCATACAAAGTATTGAACTAATTTTTCAATTAATTCACCCCCTTAAGTGGATTTTCCGAAGACAAAAGATTACGTGTTTCTTTACTTTGAAAGAAAATACCAAATACAAATGTTCATGTGCAGAGGAAAGCAGCAAGATTTGTAACAGGGGATTTCAGGAGAAAGAATAGTGTAACAGAAATGTTAAAGGAACTTGTGTGGGAAACTTTAAATAAGAGAAGGGAGAAAACTAGACTTACAGGATTATATAGAACCTATACAGGAGAAGAAGCATGGGGAGATATCCGTGAGAGGCTTTAGTTGGAAAATAATTATATCGGCAGGACTGATCACAAATATAAAATTAGAAGGAATTTTAGCAGAAGCGATTGGGATAAAGGGTGTGAAGGAGTGGAACAGATTACCAGGGGTAGTGTTTGATCTTTTTCCAAAATCTGTACAGATATTCAAGAAGAGAATAAACAGCAACAGAGAAAATGTTGAAATGTTAGAGGGCATTCGACCAGTGCAGGTTAATGTAAATAAAAAAAGTGTGTGAATAAATTAATTCCATCCCCTGGTCTAAGGAGTTTGGACAGCCAAAGTAGGACACTGCCTGTAGGGGTGAAGTACAGTGGGGACTTTGAGGGCCCTGGGACTTCTACGGTAGCTGTGAAGGCCCTTCAGGAACTCTGAAAAGTGCTGGCAAAAGGGGCTCTGGTTAAGATGTAGCAGGTCGTTATGCTACTTAGGTTCCAGAATGGGTAAAAAAAAAAAAAAAGTAAATAAATGCAATGTAAATTTTAATCTTATACCAGTTGTATAGTATCATTTGAGGTAATTCCACATACTGTATATCAGTTGACTAAATTTGTACAGGAGATATTATAAGTAGAATTTTGTAAACAATATAAATTTATTAAGGATGAGGTGTGTGTTTAATAGAAAAAATTCTTAGCATAAATTGTATAATATTTTATTATAGCAAATGATACCATCCTTCAAAGTGGAAATATCACCTATCACACTGACTAATAACAAACAAATTAAGGTTGTTAATAAATTTAAATATCTTGGAGAGATTATAACTTGTAACTTAAAAGAGAAAATATCAGTTGAAAATAGAATTACCAAATTAAAACAGGCACAACACATTACTTGCCCAACCTACAAGAAGAAATCTCTCTCAATAAATGCAAAATTTAAACACTACAACTCCGTTACTAAGCCTGAAGTAACCTATGCTAGTGAAACC
Source organism: Anabrus simplex (assembly GCF_040414725.1). NCBI lineage: Eukaryota > Metazoa > Arthropoda > Insecta > Orthoptera > Tettigoniidae > Anabrus > Anabrus simplex. The sequence goes on along the minus strand of NC_090265.1, from coordinate 93,158,621 downwards.
TTATTCAATTTGAATACGAAATCAACTACGGATAAATTACAGATAATAGATAGACGAATCATTAGAACAATTCTAAACAAAAAACACCAAGTAGATGGACAATGGCGATTACTACCTAATGAAGCTGTATATGAGGAGACTGAGTCTATAATAGATACAATGAGGAAAAGAAGAGTTGCTTTTTTCTGTCACATATTACGACTACCAGAGACTAGGATACTCAAACATTTATTCAACTACTTTTTGGAAAAGTAAAACTAAAAATCACTGGTTCAAAGAAGTCCAAGAAGATTTAAATGAATTAGGCTTGACAATTCAACAAAATGAAAAAAGAGAAGAGGATCCTGAGAAATAACGATGTGAGACTTAAACTGAAGACCTATACATGCAAACAGCACAACATAAATGACGAAGAACGGGCAGCCAGGTCAGAGAGAATGAAACATTTCTGGGAACAAAAGAAGAAACATCAACCAAATTTGTAGCCAATATTCATAAGATTTGACTGTATATAGATTGATTTCAGTGCTCCAATATGGGTGTAAAATAAATAATAATAATAATAATAATAATAATAATAATAATAATAATAATAATAATAATAATAATAATAGGAACATTTTCTTCTCTTGTTAATTTAATATTTAGTGCTTGACAATAATGGATTTTAGTGTACCATTTGCCACTGAGGTAGACACCTCATTTGCAAATAAAGAGATTTTGATTTGATTTTGATTTGATGTCTGTAACATCTTCAGTTTTTGAGGTAAAAGTATCCTCATGAAAAGAATTCAACTCCTTTTTCACTCCACCCCCGCCCGTTAAGTTGCCCCCCCCCCATCCTAAAGATACGTGTTTCTTTATTTTTAAAGGAAATTCCAAATACCAATTTCCATGTCTGTATCCTTCAGTTCTGAGATATAATTTTCTCCAGAAAAAGAATTCCATTTTTTTACTTCCTTTCACACTCCCCACTCAAGTGAATTTTCCAAAAACAAACAGTACCCGTTTCTTTAAAAGAGCTTCCAAATACCAATTATCACGACTGTAATATCTTCAGTTTTTGAGATATATGTATCCTCGTAAAAGGAATTCATCTCCGTTTTCATACTCCCCCAGCACCACCAAGTTGATTCCCCCACCAAATGCGTGTTTCTTTACATTTAAAGGAGATTCCAAATAGCAGTTTTCACGTTTGTAACCTCTTTAGGTGTTTTGGTATATATATTCTCATACAAATAATTCAACTAATTTTTCAATTCTTTCAACCCCCCCGTTTAGGGTTTTTTTTGCGAAAACCAAAAAACACGTGTTTCCTTATTTTTAAAGGAGATTTCAAATACCAATTTTCATGTCTGCAACATGTTAAGTTTTTGAGATATATTGTAGACTAGCAAGATACCCGTGCTTCGCTACGGTATTATACTGAAATTTATAATTGAATGCTTATTGTTTTAGATATATAATCCACCGAAATTCGTGATCTACCTCGTTTTCTACGAGAATCCGCCAAAATTCGCGATCTGACTGGTTTTCTAATAGATTACGGCAAGTTTCCTCCTATTTTTCAATCTTTTTTCCAGCAATCGATTTCGTACTTCCCGGGCTAGGTCCAGGTATTCCACCCGGTCAGTTGGGTCCCTAAATCTTTGCCATCTTTTCCTATAAGCATTTTTAATATGGATCAAATCCTTCAGGAGATCAGGCGTGGTGTCGTCTTGGGTGCCTTGGCGGTACTGAACCCGCGACCGGACTGCATTCGTAGTCATTACTCGGCCAGGACCCGTTTCCAGTGCGGTCCGCACATTTTGACGACAGTGCAGAACATTATTATTATTATTATTATTATTATTATTATTCTGGACCCCACAGCAAGATGCAAGACCGCTACTTGGTGGTAAATTACATCTGCTGCCATCATCATTGCTGAAAATGTGAACAGCACCATTGTCGTTCGTGGGCAAGTGTGCAGGATTTCTGGCGATATGAATGATATACTTCTGTGCATTATTGACCCTATTATAGAGGTGAACAATTGCACGGTCAATATCATTCCTATCGTTTATTTCAAATGTGTTTAAAATTTTATTTATATGCCAGGAGACTCTAGTGTAATCTAACTTTAAGTTCTCCAAAGGAAAAGATGGCTCTTGAAAACAAACCCAAAAAGATTTAAAATGATCGGTTTATGATCAGAATAAGAACATCGAAAATCTACATCCGGTTTCCAGTCATTCGACAGGGTCAGAAATAGAATGAATAAAGCCCCATCTAGCGGCGGCAATAGGAACTGTGCCGGCTGCCGAAGCACTCCTCTAGGGCAATAATCGATGAATGACAAATGAAATGAAATATTGTACAGTGTTGCTGGAATGAATGATGACAGGGAAAACCGGAGTATCCGGAGATAGACCTGTCGCTGCCGCCTGAGCAACGGAGGCTCCTTATAAGTAGGTACATTTTTAAATTTTATTTTCAAAATCTTCCTCCACTCGGAGGCTGCCTAAGACAAAGAATACACATACAATTTCATTCAAAAAATATAAAAAAAATAAGAAATTAATGTCTCAGTCTGGCGAATACAAGTGTTGTCTGAGTATCAAAAGAGAACCCCTGAGTGCTTTCAGCCCCCAGTCGATGAACTCCTTGGTACTGATGTTGAAGACCTTCATCAGCTCTATCGTTTTCTTAAGGACTGTCCCTCTCGCACCGATCATGAGACCTCTCACTTCTACATCGTCCAGTTCGTATTTATTCTTATAGTACGGCACTGTAGGCTGATAGATAGACTTCTTTTCTCGGTCCACTTCGTCTGGTTGGTCGGAGTGTGTTTCGAATCTTACTGTGGGGTCTAATATATATCCTTTCTTCCCTTTAATGGCGATCATATCTATCCTTCTCGTGCTGCCATTTACTCCAATGCCATGGACTTCCTCATGCACTTGAAATCCTTTCTCACGGAGCGTCTGTGCTATGGATGACCTGATGTTGTGATGTCTGGTGTTTCGAAGAGCTTCACCGAAGGCACAGGAACCCAAGACGTGAGGTAATGTTTCAGTCTCACTACATCTTCTGCAGCGGTTACCATCAAGGGACCTTCCCGGTACAGCTCTTACAGGTGCAACGTTACATGCCATTTTCAGAGCATCTCTCCACTCCGTGCTAGAAAGGCCATCGTGGTTTCTAACCCAGCGGTTTGCAGGAGGGAACTCCTTGTACAGACACACTCCCTGACCTTTGCTTCTCAACTGGCACCATTTCTCAAATTCAGATTCTCGCAACTTATTTCTGAGTTTCTTGGTGTCATACTCACCGTGCCTGTTCTTCATATCCTCAGTTTTATCATTTACGTTTAACTCAGTTAAGCATCTGTTAATTTCTTCATCTAGATTTCTAGTGGCTTCAATATATTGGTTCCCCTCCCGTTTCAGAATGTTGCAGCTGTTTATATTCTGAAGCAAGGCTTCCCAGCTTGTCCTAAAAACACCTTAACCCTTCATCTGAGGGTGAGGTGAGTAAATCATAGAATCAGGAGTGTCAGTAGGAAGGGATAAGATCTCATTTAGTGTACTCTTAACAAGTTTATCAGCATCTTCCAAAAACCGCTGCGGTATTTTACTTGCAGGAACGCAGAGGAACTGGTAAGTCAACGTAGGGCAAACTGAACAATTGAGAATTGAGAATTTCTGATCCGGATGAAGCCAGGGACAGGATGATAACGAGGTGAGTTTCTGCTGAAGGAGTGTCATTGATTCCTTGGAATCAAATAACATAGTATCTGCATAATTTACCCCTAAGTATCTGACCCATTCGTTCCTCGAAATACATTTAATCTCCATACCTTCTTCGACTGTAATGAGCCCTTCGTTTATTTCCCCTCTACTGACATTAATAACTTAAGATTTTTCAGGGTTTATTGTTAGACCAAGTTCACGAAAACTTTGTAAAGCTACTTTCGTCAGTTCTACTGCAGAATCTCGGTTTTTTCCTACAATAACCGTATCATCTGCGAAGCCTAATATTGTTAGAGGTAAAATCAATTGGTCTCACCTCATTTTACACCCCAAGTGTATTTACACCCCCCAAAAATTTAAAATAAGGAGTGTTTCTTTATGTTTAAAGGAGATTTCAAACACCAATGTTGACGTCTATTACCTTCAGTTTTGAGGTATAAGTATCCCCATAAAAATAATTAACTTTCTTCACTTCCTTTCAAACTCCCCCCCCCCCCCAACCCGCTAGTGAATATTCCGGCAAAAAGTACTTGTTTCTTTAATAGTAAAGGATCTTCTAAATACCAATTATCACGACTCTAACTTCTTCAGTTTTTGATTTAAGTGTCCTCATGAAAGGAATTCAACTCCTTTTCACTCCCGCCCCCAATATGTTCCCCCCAAAACGCGTTTTTCTTTGTTTTTAAAGGAAATCCAAATACCAATTTTCACATCTGCAACAACCTTAGTTTTTATTACATGTATGTATTCTCATACAATTAAGTCAATTAATTTTTCAATTCTTTCACCCCTCCCCCCCTCGACTTCATTGGATTTTCCAAGAATACGTGTTTCTTTACCTTTAAAGCAGATTCCAAATATCAAATTTCACGTCTTTAACATCTTCATTTTTGAGATATCAGTAGCCTAATTAAAAGAAATCAACACCATTTTCAGTCACATTTATCCCCCTCCACCAAAAACTAAAAATACACGTTTCTTTATTTTAATAGAGATTAAAAGAAACATTTTTCACTTCTGTAACATGTTACGTTTTTTAGAAATACTGTAGAAATTCTCATTTTAAAATTTCACACCTTTTTATTTCCCCTTAAGTGGAGTTTCCAAAAACAAATCACCTATGTGTCTTTACATTTACAGGAAATTCCAAATACCCACTTTCTACGTCTGTAACATTTTACGTTTCTCAGATATTCTGTAGATATAGTCTTTCAAAAAATTCACCGCATTTGTCACTCCTGTTTAACCGCCATTAATTGGATTTTCCAAAAACAAAAAATACGTATTTCTTTATTTTTAAAGGAGATCCCATATACAAATTTTCAATTCTGTAATATCTTCAGTTTCTGAAATATATGTATCCTCATTAAAGGCATTCAACCCATTATTCACCCTTTAACACCCCTGCTATTGGGATTTACAGAAAACAAAAAATACATGTTCCTTTACTTTTAAAGGAGATCCTAAATACCAATTTTTACATCTGTAAACTTTTAAAGTTTTAAGATGTAGACACACTCATTTTAAAAATTCACCCCCCATTATTTGGATTTTCCAAAAACGAAAGTAGATCCCAAATACCAATTTTCAGGTCTGTAATATGTTCAGGTTCTGAAATATACGTAGCCTCATTAAAGGCATTCAACCCCTTTTTCACCCTTTTCCACCCTTCCCATTGGGATTTTCCGAAAACAAAAAAAACGTGTTTCTTTATTTTTAAAGGAGATTCTAAATACCAATTTTTACATCTATAAAATTGAAAAGTTTTGAGATATAGATACACTCATTTTAAAAATTCACCCCCTTTTCACCCCCCCATTAATTGGATTTTCCAAAAACAAAAAATACGTGTTTCTTTATTTTTAAAGGAGATCCCAAACTCCAATTTTCAGGTCTGTAATATCTTCAGTTTCTGAGATATTAGTATCCTCATTAAAGGCATTCAACCCATTTTTCACCCCTTCTTACCTCTCCTATTGTGATTTTCCGAAAACAAAAAAATACGTGTTTCTTTATTTATATGAAGATTCTAAATACCAAGTTTTACATCTGTAAACTTTAAAAGTTTTGAGATGTAGATGCACTCATTTTAAAAATTCACCCCCTTTTCACTCTCCCATTAATTGTTGGAATTCAAGAGGACAAACTGGGGCAAATATTCATTCATAGGAAGGGGAGTTAGGGATTGGAATAACTTACCAAGGGAGATGTTCAATAAATTTCCAATTTCTTTGAAATCATTTAGGAAAAGGCTAGGAAAGCAACAGATAGGTAATCTGCCACCTGGGCGACTGCCCTAAATGCAGATCAGTATTGATTGATTGATTGATTCCAAAAAGAAAAAATACGTGTTTCTTTATTTTTAAAAGATCAAAAGTACCAATTTTCAGGTCTGTAATATCTTCAGTTTCTGAGATATAAGTACCGGTATCCTGATTAATGGCATTCAATCCCTTTTTCACCCTTTTTCACCCCTCCTATTGGGATTTTCTGAAAATAAAAAAATACGTGTTTCCTTATTTTTGAAGAAGTTTCTAAATACCAATTTTTACATCTGTAGACTTTTAAAGTTTTGAGATATAGATACACACATTTTAAAATTTCAACCCCCTTTTTACCCCTTTAGCGACGGAATATCCAAAAATCCTCTCTTAGCGAGCACCTACATCTTAATATGAATACATCCCCGAAATTTAATTTCTTTATGTCCATTAGTTTTGGCTCGGCGATGATGAATCAGTCAGTCAGTCAGGACAAGTTACTTTATATATATATATTGTACCGGTTACGACCTGTACATGCATATTTTTTTGAGAGTTGATCGTATTTTATCACCACGCGTATTATTCCGTGCAAGCCTGGTTTGTTTACATTCAGCAAGACGAGCGAGCAAGCCGAGAACAGCTGTGTGCGTGACGTAGCCGCGTGGGCTAGTTAGATCACCCGCCTGCCATGCCACGTGCAGCTAGCCTGAACTCGTATGTTCCAGATTCAAGCGTCACACCTTCCGGAACATTCGATGGAGAAAAAATTTAAAACTCCTATAATAATTGGGGTAGCGACTTGTTCATGTCATCTTAAAGGGAATTACATAAACGTCCCAATGCTTGAATTTCAAGAAAATCCGGCGAGGGATTCAGGAGATAACCAGCTTCACGGCATATGTGACGTAATGTCCCCTAACCAAATGTAAGGAGGGCTCAATATAGCCTGATATCTCAGTCAGTCAGTGACAGTCGAGTAGTCAACGTGGCCCTACTCGCTGCCATTATCGTCGGAAGCTATCTTCGTGTGGTTTTAGTCTCACTGAGGAACTCTGAATTCTTCTAAGTCTTTATAAATGGGACTTGCAATATTTACGAGTGTTGAGGAACTCTGAATTTTTCTAAGTCTTTATAAATGGGACTTGCAATATTTACGAGTGTTGAGGACTCTAATTTTTCGCCAGTAAGACTTGTAATATTTACGAGTGTTGAACTCTAAATTTTCGCCAATAAGACTTGTAATATTTACCAGTGTTGGACTCTAACTTTTCGCCAGTGATTATTTAAACTTGTCATATTTACCAGTGTTGGACTTTAACTTTTCGCCAGTGATTATTCAAAGACTTGTAATATTCACGAGTGATGAACTCTAAATTTATTCGAAGGTTCCATGAGCATAGACTTGTGATCTTTGCCACCAGTGTTGGACTTTAACTTTTCGCCAGTGATTATTCAAAGACTTGTAATATTTACCAGTGTTGAACTTTAACTTTTCGCCAGTGATTATTCAAAGACTTGTAATATTCACGAGTGATGAACTCTAAATTTATTCGAAGGTTCCATGAGCATAGACTTGTGATCTTTGCCAGTGATCACTTAAAGACTTGTAATTATTTTTCATTGATGAACTATAACATTATTGAAAGTCTTCATGACCACGGACTCGTCATTTCCATGAGTGTTAAAGAATGGATTCTTGAAAGTCTTTATGAACTTTGTCTCGTGATTTTATTAGTGGTGAGAAAACTCATTATTCAAGGTTTTCATGAACTTTGATTTATTCTGCGAGTGACGAAGAGCACATTTACGGAGTTTGCATTGATTCTACCAAACTCATTGTACTTGGGTAATGTAATTACCCTCAACATCGTCAGGAACCAGCGGAGGTCATCACGAGCATCGGGAACTTGAGGCGTATTCCATGCAACCAACCTGGATGGTCCGTCCGCATCTTGATGGATTACTTGGGCATCTTCTGAAACGTGTTCCAGCCGGTGCGGCCTGGTGAGCTGGAGACCCGGGCCATTTAAAGGACAATGTGGAAGACAACCCCTATCTACCATGAGGTGATGTGCAATTTAACATGCATTACATGAATACACCCTTATCAAATCAGATTCAAATTTTTATTGTAGATAGGACCCTGCCTCTTGTACCAAGCCCTAGCTATTGTTCATCCAGTTTAGCCCTGAGAACTATTCCATGCTTGCATTGAAAATAAATCTTAAAGTCGGGCTCTTTTACTGGTACAATATATATAGATAGATAGATGACTAGCAAGACACCCGTGTTTCACTACGGTATTATAATGAAATTTATAATTGAATGCTTAACATTTTATATATAATCCGCCGAAATTCGCCATCTAACTCGTTTTCTGAGAGAATCCGCCAAAATTCGTGATCTGACTCGTTTTCTGAGACATTACGGCAAAGTTCCTCCCATTTTTCAATCCTCCTTTACAGCAATCGATTTCGTACTTCACGGGCTAGGTCCAGGTATTCCACCCTGCCAGCTGTGTCCCTAAATTTTTTGCCATCTTCTTCTATAAGCATTTTAATATGGATCAAATCCTTGAGGAGATCCGGCGTGGAGTCGTCTTGGGTGCTCTGGCGGTACAGAACCCGCGGCCGGACTGCAATCGTAGTCATTACCCAGCCAGGACCCGTTTTCAGCACATTCCACATATTTTGACGACGGTTCAGAACATTATTATTATTATTATTATTATTATTATTATTATTATTATTATTATTATTATTATTATTATTATTATTATTATTATTATTATTATTATTATTACGGGGATACCCGTGGAATGCAGAGGTGAAAGAAGGTTCGGGCTGGAATGGGTCTAACTACAAAGCTGAGATATTGATTAAAATTGCCTTAAAGGTTATATTTTCGAAAACTTAACAATTTTCACATAGATTTTGAACATTCAACAAATATAACAACAAAAAACCCAAACCAAACCCCATGGCACTACAGCCCTTGAAGGGCCTTGGCGTACCAAGCGACCGCTGATCAGCCCGAATACCTGCAGATTACGAGGTGTCGTGTGGTCAGCACGACGAATCCTCTCGGCCGTTATTCTTGGCTCCCTAGACCGGGTCCGCTACCTCACCGTCAGATAACTCCTCAATTCTAATCACGTAGGCTGAGTGGACCTCGAACCAGCCCTCAGGTCCAGGTAAAAATCCCTGACCTGGCCGGGAATCGAACCCGGGGCCTCCGGGTAAGAGGCAGGCATGCTACCCCTACACCACGGGGCCGGCTAACAAATAACAACAAGTCAACAAATAATCAGGTACAAGACCAGGGAAGGCAAGATTTAGGGACAAATAAACGGTCTGGACTTCAAGTCCCACTTTTTACAATTTCTGAGCTCTCAGCTCACAACCACATATTTACCAAAGGGCAGAAAATCCCTAATAACGTGGAGCACTTGCTCTCACCTCGCAATGTCAGGCCTCCTAGAGGCAGATATCCAAATACTAGAAAGAGCTGACCCGCTCTCAATCTTTCCAGCCTATTAAAGGCAACACCAGACTTTTACACAAAATTGCCATCAAGGCACAGCTTACATGAAATGAAACTGGGATATCTCGTACCCAACTTACTGGGCCTCAGTGGAAAAAGAACAGATTAAGTAAATTTCCCAAAATACCAAGATGAATGGAGGCGTTGCTTGCACTCCTACATGAAACCTTTTAAAACCTAAGAGGCACTAGGCCGATGAAACAGGGGCTATTCCCAAACTATGGAAGTGACTCGTATAAGAAAAATTTAAGACATTACAGAAAGGAAGAAAACCAGTTACAAAACGTAGTCACCTCAAACTAGTATGAAGGGGAGCTCGAGAGGGTAAAGCACTCTCTATCCCCGAATTACAGTTAAAGATATTTGAAGTTTTACAAAAACGATGGGAAATTACATGTTTATTACATAGCAAAAGTTTCGGACCTTCCCCGCGGATTAAACTGCTGAGCTAGCAAGAAAAAACGAAGTTAAGTGGCCATTACCTTGTTGAAGAGCTGCTGCCGGATGAAAGAGGCGCTACCCGCCTCCTGCTACACTTCCATACACTATGCTAGATGTTGTTCGAGTGGCCCAGAGACAAGAAAATCAGCAGTTTTTATACCCTCGCGGTCCATTTTGAAAAAACACTCAATGTCGAAGAAGAAATACATGATTGGTCACAAATTAAGTACAGACATTCTGTATTGGCTCAATTCATGACTGGCGGAAAGAAAATATTAATGCTGCCAACCCATCAATGAAAGAACGAAATCTAGTAAAGAGAAAACTTTTGAATACAAAATTTCTTCAGAAATTTCATTAACTTCGCACCAGGGTGCATGATCATAGTTTTTGTAGAGACATCTATCAGAGAATGTCCACACTTCTTGATCAATAGAAAACAAAACAAGTTGAACTCCACACAGTACTGACAATTTCGTAATCTCAAAATTTACGGTAGTGACATCTTCTGAGAAAACGTATGAGTTGATACAGTTTTTAAAGTTCATTTTTTCTCCTGTAGATGAGTTCCAATTGGCGCAATATTTAAACTTGCGGCGTAGAAGTGTACCTCCCGGTACAGACCTCCCCCCCCCCAAAAGTCCTTCCAAGGGGAGACACAGAAGAATGCTGAAGAACGTTATTTTCCAAAAAATCCAAGTTTTTGTGGTTGATAATTTGAAGTAATTGAATTCCTGCTTCCTTGCAAGTAGATTTGTGCAAGAGGATGGAAGAGACATAAAGAATTTCCCAAGTCTTTTAACGTTGATCTGTAGAAGAATTTTGCAGAATGTCGTAACAAGTTACCAAGTATTGTTTTTGAAGTAGATAGTTAGGAGATAGTTGAACTCCGGCTGGAGAGTGTTTTAGTCTCTGTATACATTTGGAATACATGCTTTTCATTTGACGGCAAGTCCTGCCGTCGCTGCCGGTATCCAGTCGAGGTCGCCCGGACCCCTCAAGTACCCTGAGATACCTCTCTCCTGCACTATGAGGTTGGTAGTCGTGGTGAAGGACGCCGCAGATGCGAAGTTTGTTTACAGTCCCCAGATAAGCTTGCGGTTGGTGCGCCGCACTTCAGCCTGTACCGGGAGATAGCCTCCGGCGCGCCGTACACAGAAGGACATCACGGGAGTGGAGTGGGCCCTTACCCCATCACGGTGGCGGGAAGGCGACAAACGGCTGCGGGGCACTGAAACAATAAGATCTCGGCGGCAGAATTGTTGTTGGTGATTGGTTATTTTAGAGTACGATCTTGTTGGTGAGTAAGAGGGGTCAGCGGCGTGGAAATTTGGTTAGCCACTGGTATGGTTTAGCAGGAGACGGGAGCTTGGTAATGGCCGCACGGGAAAGGACAGCAGAGTAACCAGAGGGGAAAATCTTACATCAAATACTAATTTCTCTTAAAAATATAACCTTCCCACTATTACACAACGTAGATGGCTAAGTTAACAATAACATTACACAGGTTTCACCTGAGACAGGTGAACCCTAAAGATTCTCTCGGTGGCTGGATTTCTCACTAATAATGTAACAGGAGTAAGGAAATCTAAAATGATGCACGGCCCATGAAATCTGGGGGCAAGCTTACCCGCGGGAACAAAGGTCTTTATCATTACTTGATCTCCTACCTTTAGATTGGTGGGCCTCTGTCCACGTGCATATCTTTCCCTAACCGTTTCATGAGAAAAAGATTGGCCTTAGCCTTCTTCCATAGATCTCTAATATTATCGGGATCTATTGTCTCCGGTAGAATATCACTAAGAGACCAAAGGTTAGAGAGCGGCGTGTTGGGTACAAACTTAAACATCAATGAAGCTGGAGTGAATTTATGAGATTCATGAACCGCCGAATTCAAAGCGAAGGCTAACCAATGCAGGGATGAGTCCCACCTAGAATGATCATCATGATGATAGGCAATAAGAGCCGACCTCAGATTACGATTGACCCGTTCAGCCAGAGATGGTTGAGGATAGTACGCTGAGATTGGTACATGTGAGATGGATAAATCAAAACAGAATTTACGGAAGAGATTGGAGGTAAAGGCTTTGGCATTATCAGAAACGATGTATTGACACGGACCAAAAGAAGCAAAGATGGAATTTAAACTAGAAATGGTGGACTGAGCGGTAGCCAGCTTAGTCGGAAACAACCATGAAAACCTAGTGAAGCCATTTACACACACAAGAATGAATTTGTTGACATTCCCCTTTGATTGGGGGAAGGGTCCTACCTAGTTGATATAGAGGCGTTCCATGGGGCGCGACGCTTGATGATAAAACAATAATCCTTGCTTAGTGGACATGGTAGGTTTACTAAGCCAACAAGATTTACAGGCTTTTACCAATTCACGAATTTCGCCGTCCATACCTCTCCAAATGAACATCTCTCTGATCTTTTCTCGGGTTTTGAAAATGCCTAAGTGCCCCCCTAATGGGGTCTCATGGTAGTACTTAAAAATCATAGGTACAAGAACAGCTGGAACCACAAATTTCATTTTCTGATCATGCCTCGATGGGCAACATAAAACACCATTCCTCAATACATAAGGGAAGACATGTTCCCCAGGAGAAAGGGTTTCCATAATAGGAGCCAGCACTGGATCTTCACTTTGATATTTGTCAATATCCCTAAACAGAATGGGGGCATCAGTTAGAAAGGCATTAACCCCCGGAGTTATGGACTCGGGAAGTGAAGAATAGTCTTCCTGTTCAGAGTTCTCTACATCATTAGAAAACATACGGCTTAGTCCGTCTGCCACAACATTTTCAGACCCTCTTATATGCCTAACATCAAATTGGAAGGCAGAAATCCTGATGGCCTAGCGGGCTATACGGCCAGTGCGACGCGGCCTAGCTAAGACCCAACTTAAGGCTTGGTTATCTGTTTCCAAGTCGAACTTGACGTGTTCCAGATAGAGGCGGAACTTCTCTAACGCAAATAAGACAGCCAAACCCTCAAGTTCATAGATGGAATACTAGGCTTCTTGAGCCAATAATGTCCTAGATGCATAGGCGATGAGTCGCCTCCCTAGTTCAGTCGCTTGAAGAAGGACTGGAGCCACCGCCGACGACGACGCGTCGGTTTGGACGATGAATTTCTTCGAAAAATCAGGCATAGCCAGGACAGGGGCGTTACAAAGCGCTAATTTGAGGTCTTCGAAAGCGGCTTGTTGAGAAGGACCCCAGTCGAATGTGACGCCTTTCCTACGAAGTAAGTTCAAGGGCACCGCTCTATTAGCGAAGCCAGGAATAAATTTCCTGAAGAAATTCACCATGCCAATGAATCTGGCAATACCTTTGACGTCCTTGGGAGGTTTGAAATCACGGATGGCCTGTGTTCTAGAATGATCCACTGCGACACCATCGGGCGACACGATATGCCATAGAAATGACATGGAAGGCTTAGCGAAAGCAACCTTAGACAACTTCACCGTTAACCCTGCCTTACGAAGGCGATTAAGGACCTCTTTCAGATGATCTAGATGTTCTTCAAAGGTCTCTGAAAATACGACATCGTCAAGATAATGGTATAAGTACTCGAATTTGATGTAGGAGAAGACCCTATCTAGCAGTCTCGTAAGCACAGCTGCTCCCGTGGGACGCACGAAGGGCACGCGGTTGTACTCATACAAGTTCCAATCCGTGGCTAAAGCTGTCAGATGTTTGGATTCTTCGGCTAGAGGGATCTGATTATACGCCTGATTAAGGTCGGTGAAGAATTTAGCTTTCCGAAACCATGAGAAACAAGACCGAAGGTCGGGAAGGGGCACAGATTGTAACACCACCTTCCGATTTAAAGCCCTATAGTCAATCACAGGCCTGAAACCACCTTGGGGTTTCGGGACTAAGAAAATAGGCGATGAGTATGCCGACTTAGAGGGCCGAATTATACCGTCCTTCAGCATCTGATCTATGATCTCCTTCAGAGCCTTCATTTTAGGTGGAGATAACCTCTAAGTTTGAAATCGAACTGGAACTGAATCCGTAACCTCGATCTTGTATTCAATAAGGTCAGTAACACCAAGAGTATCGGAGAAAACCTCTGGAAACGACTGACACAACTTATGAATACTCTCAGCCTGCTCCTCAGGTAGATGTCTAAGGTCTAATAACATCTCATCCTGGGTAGGCGAAATAGATGAACATGCCACAGAATTACATTTTAGTAAGGGGATTTTGAAATTACTAGCAAATTTGAAAGTGCACGACTTGCTCTGAATGTCGAGCACAAGACTGGTGTGAGACATGAAGTCCGCTCCTAATATGATGGGGCAAGACAAATGCTTAGCCACAAACAGTTTGACTTTCCAAGTAAATTTAGCAATCCTAATTTTGGCAAAGATGAAACCTGAAATTTCTAATGGAGAGGAGTTTGCTGAAACGCATTGAACCGAAGACGAACAATAATCAGAAAATTTACAGGCAGACTTTAATTTAGAGTACCATTCAGCCAAAATAATTGAACAAACACTGCCTGAGTCTAATAGAGCGGTGACGGGTTCATTATTTAATTCAGTTTTGAGAAATGGTACAGGTGCGGGGGAATCCACCGCAATCCTAAGACATTCTTTGGGGCATTCAAATGTGGGGTTGGAAGACTTTCTACCATGTTACGAGCCTGAGATTTCGGATGGTTTACTTGGGGCTGAGCCTTGAAAAGAGGAGTTTTCCGACTCAGCCGAAGCCACTAGTCACTTTTGATTACTGGTGGAAGTTGCACCTGAAGTTGAGCAGGAGGGGGTGCTTTTAGTATTAGGGCAATTCTTGGCTATATGGGAAAACGAGCTGCATTTAAAACAGCCTTGGATGACCCTGCTCCATTCCTTGTCCCACTTGATTTAATCAATGGACACTTATTCCGAAGATGGTCAGGCGATCCACAAGCATAACATTTGCGGGGTGTGAAGGTTCGGCGAGGAGGAGGCCAAAAATTACTTGACGACGGAGGGGGCTCCTTCGCGACGCGTAAGGTGTCAGCATATTTAACTCCTTCGGCTGAGACAGCATAGCCTCGAACTCGGCAAAAGTTTGCGGACGCGACGCGAAACACAAATATGACCTGTAGGATGGTGAAATTCCTTCCACAATGGCGTGAACAATTTGATCTTCTGGGAAACGAAGAGCAAATGCCCTAGTATAGAATTTAATGGATGAAGTCGGCAAGATTTTCATCCAGATGCTGTACTCGGTAATAGTACTTTTGAATTAGACATGACCTAGCCCGAGCGGGAATGAAGTTTGCCAGAAGGTGTGCATGAAAATCTTCAATAGTGGATTGTTCAACGATTGCTCTACCTATTTTGTCTGAGAGGACACCATTGAAATGGGGGTAAATAATTTGAAGAATTTGACACGGGGAAAGAGAAAATACAAGAGCGTGATCTTGGAATTCGACTAGAAACCTTAAGAATGCAATGACATCATTCGTAGAATTAACTGAAAACTTAGAAATACCTCTAAGCAACATAGCCAAAGGGTGAGGTAAACTACTGAACCCGGGTGACATAGTAGGTAACGGCCTAGGAGGTGGAGAAGCTGTTTCAGAGAGCGCATTATTCAAAACAAATGGAGGAATGGATGTACGACGACCGGACTCAGTTTCTAATGGGGCAGATGTTTGTTGGACTCCTACAGATTTTCTAATTTCTTCCCCTTGGAAGAATCCTCCTCAGTTACTATGTTTACAACAGTGAGTTGGTCGGATTTGGGAGTAGCAGATCCAGATAACAATTGACTAACTTTACTAGACATTTTGGAAAGGTGTTCAACAAGAGCACTAGCCTCTTTCCCCTGAATGTCACTTAATTAGAGAGACAATACGTCACTGGCTCTATGGTAAAAATGGAACAGTCTAGCTTGTACTCTCTTAGGTTGATTTGGAGCTGGATCACCTACTTCAAAAAAACTAACTACAGATGCTAGCTCAGTAGTATTGACAGTGATAGTGGAGAGAGCCTCATCAATATGTTTTTCTCCCAAATATGGGATACTAATCGGCAAATCAAGGGAATTCCCCTCGTGTGTGCTTCTACAATTGTAGGGGGCTAACCTTGGTTACCCTCTTCAATTGAAGATCCTCTTCGTGGTGAGGGGGACTAGTAGCTCCTTTCTTGCGGTGCCGAATGGAGCCCTATTGGGTAACCGTTCGGTATACAAGGAGGAGGAAGCTAAAGCACCGCCTAACCCTAAGGTGTAATGCGACCCGTGCCGATGGGGTGCATGGCACATGAGAGATGTGTCTGGAACGGAGCCTTCGAGATACTTGGCGCCCTCTCGAAGTAAGTAGCCTTACCCAGGTATGCGGGGCTCTGCCTGGGCGGACATATATTTCCCTAGCTACTCGTGGGACCTACATGAGTTCCGTAGCCACCCATAAACCGGAGAGCTCTTCTGGGGCCTCCGAGAGAAACACTACAACAACAACAACCGAAGGGGACTCTTCGGAGATACCCTCGGATAGTTCATCCTCGACAGTTAGAGGGCTCACTCAAGAGGTGGGCAATCTACAGGTCCAGAAGAAGAAGAAGAAACAGCGCTCTGGCGCTGAGAAGAGGAGATATAAGAAGGTCTTAAAGGCCCGGGAGCAGGGCAAAGAGGGCTTAACTCCGGGAGCTGAGGGGCCTTCTAATACCACGACAGTAACAACTGTGGGGGGATCCAATGGGCACAAGAGGCGGGACCCTGAAAAGGGCTCTGCTTCTAGGGCACAGAGGACCCCACCAACCAAGATGCCAGCGGGGAAACGACTTCTGTCGGGGGTAACCCCAGAAGAAGACCTGCAGACCCGCAACAAAAACCAAGGTGGAATATGCCAGGGTAGCTAAAGCTGGGATCAGGATGGCCATAGTACCTGTAGGATATCCTGACCAGCAGCTAACCGAGAAACAGGTGGAAGCTGTTGAAGAGGCTATCACCAATCTGATAGACGAGCTTCCGGAGTAGGGGCCCATTAAGCCTCAGTTCCTAGATTGCTATCTCTCGAGAGGTGCGGCCGTCATTATAGCAGACAACGACGAGACTGTAGCATGGCTTTCCAGTCTTGTTACAGGTATACAACCGTGGGAAGGAGCCAGGCTCACAATTGTGGGCATGGATAAACGTCTTTCCTACAAGAGAGTCATGGTCTGGATACCAGGACAACCAAAGGACAATAACGTCCTTTTGGGAAGAATGGCACGCCAGAACCATGGCTTAAATCCCACCAGCTGGAGGGTCTACAACCGCAAGGAGGAGAAGAGAGGTGTCCGACTTGTGGTCAGCATGGACTCCAGAGACGTGGAGAAAGTGGTGGAGAAGAAGATCTTCTGCGGGGTGCATGTGGCTATCTTCACCTTGGTGGAGGGCAAGCGTGACAAGCAGAAGACCAACCCCACCACAGACAATACCGAGACCAACAGGGGCGAAGAGCGGGGGCCCGGACAGGTACCTGGGCCAGCCAAGCTTCAAGACTCATCGCGGGAGACGGAGCAGCACGTTCTGGAGACCGCATAAGGTAAAGTATTGCATGAAGGTAAGAATGATTTCTTTCATACAAGCAAATATACAACATTGCATAGCGGCCTCTAGGGTACTTATTAGAAGTATCCAGAAGGGCAGGTTTTTGGTCGCCCTGATACAAGAACCCTGGCTTAGACAGGGGCATATCATGGGACTAAAATGTGCAGGTTTCACTTTATTCAGTGGAATAGCAGATGAGAAGCCTAGAGCATGTATACTAGTTAAAAATCACAATGCCTGGGCTATAGCAGGCTTCATTACTAGAGACCTGGTAGCAGTCCTAGTGAGATATGAAGAGGGCGGACAGCCAAAAGACTTGGTTGTCTGCTCTGCATATTTTCCAGGAGACTCTGCATCTCCACCCCCGCCGGAGGAGTTCAAGAGACTGGTGATATACTGTAGGAAACAAGGATTAAACCTCATAGTAGGATGTGACGCCAATGCTCATCACAGCATTTGGGGAAGTAAATATACAAACCGAAGGGGAGAGCACCTCATAGAATTTCTATGTACAACTGATCTTGAGATCATGAATATCGGTGATACCCATACCTTCATTGATAATAGGAGTGAGGGGATCATAGATCTTACCCTGGGTTCCATGGGAATCATACAGGAATTTAAAGACTGGAAGGTTTCTTTGGAGCCTTCCTTGTCAGATCATAGACACATTGTGTTTTATACAGAGGGCTCCCTCGAGATCCCGTCTTACAGAAACCCTAGACGAACCGATTGGACGTCTTTTAGGGAGGACGTGAGGAGGGGACTAGAGGGAGGACCCTCAAATATAATTAAAAACAAAGAGGAGCTTGAGCTCAGTGTGAGTTTTCTCACACGGACACTGGTTATCTCTTATGAATTAAACGGCCCTATTGTTAAGGCAAAAAGAGTAACAGGAAGCTTCAAGTGGAATAGTTATCTTGAACACCTGAGGAGAAATAACACGAAGGCTCTGCAATATATACAGGGAACTTCAGGATCAAGAAAGCCTAGATTCTTACAAAGAATCACAAAGAAGGTACAAGTCAGAAGTCAAAAAGGCTCCTAGCAAATCTTGGAGACAGTTTTGTGACTCCATTGAAAGTCAACATGAAGCGGTAAGGCTTCATAAAATTTTAACCTTGGATAGAAGGGCAAGGCTGGGCTCACTGGAGTCGCCTTCGGGTGGATACACATCCACAGAGAGGGAGACTCTGAACTTACTGCTTGATGCCCACTTTCCAGGTTCGGTAGTCACGAATAGTGAGGTAGAATCCAGCGGATCCTTCAGACCCAACAAAAGTGGCTGGAAGGAAGCCGCAGAGATTGTTACCCCAAGAAGGGTTAAGTGGGAATTAGAATCCTTTGCCCCTTACAAAAGCCCAGGGATGGATGGGATCTTCCCGGCACTTCTTCAGGAAGCGGGGGATGTCCTTATACCATACCTGGTCAGAATCTTTAGAGCCTCTCTCACTATGGGGTACGTGTACTCCTTGTGGCGTCAGGCGAAGGTGGTGTATATACCTAAACCCGGAAGGTCTTCATATACTAGACCTAAGGATTATAGACCCATTAGTCTAACGTCCTTTCTACTTAAGACCTTGGAAAGACTGGTGGATAGACATATCAGAGAGAAAGTATTAAGAGACTTTCCCCTGCATTCTCATCAACATGCATATCAACCAGGGAAGTCGGTTGAGACGGCACTACACCAGCTAGTTTCTAGGCTGGAGAGTGCCTTGGATCAGCAACAACTTGCTGTGGTTGTATTCCTAGATGTAGAAGGGGCCTTTAACTATACATATTTGGGCTCCATAGAACGTAGTCTAGAGAGAAGAGGAGTGAGCAGGATGCTCATAAAATGGATTATGGCCTCACTGCAGGGCCGTCAAGTTCTGTTTACCCTCAACGCTGTAATGTTGAGAGCTAATATAGACAGGGGGTGTCCACAGGGAGGAGTATTATCACCAACATTATGGTGTCTGGTAGTGGATGAACTACTTACCAGGTTAAATGTTGGAGGAATATACGCCCAAGGCTATGCAGATGACATAAGCCTGATGGCGGTAGGAAATTTCCCCAGCACGGTTTCCAAGCTCGTACAGAGCTCTCTACGTAGGGTGGAAAGATGGTGCCATGAGACAGACTTGTCGGTTAATCCCGATAAGACGGAGCTTGTGGTATTTACCAGAAAGCGGAGGCTAGACGGACTGTCAGAGCCTTTCCTATTTGGGAAAATATTAGTTAAGACAACCTCAGTGAAGTACCTAGGGGTAATCCTCGAGGCAAGACTGAGTTGGAAGAAACATATAGATTACAAGGTGGATAAGGCTCGCAAGATTGTGTGGACCTGTCGCAGGGCCGTCGGGAAGACTTGGGGCCTAAGACCTAAGGTGGTCCAGTGGCTCTATATCTCTATTGTACGGTCCACGATCACCTATGCATCTTTAGTCTGGTGGCCAGGTTCGGAGAGTAAAACTGTGACCACCAAGTTAAACAGTGTCCAAAGACTTGCGTGTCTAGGAATAACAGGGGCACTGGATTCTACACCATTATTTGCAATGGAGGCCATCCGAGGTTTTCCCCCCTTACATTTATATGTTAGGGTAATAGCGGGAATGAGTGCCTATCGCCTCTGGTCACTCGGAGGATGGTCCTTCAAAAACCCGAATAGAGGTCATGCCTCTATTCTTAAAAGGTTTCACCAGATTTGCCCTATGACAATGATGATCGGGGATCTGATGAAGCCTAGCTTTAATTTGAATTATAAATTTACAGTGGTGATACCCACAAGGGAGGAGTGGGCCGCGGATGCTGAGGCCCGTCTTAAGTCTGGGGGCTGTACATGGTACACAGATGGCTCGTGGACGGAGACGGGCACAGGCGCCGGGGTCTGGGGGCCTAAGACAAGGCTCTCCCTTCCTATGGGTAAATATGCTACTGTTTTCCAGGCCGAAGTATACGCAATACTAGCTTGTGCTGTATATATATGGAATATGCCTGGACACAGAAGACGCATCACTTTTTGCAGTGATAGCCAGGCAGCGCTAAAAGCACTATGTGCAGTTAAAACAACATCAAAACTGGTATGGGAATGCCAAAGGATGTTAGATCAGCTGTGTGAATTTAGCTCAGTTACCCTATTGTGGGTCCCTGGGCACACAGGTATCAGTGGAAATGAAGAAGCTGACAAACTAGCGAAACAAGGCTCAAAAGGTTCTTTCACAGGACCAGAGCCCTTCCTGGGAGTGTCACTCCGAAGCGTGAGACTGGTAATATCCCAGTGGACAAACCAGTCTCACTTAGATATTTGGAAGAGGTTAACTATAGCAAGGCAGGCACGTGAACTTATCAAAGGGCCTAGCCAAAGTTATAAAGAGGTCCTAATGAATTTGAATAGGACCAGAATGAGAATGGTAGTTGGACTGTTAACAGGCCACAATACCTTACAGAGACACCTACACATCATGAAAATCACCCAGGATCCGATGTGTAGAAGATGCGGTAAGGAGGAGGAGACCTCCACGCATGTGTTATGTCAGTGCGAGGCTCTTGCAAGCACTAGACATCGATACCTTGCCTCACATTTTGTGAGCCTGGAAGACATCAGGAATGCCAATATCCGGACACTGGTATCCTTTATAGCAGCACTAGGGCTGGACTAGGCAAACCCGTTTAAGGGGCACAAAGGGTCTTCATAGACCTACGTGTGGAGCTCTGTGAAGACAGGGCTCACCCATTTTATTATCTATATATCTATGAAGGGAATCTTTAAGTTTGGTGATATCGGCCACAACTGTGCCTCCAGATTGAACATTTCTAATAGCTAATTCATAAATCAATTCCTCCTTGCGCAAATAGCCGGGATGGAGGACTTCGCGAGGGCCGGACATGATGGCAAACGTTTGACAAATTTAGAAATTTTGAAAAGAAAATTCCCGCAACTGAGAAAATTGTTAGGGTTCAAATTAAATTCAAAGTTTAGCTGTCAAAAGGGGCTTAAATGAGACCCATTCACCCACGCTCTGCTACCACTTGTTACGGGGATACCCGTGGAATTCAGAGGTGAAAGAAGGTTCGGGCTGGAATGGATCTAACTATAAAAGCTGAGATATTGATTAAAATTGTATTAAAGGTTATATTTTCGAAAACTTAACAATTTTCACATAGAATTTGAACATTCAACAAATAACAACAAGTCAACAAATAATCAGGTAAAAGACCAGGAAAGCCAAGATTTGGGGACAAATAAACGATCTGGGTTTCAAGCCCCACTTTTTACAATTTCAGAGCTCTCAGCTCACAACCACATATTTACCAAAGGGCAGAACACCCCTAATAACATGGAACACTTGCTCCCACCTCGCAATGTCAGGCCTCCTAGAGGCACATATCCAAATACTAGAAAGAGCTGACCCGCTCTCAATCTCTCCAGCCTATTAAAGGCAAAACCAGACTTTTAAACAAAATTGCCATCAAGGTACCCAACTAAATGGGTCTCAGTGGAAAAAGAACAGATTAAGTAAATGGCCCAAAATACCAAGATGAATGGAGGCATTGCTTGCACTCTTACATGAAACCTTTTAAAACCTAAGAGGCACTAGGCCGATGAAACAGGGGCTATTCCCAAACTATGGAGGTGACTCATATAAGAAAAATTTAAGACATTACAGAAAGGAAGAAAACCAGTTACAAAACGTAGTCACCTCAAACTAGTATGAAGGGGAGCTCGAGAGGGTAAAGCACTCTCTATCCCCGAATTACAGTTAAAGATATTTGAAGTTTTACAAAAACGATGGGAGATTACATGTTTATTACATAGCAAAAGTTTCGGACCTTCCCCGCGGATTAAACTGCTGAGCTAGCAAGAAAAAACGAAGTTAAGTGGCCATTACCTTGTTGAAGAGCTGCTGCCGGATGAAAGAGGCGCTACCCGCCTCCTGCTACACTTCCATACACTATGCTAGATGTTGTTCGAGTGGCCCAGAGACAAGAAAATCAGCAGTTTTTATACCCTCGCGGAAGATTCGAGACCTTTCATGAATAATCAAGCCACACCCTCTTTCTTTATTGGACCATCTTGAAAATACACTCAAAGTCGAGGAAGAAATACATGATTGGTCAAAAATTAATTACAGAAATTCTGTATTGGCTCAATTCAATACTGGCGGAAAGAAAACATTAATATTGCCAACCCACCAATGAAAGAACGAAATCTAGTAAAGAGAAAACTTTTGAATACAAAATTTCTTCAACACGTTTCTTATCTTCGCACCAGGGTGCATGATTATAGTTCTTTTTTTTTGTAGAGACATCTATCAGAGAATGTCCACACTTCTTGATCAATAGAAAACAAAACAAGTTGAACTCCACACAGTACTGACAACTTCATAATCACAAAATTTACGGTAGTGACATCTTCTGAGAAAACGTATGAGTTGATACAGTTTTTAAAGTTCATTTTTTCTCCTATAGATGAGTTCCAATTGGCGCAATATTTAAACTTGCGGCGTAGAGGTGTACCTCCCGGTACAATTATTATTATTGATGGTCTGGAACCCACAGCAAGATGCAAGTTTGCTACTTGGTGGTAAATTACATCCTCTGCCATTGTCATTGCTGACAATGTGACCAGCAACAGCGTCGCGCGTAGGCAAGTGCGCGAGATTTCTGGCGACACGAATGATACACTTCCGTGAATTATTGACATTATTATAGAGGTGAACAATTGCACGGTCAATATCGTTCATATCGTTTATTTCAAAAGTGTTAAAAATTTTATTTATATGCCAGGAGAATCTACTGTAATCTATCAATCAATCAATAAATCAATCAATCAATACTGATTTGCATTTTGGGCAGTTGCCCAGGTGGCAGATTCCCTATCTGTTGTTTTCCTAGCCTTTTCCTAAATGATTTCAAAGAAATTGGAAAGTTATTGAATGTCTCCCTTGGTAAGTTACTCCAATCCCTCACTCCCCTTCCTGTAAATGAATATTTGCCGCAGTTTGTCCTCTTGAATTCCAACTTTATCTTCATATTGTGATCTTTCCTACTTTTATAAACGCCAATCAAACGCATTCGTCTTCTAATGTCATTCCACTCCATCTCTCCACTGACAGCTCGGAACATATCTCTTAGTCGAGCAGCTCGTCTTCTTTCTCTCAATTCTTCCCAACCCAAACTTTGCAACACTTTTGTAACACTACTCTTTTGTCGGAAATCACCCAGAACAAATCGAGCTACATTTCTTTGGATTTTTTCCAGTTCTTTAATCAGGTAATCCTGGTGAGGGTCCCATACACTGAAACCATACTCTAGTTGGGGTCTTACCAGAGACTTATATGCCCTCTCCTTTACATCCTTACTACAACCCCTAAACACCCTCATAACCATGTGCAGAGATCTGTACCCTTTTACCACAATTCCATTTATGTGATTACCCCAATGAAGATCTTTCCTTATATTAACACCTAGATACCTACAATGATCCCCAAAAGGAACTTTCACCGCATCAATGCAGTAATTAAAACTGAGAGGACTTTTCCTATTTGTGAAACTCACAACCTGACTTTTAACCCCGTTTATCAACATACCATTGCCAGCTGTCCATCTCACAACATTTTCGAGGTCACGCTGCAGTTGCTCACAATCTTGCAACTTATTTATCACTCTATAGGGAATAACATCATCTGCAAAAAGCCTTACCTCCGATTCCACTCCTTTACTCATATCATTTATACATATATAAGAAATCATAAAGGTCCGATAATACTGTCTTGAGGAATTCCTCTCTTAATTATTACAGGGTCAGATAAAGCTTCACCTACTCTAATTCTCTGAGATCTATTTTCTAGAAATATAGCAACCCATTCAGTCACTCTTTTGTCTAGTCAAATTGCACTCATTTTTGCCAGTAGTCTCCCATGATCCACCCTATCAAATGCTTTAGACAGGTCAATCATGATACAGTCCATTTGACCTCCAGAATACAAAGTATCTGCTATATCTTGCTGGAATCCTACAAGTTGAGCTTCAGTGGAGTAACCTTTCCTAAAACCGAACTGCCTTCTATCGAACCAGTTATTAATTTCACAAACATGTCTAATAGAATCAGAAAGAATGCCTTCCCAAAGCTTACATACAATGCACATCAAACTTACTGGCCTGTAATTTTCAGGAAAAGTCCTCTCAGTTTTAACATTTTGCAAACTACGGATTGTATAGCATCAATAGGCGTACGTAGCCTAAGTTTATGTAATTAAGTGAAACTTTTCATAAGTAATACATGTTTTATGAAAAGTAAACAGCAATCCATGTCAAAACATAAATAACAGTAGCCTGCCTAACACGTTCTTGAAGAAGTTATTCCTACGTAAGCAACGTCTTCAAAATGAGGGGAAACTGGATCAGCTTAAATTAATTGCACCTCATATTCTCTGTTTTTCATTCTTCATTGTTTTGGTAACTTCATCGAGCTGTAGCCGTATCTCTGCAAAGCAAAGTCGCGTTTTTAATCAAGCAATGTCACTATTTTACAGCTATGTAAACATCAAGTAACAATAATAATCTGAACACGTTATTTTTCCACAGCAGTGAACCCCCAGACGTTTTATCCGTGCGCCACCACTGCCTTTGACGTTACCGTAATTTAAGTATCAGAATGCTACCTTATGGGTTGTGCAACATGAATTTATTCTATCCTAATTATCCATAGGTGGATGAATTGAGCTCAACTGAACTCAAGGGAAAGATGGTAAGCAACCGAAACGTTTTCTATTGTGCTTGAGTAGCTCTAAAGATGAATAGTTTCGTGAAGGTACACACCGTCCTTTGACAAAGTAATTAGGTTTCCCCAGCATCAGTGTTACACAGTTATGATAAGACTGTATTGGACAGGTCATGTGAAATATTAATTCACCTTGCCCTTCTCGTGGGAGCTACAGGCGAGGGGTGTTTTCTCAAAGGTTTATCTCATCCTTCCAATACTAAGGACGAGGTATACTATGACTATCGTGTTCAAGTTACTTGTGTGAATCAGGCGTGGTTTGTTTGGGTTCATGATTAATATGTGTGCCTACCTGCGATGTTTGCGAGAGATCATAAACCTTCAATTACAAGGATAGTAATATCGTGCTCACTTATTTGTTCGCTAGTGACAGCATATGTTACTATTCGATCAGATTGATCTGAATGTAACTGGATTCTATCCGTGGAATTTTCGGCCACGTAGGACATACCAGTACTCCATTTCGTCTCCTCCTTATGGGAAGGTATTGTGTTTAATCTGGCTGCCTGGTTTGGCAAGCTTATGTAGTGTACTGCTTTGTGCCATCTTATCTCACTCTTGCTTTGTTTACTAACACAGCTGTAGTTTGGACTTATCTCTCATTCATACTTACCTGTAAGGTCATTCAATCACTCGGAGGGTGTAATATTTTTGCCTGAATTATCTATTAAGGATCATTGCATAGTATGTATTACGATATATTACGCATTCTTTTACAGGATGTTCACAAATGTGGTGTCTTTTAAAAGGTGCTGAGTTATTGTGGAGTTGAATTGTCTATTCCTGTTAGGGGCTTCCCATACCATACTTGGGGTGTGGTTACCCTAGGTTGTGAGAATACTTAGAGTTCATGTCCTCGCTTCTTATGACCTTCTGATGACAGGTGCTGACCAGTCGCGCGCAGTGCGCTCTGCGTACCGATGTTCTAGGCTCTTTTATTTTTAGGTTAAAATTTCTATACTCCCCATGAAATTTTGCACAAGGCTTGGCTGGGTATTTCAATTAACCCTACCAGCAGTCTTCGATAAGTCCAAAAAACCATTGGGGTAGATGGGGGTGTGATCTACCGTGGTCGAAATAAGAGCCATGGATCTGCTACTGTGTGACTTATGTATAACTTCAATCTGTTTTTATGAACTAGGATAAATTTACCCTTCTTAGCAAGCAGTTTACACCTTCTACCTTCTCTACTACGTATGGACCTCGATACGGCTGAGAAAATTTAGAACTCCTACTTCGTCGTAATGTTTCATCTCTAAGGAGTACCTTGTCCCCTACCTGAAAGGATACTTCATGTTGTGTTTGATCATATTTTTCCTTTTCTTTTTGCTTACTGCTTATGAGAGTTTTTCTAGCTATCTCATTACGTGGTCGGACCACTTCCACTAAAAGAGAGCTCCAATCGTTTTATCCTCACGTGCCAGGATCAATTATCTAAGTATCTAAGTATCTAAGTATCTGATAGCCAGCCCAATTCCTAATCAAGAGGCTGACACTGTAGCAAAAGCATTAGTAATGAACGACTAAAATGTTTTTTGTTAAAATGTTTAAATTTCAATACAAATATTGTTTACAAATATACATTGTATATTGTCTAGTCAGTAATATATATTTGCCGTGTGGCTCGCAATTTATACTTATATTCTAGCGATAATTAGGGACATAGCCCTGGGACCAGACACTCCTCTCAGTCATTCATCGTCATTTATCTATGTTCATGCTAGGGTAGTACCAGTGCCGTGAGTTTCGTGTCATGACGGTGTGACCTAGCAAGTCATCTGGAAGATGTCCAACGTTCTCCCACCCGTTAACCTTGAGGCCCCCTTACAGGCCGAAGGGGGAAGGGGTATGGGTGAAAGGACCCACCCACTTGTTCAACCTATCAGTATATATTAGTTAGACTCTTCAAGAAGCCTGGACTATGCTGCTAAATGGTCACGGCACTGTCACTACCAATCATTCACACAGGCATTCATTCATACAATCCACAATAATATAATAAGGTTTATACATTAATAACATTAATAACTTGGTTACAATTAGATACTTGGCAGGTTGCTGGCTGACAAATATTGCATTACATTCATGCTTAATCAGGCACTCTCAAATTCATCCATCCAGCTACTCAGTTCCCTTCATACTATCCCGCATTCCCACTAGCATACACTTTCACACCCTACAATATGTCACGATAATACACAGATATATGAAATAAAAATACGAGACTCATTACATTACATTCAGCACTCAGTTGTCACTTTCAACCGTTGCGCAGAGGCACTCATTATCACACTTGGCACATCACTGAAACACTATCACATGCACAAGCACAGTCAATACACTGCACTCTGCCATAATCGCCCCAGGTGTACTGGCGATGCCCCGTCACATGCTCTATGTAGATGTCCCTAGACCATCCAATAATGTTGGAGACGCAAAGGTTGGCCATCATCTTGGCGTAGTTCCTCGAGATGCCCAAACAGTATGGCCCTGGTGTTGGTCCTCTCCCAGGTACCGAGTGAGCGCACAACGAAGGCTTCCATTATGATGTTGTAGCCAGCGTCACATAGCAGTCTGGCAGTTGGCTCATCTTTTATGATTTTAAGATCACGAGCCGTCTGTAGTGACTGGTAATCATCTTCGAATGGTACAGTCACGTCGACGATGGCTATGGTCTTGGTGTTTTCGTTAACGACGACTAGGTCAGGCCTCAATGTCTGGTTGTCTTGTGGGATATCACCTGGACCTGACCCGATCCGCTCCTGGAAAGAGACTTGTTGGTTCTTCCTGCATGTTACAGTTCTAGGGGGAACGGCCTTAGCAAGTCTTTCCAGAATCCCGTCGTGCCTTCTCTGGATGGTCACGAGATGAGGGCGGCAGTGGTTAAGAATGTGTGCCGTGGGCTCAGCAGGATCACCACACTTCCGGCACCGGTGATCGTTCTTACCGTTGTTGAACCTTCGGCATCCGTTAAGTGGGATCATTCCCAGCCAGGCACGATGTACAAAGTGTATTGATCAAGGCGGATTTAAGTAAACTATTATAAATAGTTATATTATACATTCAGACCAGTCAACACGGACCAAACACAATATTAACCTATCATGGTTAAGTTTATTAATAGTACAAAGTTCCAGTCGGCAAAACTCGTGTATTTCCCACTCTGTATGAAATGGTTTGATAGCATGCTTAGGGACAAGGTTCGCATGACTTTGCCCTGGTCAGGTTTTTGGGCTAGCTTCATGCAGTAGTGCTCTGTTAGACAGTTGTGCAGGATTGCCGCAATATCACGACGCAATTGCTCGTCCGCTACGCTGGGGTTCTTATTGGGATGGGGAAGATGGAGCTCCCATCTCTTCAAGGTTTCATACCATCCCCACCGAAATCCTGGAATCCATGCTTGGAGTCGGCATGTTGCGGAACTAGCATGGGACCACAGTGTCCCCACATCTCCTGAGTCCCTGTTGAAAGGTTCCTCCATGGACCTGGAGAGGTAGGTTGCCATATCCCTCGGTGTAGGATCACTTCCGATCCCCTTCTTCACAGCAGTTTGGAGTCCCCCCCAACCGCAGTCTGGCTATGTTAACATCTAGAGAGCTTAGCAGCCTGAAGATAAGGTTGATGGCTGCCAAGTCCGCGATGTGTGCCAGTGGAGTTAGACCTGCGCCACCTTGGAGCGTCAGGAGGTACACCACTTCTAGGCTTGCACGTTGTGGGAGGTGGAGTATGGTCTTGGCTCCATTCTTGATTTTTCTGTCCAGCTGGTAGAACAGGGTCTTCTTCACTCTTGACGTCCTTAGCGTGAACTCAAGCTACAGCTGGATGAATGTACGCAAGGCATCGAGCTTTTGCCAAGGTGCCAAGAGGCTTTCAAGAACGGCGTCGACTTCCTTCTCAATCCGCAGAATGGTGTCGTTCAGTTTTCGGTCGACGTGTAGTCCAGTGGGGAGCCCAAGGTGTTGGTAGGGGTCTCCGTCACGAAGGACCCTCATGGCTTACCCGGTGATTCTGAACTAGGTATCTACTGCGGCCTTCTTCTGAATGTGGAGCGACGCACATTTCTGCGGCTTGAACTGGAGACCAAGCTAATTAGCCGTGGTACCAACTCTTCCCAGCAGGGTGTTCATACTTGCCGCTGACTTGGCCACAAGAGCAATGTCGTCGGCGAATGCGAGGATGGAGGTGGTGTGATCTCTCAAGGTGTACCCCTCGGTTGATGATGCTGAGCGCATGAGGTACACCATTACTATGTTGAACAGAATTGGAGATAGTGGGCAACCTTGCCTGACTTCAGCGTCGAAGGGGATGGGGTTCATCTCCCTCCTTATGGACCGGATCCTCATGGTGTTTCCAGTATATAGGTCCCTGACGATGTTGAGGAAGTGGGGACCTACTTTGATTTCCTGGAGTGCCTTGAAGATGGCAGGGTGTGGCACTGACAAGAAGGCGTTGGCAAGGTCGAGCTAGGTGACTACGGCTTCCTTTCCTTTTCTTCTTGCATCCACGAGGATCTCCTGCAGGACAAAGTTGTGTTCTAAACAGCCCTCAACAGGCATGAATTCCTTCTGGGCTGGGGAGATTATATTGTTGTCGGCTGCAATTCTCCCCAGCCTGAGAGCAAGGATGGTGCAGTAGAACTTGCCTATGGTATTCGATAAGGTGATGGGCCTCCAATTGGATAGGTTGTCCTGGTTTCCCTTCTTGTAAATTAAAATGGTTCTACTCTGTTTTCAGGATGACGGGACCATTGAGTACTTCAGGCACAAGTTGAAGACGGTGGGTAGCAAGACTCCATTCTTGTCAATTTGACGCCAGTTTGAGTAGGTGTTGGCATCAGGTCCAGGCGCGGTGTTGGGTGCCTTTGCCAATTTAGCTGCTACCTCATCTGGTAGGATGTCATCAATGGTGGAGAAGTCTTTGATGTTCGGAAGCATCAGTTTAGTTACCGGTGCCAGATCTTTGCAGCCATCCCTGGCCCGGTGAATTCCCATGAAATGCAATTCCAGATCTTCATTCGGGGCCTTGCAGAAGGGAGACTCCTGCTTGAGGATGTGTCTCATCACCTTCCAGCGGTCTGAGTGGTAGAGACGTTTAATCTTGGCAGCTTCTTGGGGGTCAAATTGCGGCACTCCTCTCCGTCGTCGTCAATTGGTCTGGTCCCGATGTGGCTGTCAATTCCCCAAATTCTTCGGCTTGTCCACAGCAGCTGTAGGTTTAGACGTAATGCTACGGACAGCTTCAGTTAGGTCATCACAGGCCTTCTCGAAGCCTTCCCAATCTTCGATGGAGTTGAACACGTCCAGCCATTCTCATTGAAATTGGCTCAGATGGGTATTGCAGGTCGTAGAGTCATCGCCTTGGCTGGGGGCGTGTTGCTGGACATCCTAGGTGCCACTTTCCACTCCACGTAGTCTGCCATTGTCATCAGTCGTAGCCGTCGTTGTCAATGAGTTGTACACGTGCGACTCACTTGGCGCCAGTGCATCATGGGCAGTGGACCGTTGAGCTCCTGTATCCTGGGCCTCGTCTGGCGGTGTTGACCTCGCATCTCTTTCCCCAGGATGGTCCGGGTCGGAATCCGATGTCGATACTGCCTGGGGGCAGTCACCAGAAACCTGGTGTCCGGGAGGGTTGGCCGATGCAATTTCTGATGGCGTGATGCCTGGAGGCATTGGCGAGTTAGGGGTTAGGATTATTGGGATGGGAGAAGGGTTTGGAGGCATATAAGAGTGATGCACATAGAGGATGCACTCGGGGAAGGGGGTCCAGGCATCGTAGTCTGATTCTCAATGTTGCTGGAGATGGTGGCCCGGCATCCTTCTTGGTCGGCGATTGCATCAGTGTTGGTTGTTGGTGCTCCCTGTAGGTGGTCGCTGGAAGCTGACTGCACTGGGAGGTTGGCCGGAACTTCATCTGTGGATAGAGAGCCTGGGGGTGGTGGTTCAGAGGTGGTAGGGACTACCAGGGTAGGACGTGGCGGTGTAGGGATCTGTGCTGGAGTAGACGGGACAGTTCGCCGGGGAGGGGTACCAGGCGTAGCATGGTGCTCGATGGTGTCGCTGTGGATGGTGAGATGGCACCTTGCTGGAGCATCTGATGTAATGGGCTACTCTGGGTGCTTCACCTACCAGTGTTTATTGACCAGTTTCTTCGTGTATCTGTTCTTGGATGTATGGAACATCAGCTTGCAACTGTCAAATACCACAAACAAAGTCCCTCCCTGCACCGCGTGAAATTTCTTAATATGCTTCACCAGATCTTCATAGCGTTTGAAGGATTTCTGTGGAGCAGTGCAGGATGGACATGGCCATTTCGCGTGGTGTACAGCAGCAGGACATGTAAGTGATAAATATCATTATGGATCCGTATTGAAGATACTATATGGTAGGATGCTAATTAGTTTATATTGAATAGGTGATATTATAAACTAATTAGCATCCTACAAGCAGGACGAGTAGCCGGGCGCCGATGAACAGCTCCACACCTGCAACTGGCAAGAACACAGCAGCATTCACATTCAGACTCAGAGGTGGGGGAGCAGGAGTAGAATCCAGGTGGCTTAATCTGCCAGACAGGCTGGGGGACGCCCCCGCAATGACCATACCTGAGCACTCACCCAAGTCTGAACTCATACTCATCCTACCACCGCTCACTCTCTCAATGCTAGCTGTCCACTTCTATTATCTGTCACACACCCACACTGACCACTCAGCCACACAGGAAAAAGAAACAGAACACTACTCATGGCACCTTGTGGCTACTCGCACTCTCAGCACCAGAACGCGCTATCACACGTGCAAATTCACTAACAGGCACACTCACGCAATCACTCTGATAACTCCACTAAGCTTCATTTCCCCATACTCAATCCCACATTTGTAATCGCTTGTAGATACTCTCACCCACTCACTCTATCAATTACATGCTATCCCACACAATCCCACTTTTCCCACACTCAATCCCACACGTCCGATCACTCCCGGATACACTCCCACACATACCCTATCGATTCCAATATCCCACACGTCCAAAGACCCAAGGCTACACTCCCGCACACACCCTATCGATTCCACTCTATACCACTTTTCTCCACACTCAATCCCACACATCCAAACACTCGCAGATACACTCCCGCACACACCCTACCAAATTCCACTCTATCCCATACAATCCCACTTTTTCCCACACTCAATCCCACACGTCCAAACACTCCTGGATACACTCCCACACAAACCCTATCGATTCTACAATATCCCGTGCAATCCCACTTTTCCCACACTCAACCCACATGTCCTAACACTCACGGATACACTTCCGCGCACACCCTATCGATTCCACTCCATCCCACACAATCCCACTTTTTCCCCACACTCAATCCCACACGTCCTCACTCCACTCCGAACTTCCTGGCACTCACCCACTCTATCTCACAATCGTCCTAGCTATCCAGCACTTATTCCCATTCAGTCCCACATTCACTTCCCCACTAGCACTCTAGTGGTCTCTTGCACTCGCACACTTATCCCACACTCGGTTCCACTATTCCACACAGTCTAGCACTTACTCACACACTCACTCTAAACTCTCTCGCTCGCACTCAAACCCGCTCCTACCACTCACTCTTCCGCTCCCTCTTTCACTCTCCCACTCGCTCCCGCACCCAATACCACACACACACAAACACACTCCGCTCAGCCACGTGACCCGCCAAGGGTGAAACCCTGAACTATTGGGGGCCTTGGCTGCCTCACTGGACCGTGATAAGCGCGGATCTAAACGTCTTTAGACCCGCAGTGGCAGGATCATTGACATACTCCCAGTAGCAGGCGAGCCACACGTAAGGACCACTTGTTCGACCTTTAGCGACCAATGGCAGTACTGAACTTATCAACTTATTAGAGTTGCTCCAAAAAATTAGGCTGATAAGAACAGATATTTTTTAAATAAATAATGTTTAAAGCAAATTACAATAATAACATCCAAAACACTACAATTCACGATAGAAAACTGGCATTAAAATGTCCAGAAAAGTCTTTTCATATCCGTAAACACTACACACAAAAACACTACATAACTTGTCGTGTCGATGACACGGCGCCGCCAGCAGTCTGTATACGATTGAGCAAATGGTCCGATGTAGAATCGAACCGCGACCTCCCAGTACAAAAGAATAATGTAAAATAAGAGTCACAGAGTCAAGAAAAGGAAATGCAATCTAAGTACCGTATATGACAAAGGATTAAAAGTGTTAGATTAAAATAATTATATAGGGAAATAATTTCAAGACATATATTGGAAATGCTAAGACATTGCAGTTCTGAAAAGTCGAAACCAGCCAGGCATGGTGAAACATTTAGGTACATTTAGGTTGCTATAGCAGCCCCTGTGTATAAAGGAAAGGGTGATAGACATAAAGCTGAAAATTACAGGCCAGTAAGTTTGACATGCGTTGTACATAAGCTTTGGGAAGGCATTCTTTCTGATTATATTAGACATGTTTGTGAAATTAATAACTGGTCGATAGAAGGCTGTTTGGTTTTAGGAAAGGTTATTCCACTGAAGCTCAACTTGTAGGATTCCAGCAAGATATAGCAGATATCTTGGATTCAGGAGGTCAAATGGACTGTATTGCGATTGACCTGTCTAAAGCATATGATAGGGTGGATCATGGGAGACTAGTGGCAAAAATGAGTTCAATTGGACTAGACAAAAGGGTGACTGAATGGGTTGCTATATTTCTAGAAAATTGATCTCAGAGAATTAGAGTAGGTGAAGGTTTATCTGACCCTGTAATAATTAAGAGGGGAATTCTTCAGGGCAGTATTATTGGACCCTTATGTTTTCTTATATATAAATGATATGAGTAAAGAAATGGAATCAGGGGTAAGGCTTTTTGCAGATGATGTTATTCTGTACAGAGTAATAAATAAGTTACAAGATTGTGAGCAACTGCAACGTGACCTCGATAATGTTGTGAGATAGACAGTAGGCAATGGTATGATGATAAACGGGGATAAAAATCAGGTTGTGAGTTTCACAAATAGGAAAAGTCCTCTCAGTTTTAATTACTGCGTTGATGGGGTGAAGGTTCCCTTTAGGGATCATTGTAAATACCTAGGTATTAATATAAGGAAAAATCTTAATTGGGGTAATCACATAAATGGGATTGTAAATAAAGGGTACAGATCTCTGCACATGGTTATGAGGGTACTTAGGTGTTGCAGTAAGGATGTAAAGGAGAGAGAATATTTGTTTCTGGTGAGACCCCAACTAGAGTATGGTTAGAGTTTATGGAACCCTCACCAGGATTACTTGATTCAGGAACTGGAAAAAATTCAAAGAAAAGCAGCTCGATTTGTTCTGGGCGATTTCCGACAAAAGAGTGGCGTTACAAAAGTGTTACAAAGTTTGGGCTGGGAAGAATTGAGAGAAAGAAGACGAGCTGCTCGACTGAGTGGTACGTTTCAAACCATCACTCTCATTTTTGTTCCGTATTGAAAACAGTGATCTTACTTAGTTTACAAAAGGAGTATATTTATTACCCCACCTATTCAATACAATTAGTACCACGTGAAGTGGTTAATTAAATATAGAAAATCTAAATATTACGGGGACATGTTTTGCCCTTCTTTTATTGGGCATCATCAGCCATATTAATTTAATCTTAAAACAAACATTGTTTAGAGGACAATGACATAATTTGTGAAAAGTGAACTGTGATTTCTTATGATATTAATATTACGGAATAGTAGTTATAAAATATGATGTTTGGATTGTCATATAAAATTCTAAAAACGGCACATGTCTGGTACTGAAGTAGATCCTCTTCATAAGAAATTCAGCATATACTTGCTGGGGCAGCTGTCAACATAAGTTTTCAATAGGCTAGAATGGTTTAAAACTTGAGGTGAATTTTGTTTATATTTTGCGTTTCAGCGCTAAAAATTGGCCAAGAGAAAAGGCGAATGATATAAAATTATCTTCATTGTTGATAATTATAATAATAACAATAGAGAATAATATAGTTGGAGATGATTTCAGACTATCTGTTGATAGATTAATAGGTAGAAGCCTATTGCAGGATAGTGTCATAAATTTCAAGGAAGGGTATGTCGAATTATTCAAATTATTCAACCCTATGGGGCTAAGTGTACACGAAGCTTGTCAAGTTCGTGTGGTGAATGAAGACTCGTAAAATGAACCCGAGGGCACTGTAGAAATCGGAGTGAGGGACTCCAAAAGCTTACTACAGTTTATATTGGACCTTGGCAGTCCAGTTTGTCTTTTAAGGGACCAGTTAGTGCCTCCCAAGTCAAAAGTGCAAAAAATAGGCTCAACGATAAGAGACATAAGTGCCAAGGAAATCTGATCCAAGGGCACAATCAGACTTCTGATAGGGGAAGCTTATGGCGAATTTCAAGTAGTTCATAAAGGAGTACCACTCCAGTATGACGGAGTAATAGGGCGAAATATACTCCATGATAGTGTGCTGAACTACAAGAGGGGCTACGCCGAAATAAACGGGGAGCAATATTGTATAACAAAGAGGGCCAATCAGGGTCACGTTATTAGTCTCCAACCGAGGAAAGAGACAATTGTATCTGTGAATACGGACAACGCGCTGACAGAACGAGTGTTAGACAAGGAAGAAATCCTGCCAGGGGTATACCTCGCTAGTTGTGTAACGCGAGCACCCAATCGCCGAGCGCTAGTCAGCGTACTTAATCCGAGAGACCCGGAAGTTACATTTGATAGCCAACTCATAAATATTCCTAAAATACAATGGAGCAACGCCCCTAGTCAAGTGGAAGTACGCACAGTACACCAAGTATCACAGGCACTACGACCTGAAGTCTCGCGAGCAGAGTCTAACGGAACAATTACGGGTAAACCACTTAACTCCTAGAGACAAGGAAAAATTGTATGCGATCTGTGGAGAATATAATGATGTTCCATCTTAAAGGCGACAGACTGACGTACACGAATATCCCACAGCATAAGATAGTTATAAAAGAGAACCAACCCCCCATTAATGTGAGGCCTTATAGCGGTGGTGGTGCGTTCTATATATTCAGTGGTTCAGTGAACCCCCTAGAAATAGATAAGACTAGGTAAAATGGTTTATCAGAGCCTATTCCTTAAATTTGCTCTGTATATCAGCGCGCGTAGCGGTATTTCTGACATCAACACTCAGTTGCTCTCAGGAACCAGCGAAGAGGTTCGATTTCAGGACTGATGGCGCGGGGCCGTGAGATGTAAGGAGGGTGCGCAAGGCGAGGGGTTATGAGAAGCAGGGAAAACATAGCCGAGGAATCGCTGGCAACTGGACCAGAGATAGACACGAGTTACATCGAGCAGTTCCGAAATTAGCCGAAGCATTATCAGAGCGTGCGGTTAAAATATGCCGTATGTGGTAGGTTTTGAAGGGATTTTAATTTGGGGATTTTGCCATTCTGATGTAATTAACCTCAATGAGCCGGAATATTTTGCAAACTACGGATTGTATAGCATCAATAGGCGTATGTAGCCTAAGTTTATGTAATTAAATGAAACTTTTCATTAGTA
This sequence comes from Anabrus simplex, assembly GCF_040414725.1. Classification (NCBI taxonomy): domain Eukaryota; kingdom Metazoa; phylum Arthropoda; class Insecta; order Orthoptera; family Tettigoniidae; genus Anabrus; species Anabrus simplex. Next base: position 93,121,768 of record NC_090265.1, on the reverse strand, counting down.
ATACATGTTTTATGAAAAGTAAACAGCAGTCCACGTCAAAACATAAATAACAGTAGTCTGCCTAACACGTTCTTGAAGAAGTTATTCCTACACAAGCAACGTCCTCAAAATGAGGGGAAATTGGATCAGCTTAAATTAATTGCACCTCATATTCTCTGTCTTTCATTCTTCATTGTTTTGGTAACTTTTTCGAGCTGTAGCCGTATCTCTGCAAAGCAAAGTTGCGTTTTTAATCAAGCAATGTCACTATTTTACAGCTATGTAAACATCAAGTAACAATAATAATCTAAACACGTTATTTTCCACAGCAGTGAACCCCCAGACGTTTTATCCGTGCGCCACCACTGCCTTTGACGTTACCGTAATTTAAGTATCAGAATGCTACCTTATGGGTTGTGCAACATGAATTTATTCTATCCTAATTATCCATAGGTGGATGAATTGAGCTCAACTGGACTCAAGGGAAATATGGTAAGCAACCGAAACGTTTTCTATTGTGCTTGAGTAGCTCTAAAGCTGAATAGTTTCATTAAGGTACACACTGTCCTTTGACAAAGTAATTAGGTTTCCCAAGCATCAGTGTTACACAGTTTATTATATACTTTGGATAGTATTTCTTTCATAAGTGCAATTAGTTGTGAAATCTATGATAAGACTGTATTGGACAGGTCATGTGAAATATTAATTCACCTTGCCCTTCTCGTGGGAGCTACAGGCGAGGGGTGTTTTCTCAAAGGTTTATCCCATCCTTCCAATACTAAGGACGAGGTATACTATGACTATCGTGTTCAAGTTACTTGTGTGAATCAGGCGTGGTTTGTTTGGGTTCATGATTAATATGTGTGCCTACCTGCGATATTTGCGAGAGATCATAAACCTTCAATTGCAAGGATAGTAATATCGTGCTCACTTATTTGTTCGCTAGTGACAGCATATGTTACTATTCGATCAGATTGATCTGAATGTAACTGGATTCTATCCGTGGAATTTTCGGCCACGTAGGACATATCGGTACTCCATTTCGTCTCCTCCTTATGGGAAGGTATTGTGTTTAATCTGGCTGCCTGGTTTGGCAAGCTTATGTAGTGTACTGCTTTGTGCCATCTTATCTCACTCTTGCTTTGTTTACTAACACAGCTGTAGTTTGGACTTATCTCTCATTCATACTTACCTGTAAGGTCATTCACTCACTCGGAGGGTGTAATGTTTTTGCCTGAATTATCTATTAAGGATCATTGCATAGTATGTATTACGAGATATTACACATTCTTTTACAGAATGTTCACAAATGTGGTGTCTTTTAAAAGGTGCTGAGTTATTGTGGAGTTGAATTGTCTATTCCTGTTAGGGGCTTCCCATACCATACTTGGGGTGTGGTTACTCTAGGTTGTGAGAATACTTAGAGGCCATGTCCTCGCTTCTTATGACCTTCTGATGACAGGTGCTGACCAGTCGTGCGCAATGCGCTGTGCGTACCGATGTTCTAGGCTCTTTTATTTTTAGGTTAAAATTTCTATACTCCCCGTGAAATTTTGCACAAGGCTGGGCTGGGTATTTCAATTAACCCTACCAGCAGTCTTCGATAAGTCCAAAAAAAACATTGAGGTAGATGGGGATGTGATCTACCGTGGTCGAAATAAGAGCCATGGATCTGCTACTGTGTGACTTATGTATAACTTCAATCTGTTTTTATGAACTAGGATAAATTTACCCTTCTTAGCAAGCAGTTTACACCTTCTACCTTCTCTACTACGTATGGACCTCGATACGGATGAGAAAATTTAGAACTCCTACCTCGTCGTAATGTTTCATCTCTAAGGAGTACCTTGTCCCCTACCTGAAAGGATACTTCATGTTGTGTTTGATCATATTTTTTCCTTTTCTTTTTGCTTACTGCTTATGAGAATTTTTCTAGCTATCTCATGGTTTTCTTGTAATCGGTGTATTAGGTCTTCGATTACATTCTGATATTCGTTGTAGGTGGCTTCTCCGTTTTCGTTGTAATATAGCAGGGATTTTCGCCTTGCGTCCAAAAATCAGCTCATAGTGTGTAAATCCTGTATTGGTATGTGGAGTAAGTATTATATACAAATGTGGCAGTGGGAAGATATTTATCCCAATCATTCTGTTCTGTACATATATAATGTCTAAGGTACTCTATTAGCGTGCGATGTGCTCGCTATATACTGCCGTTAGAGTGTGGGCGAAAAGCAGTCGTGTTCATCTTTTCTATCTTCAAAATTCTACATAATTTCTTAAAAGTTTGGCTCATAAAATTACTATATATGTCAGTTAATATGGTATTGGGGTCCCATAAATACTGACTACGTTCATTACTAATGCTTTTGCTATAGTGTCAGCCTCTTGATTAGGAATTGGGCTGGCTATCAGATACTTAGATAATTGATCCTGGCACGTGAGGATAAAACGATTGGAGCTCTCTGTTAGTGGAAGTGGTCCGACCACGTCCATTGATATTTTTTCGAAAACACTGCTCAGCATGTCTGTTATCGTCATAGGTTCTTTAACTGCTGGATCTACTATTTTGTTCTTTTGGCAGGATGGGTAAGAACGAATAAATTTCTCAATATACTTCTTCATACCTGGCCACTGGATAAAATCCTTAATTCGAGCTAACGTTCTGGTCATCCCCTAATGTCCTCCAATAAGTGAACAGTGAGCTTCCCGTAGAATATTTAGTTTCTCTTCCTCAGTAAGGTTCTGAACTTCTACATTAGGTGAACTTTCCTGCTCATCATCCTCAGATCCCTTTGACTCAGCATTTACGGATCTCAGATCTCGGTTTCGATTCGCATTATCTAACATTTCTGCTTGCGCATCCTCGAGGTCAATCCTACTAGAATTTCCTTCCTGTTCACCTGTCGATACGACTCCCTGGCCTTCGGTGCTCACTACTCTTACTGCCTTCTCTGGCAGTGTCGAGATTCTGCTTAACGCGCCTGCGTTTTTATTAGTTTTTCCCGTTTTATATATGATGGTAAAATCAAATTCCTCTAACTTCAGTCTGAACCTGGTCAGCCTTGAAGATATGTCCTGAATATTAAATACCCATTTTTGCGGTTTGTGGTCCGTAACTACTGTACAATGTCTACCTAGAAGATATGGCCTGAAATAGTTGACTCTCCATACAATGGCTAAGGGTTCCTTTTCTGTTACGGAATAGTTTCGTTCTGCGTTGTTCAGCGTTCTACTTGTGTATGCTACTGGTAAGTCTTTTCCTAACTCTCCTTGTGAGAGTACGGCGCCTAGGTCCTCTCCACTCGTGTCTGTGGTTAGGATGAACGGCTTCCTAAAATCTGGATATTGCCGTAAAGGTTGCTGTGTTGGTTTCTGTTTCAATATACAGAAAGCTGTCTCTTGTTTATCGGTCCACACATAAGGAACGTTATTCTTTAAGAGCTCATATAATGGCTTCGTGATTTTGCTATACTGTGGTATGAACCTGCGGTAATATCCGCTTAATCCCAAGAATCCCTTGAGCTGTTTAGTGGTGGTGGGCCTAGGGAAATTCCTCACCGCTTCCACTTTTCGTTCGTCTGTCTTTACACCGTCTTTTGTTAATACGTGCCCTAAGAAGGCTACTTCTGTGCGCAAAAGATCGCACTTGTCTGGTTGTAACTTCAGGTTGTGTTCCCTGAGTCTTTGGAAGACCTCTCTGAGTTTTTGATGGTGTTCTTCCACCGAATTAGAGTATACAATCAAATCGTCCAAATAAACGAGACATTTCACACATTTAAGCCTGCCATGGCCATATTCATTAATCTTACAAAGGTGCTAGGGGCGTTTTTGAGTCCCATAGGCATCCTGACGTAGGTACTGATAGTGCTGCCCTAATGCTGAAATTGCCGTCTTTTCACGGTCCTCTGGTCGTACTAAGACCTGGTGGTATCCTGACGCTATATCCATTGTGGAGAAATAGCGCGCTTTCCCTGGTGCATCTAATAACTCGGTTATTAATGGTATTGGATAGGCTGACTCTATCGTTATGTCGTTGAGCTTCCTATAATCAGGCAAATTCTACATTTCTGCTTCCCAGAGGCATCCATTTTCTTCAGATGAATTAGTAGAGTGGCATTCCACGGGCTAGTGCTAGGGGTAATTATGTCATCCTCTAGCATCTTCTAGTTGCCTCTGTATTTCGTCTTTCAATGCTTCGGGTATTCTATAAACGTTACCCCTGAGCCCGGAACGCCCGTCTCTTTTCAAGGATGCTGAGTATCAGAAGGTGAGCTATTCCTGGGTCAAAAGTCACCACCTAGGCTTAGCCACCCTAGTTCATATAACTAACACTTAAAATAATGCCCTAAGTCCTATATCGGACACTGTTGTGATAAGATGAGGAATTTCTATCTCATAGTGGAACATGTCTTCCACACGATGGTACAATCCAACAGACAAGGAGCACTGTATGCATTGTACTATGTGGAACGAAATATGGAATGTCAACCTCATAATGGAGTTAACTCTCACAGTAGGTTAGAGAATAATAAGACAGTGTTATGTCAGCACCACAAGACAATAAGAGGCATTGAACTGACTCATGCTTTTGCTCCAAATCCGTAAGAACCGGCAAAAGACGCACATTTGTGCAATAATGTCAAAAGGGTAATAGTATGTAAGGAATGGGTGTACCGGTACATGTTGTGACTTACCCTTCTTGGAGAACAATTGAACGAAAAATGCAACTATCCAAGCTAAGGGCGCCAGTCTTTAAGTTTATGACCTAAAAACAAAAATTTATAATAAAGCTCGGACGGACTCTCATCCCAGGGATGGGGTGATAGTGCACTAATCATTAAGCAAGAGAATTAGAAATCAAAAGGCTAATTAAGGCAGACTGATTAAAATGAACCAAGAAAATAACATTTATTATGCTAAATAAAAATGACGACGGTTTGACGAGAACTGAATTTAAAATAGGAAATGAATTTAACAAAAAAATTGAATGACTCTACTTCGCGAAAACTTGCAATATTTTTAACTCGCTTGCTCACCATGTAGTCTTGTTCTGCTTGTCCTGAGAACGCCTCCGTCCTTGTAGCTGGAAAACTGCCGGTCGTCTTTGAGGTCTTTCCATCGGCCGCCAAGTACCATTCCTGCCTTGCCAAGTGCACCGACCACTAATTGGAAGATGGCTTCGATACTAACACTCCCTATTATGATCTATCCCATATATTGCAGATGAGCACTAAATCATAGTTAGAAAAACCTCCTTGGGTTATGTGGAGAGGATACTCAATTAACAATCCTTCCAACTTTACTGAAAATGTGCACCGAAGTTTCATTTCTATCTAGTTTAATGCTACCTATTGTCTTAGACTGGTACAAACTGGTCTAATACAGAGCTGTTCGTACTTCCTGATGAGAGTGGCTATACACCCATCATTCGGAAATTCCTAAGTACCACGTCGTGGTAACGAAGTAATGAATGTAGAAGTGATAAACTATCACACTAGTCCACTATGGTACAACAACCATAAGACAAGTTATCAGACCTAAAGCGAAATACAAGATAGAAGAATGATGCCAACAGCTCCAACACGCCCTTAAGTAAGCTTTACTGGCCCTAATTAATGGTCAAAACACGTGGTCCAATCAGGTGACACGTCTCTCCCTTCTCCAGATATTAAAGTTGATGGGTCCCAACCATGATATCAACTGTTCTTCTTTTAGCCCATTCACTCAGTATCCATGGCAACATGACGCTCCTTTGAAAATATAGGCGGTGACTAGTTTGAATTACTCAGCTCCGAAATACAGTAGCTGCGGTTACATCGCCTGGACACGTGCCAGCTTTTCAAAGAATTGAGTTCTAAACTTGTTGATTCTTCTTCCTCGATGATGTGGCAAGATAGAGGAAAATCTACTGCAAGTTAAATTTAAACGATTGTCGCAAGAATCTAAATTAATATTAGGATATTCAGCCCTCGTTTACAAGTCGTAGTTACAAAGTAATGAAATGATAGTGAGCAAATGATCAAACATGAATTGTAATAAAATTACATACGAAGATAAATATCATGACGTAAAAATATAACATACTTGAATTAATTAAATATAATAAAATTACCACAATTACACTGTGACGTCTGGAACGTTACAATGTATGTTGAGTATTCAGTCCGAAGGTTGGTTGGATCTTCAACAGATCCACCGTTAAATATCATAGATGACCTAAGTGTCACTTAAGAAGCGTACCAGAGAATAAATAGTGAGATAGTTTCTCGTTGCTTTCCTCAAATCTAGAAATAGCTAATGCATAGAAAGAAAGGTAACAAACACGGAAGACAAAGGGAATAAAAGAGGATTAATAAACCTAGATTAATCAACATAGTAGGTACCGGAACCAAAACACTGTTGGCACGTTAATTAATTTAACAAAAGAGCAGATATCGATGCTCAGAATTCCAAAGCACAGATGGTCGTAGTCCGATCAACACTGCAATCCATAAACAGTACACTATATGACGTCACTAGAAACGAGTTGAAACTTAGTCAAAATCTTGAGCAAATTAAAAACTTTATTAAGAATCAAACTGAACAATTAGAACAAGCATACACACAACTCAGTCTAGAAATTAGTATTAATCAACATTTAATAGAAATCGAGGACTTATTAGTCCATATACTGTACATGCACAATATAACGTGAATAATTCATGTACAAATTTTAAGCCCTGCAGAAATAATTAAAGCTTATAAAAAGGCACTAGGACAAATTCCCCAAAAGGTGACCCTACCATTTGAATTGGGCACCAACTTACGAGTTTTTAATTTATAAGATAGCCAATTTACAGTCTTTCATCAACCAAGATATATTAGTGTATATAGTCTGTACTCCTCTCAGTGACGAAAATAATTTTAAAGTGTACAAAATTCCTCCTTTCCCGGCTCACATAACAAGTGAAAACCATCAATTTGTAATAATAAAACCCACAGCCGAATTTATTCTAATAAGTGAAGAACAACAATTGTATGCTTACTTAACTAAAGACCAAATGCACAACTGTAAAGCAATCACAGACGATAAAAAAGTATGCCCATTAGAATTTCCCTTAAAATACTCATGGAGAGAAGGATAGTATTTTGACTTTGTTAACTGGTACCAATTCAATACCATCAAACTGTCTTAAAGATATAGTGCAAGTCCAACAATCATTGTAGCTGACGATTAATGTAAGTAAATATTTGTATGTAGTACCAGAGCCGACCAAATTAACAGTGGTTTGTCAGGAAACAAGTGATATAATATTAAAAAGAGTAAGTATCCTTACGTTTTACGAAACTTGCACTGCCTATGGGCCAAACATAAAACTGAAGTCTTCATCTAAAGTAAATACTACCAAAAGAAAAGATGTTATTCCTGATATTTTTTGCAATATGAACGTTGTGAGTACTTGAATGTAAATTTCAAACTACAAAATTTAAACTTAAAAGAAACTCCTTTACATAATACTCTTACACATGAAAGTGATCTTAAGTATGCTAGTAGAAAGTAGATGTTGAAAACATTATTATAGAAACAAAGAAGGAAATTAAATTTAACCAGTTATATTCATATTTTAATGTATACAAAATCATTGTCTGGACAGTTGTAGCAATAATCGTGCTACTAGCAATTTTGACTTGTTGCAAATGTTGCCCACGTCTTCTAGGTCACACATACAGGCGACCAGGGAACAGTACAAGTATTTGGGCAAGGATCCGATCCTCATAATCTAATAACTGCAATAAAGACACTTAATTAGGGGAAGAGACTGTAAAAGACATTGGCTGTACTTTTTTAAAGACAAGTAAAGGTCTCTGGAGGAGCCAACCCTGTAATCACCAATCTTTGCGAAAGACGTTCAAGAGAAATCTCACATCAGAGGAGTGGAGTATTCATGTCATAGACTCGAGTGGGGCATAGACTTTACCGATATCAAAGCGGACAGTTGGGAAGAGGTAACCACGGAAGAAGTAGATCCAATGCATCTACCGAGTCCAAAACCAGGGGAATCACACAGACATCAGCAATTAAGAGGTAATAGGACTGCATTCTCTTAGGTACATGTGAGTGAAGTAAGTGAAACTAGTGAGTGATCATATAACCTGAAGACAGAAGACATCATGGATGCCATCGTTCCTCTCGGAAGATAAGTACCGTATTCACTAGTAATCAATGAGTAAAGAAAGGGAACCAACGATTGCTTAATCTGATCAAATGTGTTTAGATTAGGAAGTTCCCTAGCAGCAAGACGAATCCCACCACTTGTATAAAATTGTATATATATATATTTGTACACAGTGTTCTCATTAATATTTCCGTATAGTTGATCCGGCATTAAGCCACTCTTAATTGGTGTTATCATTGTAGACACATTAGTACATTAGAACCCTTTCCAGTCCCCAGCCTGTCAATCTGTAGGATATGACAAACTCACTACATTGTTGTAGTCCACACAATCGGGTAAGCAGTCTATTTCTACTCCACTGTCACAATCACAACCTTATATGACCTCACTACCCCCGGCATTCACCTTGAGTGACTGGGGGAAACCGTGGGAAAACCCCAGCCAGGGCACTTGGTCATCTCTGCAGAACACCAGTGATGTGCTCCACAGAGGTCACGCGTGAAGATAATTGTGTCCGACACACATACAGTGGCGGTGGGCTTGCAGGTACACATGAGCACGTGACCACCAAATTCTAACGCATATTCACGCATTCATAGATACCGGTAATTCAGAATAATTATTTCCTATTTTCGACTTGATTTCGTCAATCGATCGAAAGCATTCGACTTATATCGAAACTCCGTTACACTGACAGCTGTTCGTTTCGACTGACAATACCAGGGAGCACACTGGAAATTTTGCTACGAGCCTTAAGACTATACATGGAGACGACGTCATGGTTGATGCACAAATATCTCCATAAACGAGGAGCACGGTAAGGAACGTGGCTTTCCGTCTACAATCATCCTCAAACCAGAGGTAGTATTACAGTTGACCGCAAGGGTCCGCCACCTTCCCTGTTACTGCTGCCCACAGCTCCCAGAAGTTACTATAGCATTACATCGCTGGATGATTTCGCTAGTAGCTAATTCTGAACAGGTGTTCGTAATCACGGGATCAGAAAGCCAGAGCCTCAGCTTCATTCAAAGCCTGAGCGACTCAGCCCGGCAATAGTAATTTTAGTTTTCTTGTACACTCACAGATTAGTCCCGGAAAAATGCAACATCGGTTATAAGGGTTCTACCATTTTATGAATAAAGAAGGAACCGTACAAGGAACTTTTAGTTAAATGATTTAAGTAAGTGGTTTTGTATTTATTTGCATCCTACTTTGTTATATTTGAGACGTGAACACAAATTTTGTTGTGAGCCCCCTGAAAATTTGGTCACGAGACGACACTGCACACATAGTTTCTTGAATAAGTTAAGATATCTCTTGCTACAGATGGAAGGTACCGGTAGCACTTCATCATTAGCTGGGTACCAAGATTCCAATGACCCAATTAAGATGGCATCTACCTCTACCGATGTAAAACGTGCACGAAGAGCCGCGTATTTCTCTCTTTTGGCCTGTCTGGCATCTTCGAAGGCAGATTTTCAGTTCTCAAATGGTATTGACGTGTCTAACACTAAGGCATTGTCATCCTTGACAATAACCAAGTCTGGGCGTAGGTTGTCATGCACGACCTGGTTATCGCTGAAGATACCGTATCTTCTATCCCACACTTTGATCTTAGCCAAGAGGCCCAGACAATGGGTATGTCTCCACTGAGTTCAGCTACTTTAAACTATAGCCGCAGTGCTGTTACACCGTCTAGGCATTTCCGTCTCGTGACACCAATAGCTGTTTAGGAATCACGCAGAGGGCACAGACTGAAGAATATCTCTGGCTTCATTCACTGTTTCTGTTCCTATGTTGCAAGTTGTGATACGAGTTACATTTGTGTCTGTGATAAGAGTTGTACAGCGAGTTACGGCGGACTACGTTCACTATGGCTGCTAAACGTAAGAAGCTGACCCTTCAATAAAATTCAACATCATTTGTGATGTTGAAAGGGATAGTCAAGTACCTTTGTCACAGATGGTGAACAAATATGACTTGGCAACTCTACGCTGTTTGGTATCATGAAACAGAAGGAAGCAATTCTGACCGCGGAAGTGGAGTGCGGTTTTGAAGAAAAAATACGGAATAATATTCGTTCTTCGCCGTACAAGGAACTTGAAAACATTTTAATGAAACTATTCGCGGAAAAAAATGGAGTGAGAACGTTCCAATTGACGGGAAGATACTTAAACAAAAAACTAGAAAAATCGCACTTAAGCTGGGTTTGATCGATTTCCATGCTTCTAATGGGTAGTTTGATCGTTTTAAAAACGGTGCAGTCTTTCGTTCCAAAACACGGGCGGCGAGAGTGCGGGAGTTAATGATGATACAGTTGTGCATTGGAGAAAGTATACGTTACCTCGACTTCTTGAAGGATATGATGCTAAGGATATTTTTAATGCCGATGAAATGGGAGTGTTTTACAATTTGCTCCCGTCTAAGACATACAGTATGCCGTTCGCGGAGAAAAAGGCCACGAAGGCAAAAATCTAAAGAAAGATTGACAGTGTTAATACATGTTAACCGCGACGAGAGTAAAAAATGACCCACCACTAATAATTGGAAAATTTAAGAATCCAAGATGCTTCAAGAAAATCCGCACACTCCCATGGAAATATGATTAAACAACAGTGCGTAGATGACATCGGAGATATTTCTAAAAATTTTACGAAGTTTGGATGCTAAGATGGGATCAGCAGGAAGACGGGAAGTGCTTGTGTTTGACAGATGTCCATAGATACATATTTCCTGCCGAATATCGAAGTGGTTTTCTTTCCTCCTAACTGCACCGATCAACTGCAACCTTTGGACCTTGGCATTATTCATTCTGTGAAAGTGAAAAACTGGAAGGCTCTGGTTCAAACAGCTATCTTTTTCGTCGAAAGAAATGAGGAAATGGAATTGGCATACTCCAAGCCATGCATATATTTGTAACAGCATGTCAACTAGTCACAGCGGACACTTCAAAATTGCTTTGGCCATGCAGGTTTTGGTGCCATTTCAGAAGTTTTTAATGATGACACTACTGGTGACACTAGGGAGTGTACGGGTGTTCTTGAAGCATCTCGTATTCTTATATTTTCCAATTATTAGTGTGGGGTTGTATCAAAGGACTCTAGTGCCACAACATTCAAAGAATTTGTTACTTGCGATGATGATATCCTCACCTCAGCACCACAATTGCATGTTGGAGACCTTTGCGACAATGCAAAAAGATGAAGTATGAGGAGGAAGAAGAAGACGATACAGCAGAACCAACTTTTGGGGTAGCAGTGGAGGGATTGGATATTATCTGCCGATACTTCTCCTCCTTCAACTTTGATGATGACCTCGTCAACAGTCTCAATTGTATAGCAAGAGGAATTCTAAAACAATGGCTGTTGACTTAGCATTTCCCACGAGGTCATTGACCCCTAGTAGAAGGGTAATGAACGATTGCAGCTGAGGTCATTGAACCCTAGTTGAGTAGTAGGGCAATGTACGTTGGGGGATTTTGCGTACGAGAGCAAGCCTAACCTCACAGGGCCTAGATTTACGGTCAGATGTCCTTCCCGACACCATATTTTGCGTAGGACAGCAAGCCTAACCTCACAATCGCCACCTCGGAGGCAATAACCTCGCTTTACGGCGAGATGCCCTTCTCGACGACATATTTTGAGTAGGAGAGCAAGCCTAACCTCACAGTCGCCATATTGGAAGAGCCTAACCTCACTTTTACGGCCAGATGCCCTTCCCGATGCCAACAGTCGCCATCTTGGAGGAGCCTAACCTCACTTATACGGCTAGATGCCCTATCTGACGCCATCTTGAGTAGTTGGGCAATATGGATTCGCGTAAGAGAGCAATCCCGACCTCATGGACGGGGCCTAACCTCAATCACGGCCAGATGCATCCCGACGCCATTTTTTGTAGTAGGGCAATGGAGATTCGCTGATTTTGCCGATGCCATCTTGAGTAGTAAGGCAATGGCATCCGCATAAGAGAACACGCCTAACCTCATGGAGGGGCCAAAATACACAGGGTCTACTTACGGTCAGATGCCCATACCGATGCCATTTTCGAGGAACCTAACTACACAGGGTTCAGTTTTACGGTCAGATGACCTTACCGCCACCATTTTGATTCTCCCATCAGAGAGGGCACATATGGCCTGACCTAGTTATATGGCCAGATGCCCTTCTCGACGTCATCATGGAGGGGCCTAACGACACAGGGCCCAGTTTCACGGGCAGATGCCCTTCCCGTCGCCAATTTAGAGGGGCTTAACTACAGAGGGCAGAGTTTTACGGTCACATGACCTTCCCATCGCCATTTTGATGGTTCCACCAGAGGAGCACATATGGCATAACCTAGTTTCATAGCCACATGCGCTTCCGAAGTCATCTTGGTGAAGCCTACCTACACGGGAACCAGTTTTAGGCCAGATGCCCTTCCCGTTGCCATTTCGGAGGGTCCTAACTACAGAGTCGCCATGTCGGGCTAAGTTTTACAGACAGATACCCCTCCCGTCACCATTTTGGAGGGACCTAACAGCACAGTCGCTATCTTGGGGTCCAGTTTTACATTCAGATGCCCTTCTTTAATCCCCATCATCTGGCCTAGTACCCCCTTGGCGTAGTGACAGGGTTGTGACGTAATAAGCGCGGGCGATTTCAAAATGCACACAACCGAACGCGCAAGCCTTCTCCTGACAGAGCTGTAACGTCACAGCGTGAGTGATTTGAAATTCGGACTGATAGCTAAGACTGCATGACGTGTGTCCATTCCTTGTCTCGTTTCTCTACGGTGTCGGTTTTTTTTTTTTTTTTTTTGTAATGAGATAAATCTGTTAAGATCGTTTACCGGATGTCCATCCTGACGACAGGGAAGATAAAATGAATGTCATGATATATGCAGAGAGGGTAAACCCCGGTAATGGCACATAGCCTTCTCCTGTCAAATAGCATCGAGAGGTCCGCTCAAGGATTTATGTCTCCATCCGACGGACCAATAACCAAAAACAAGAGCGTTATAAGCCGTCACTGCGGAGAGGATTAGAATGGTTTTTGGGCATATAATCTAGTAATTAGAAATTGTATACTATGACCTACCTTACCCTGCTAGGCTGAGTGGCACCGACGATTGAGACGCTGGCATTTCCATCCCAAAATTTTGCATTACCTCATACACGACCCTCCTCCTCCTAAAACGTATCACTACGGAGTTGTCTACCTGTGCCAGAGTTGTCTCCGACGGGACTGAGCACGTGCGGTACTAAGGTCTTTCCGTGTTAACATGCAGCGATTACGTCGACATGGTTATGCACGTTTAGACTTGTTCGTTATCAAGGTCACTCACTAGTAAACTCAAGCCTTTATAGATGGTATAAGTGTGAATATTTTCGATAGGTGTAAGGAGGCAAATGGAATGTAATAAGTAGAACATTTTGAATTTTAAGCAATACTTATTGTGTAATTATTTTACAAAAAAATATGCAATATACTACCGGTTATACAACACTGTTTGGTATGATGTCGACAAGTTTGCTGTACTCCTTATCAGCTTACTGCGAAGTGGTAGCATGCTTCCAAAATTGAAATCCTACAACATTTATTGTTTATGAAATTAAGTTTTTAAAACATACTATATATGTTATGCACTACAAAGAAGTTAATGCAGTTCTTACCTTGTTGTTATTCATGTATTTTGTTCCTTTCTGAATTATTATCAGGTACCGTAAAGAAGGGAAAAAGTTCATCCATACACTGTGTACAGTGTGTACAGTTTACAATCTTCGGATTAGGTCCATCCCAATCATCCAAGCCATTTTACCTGGATGCTTGTAATGACGTCAAAAGGGTCTTCATAAAGCTAGATCGATTGACATCTTACTGTGGAGAGGAAGGATGTCCCAAAAAACATCTACGAAAGGAGCAGCGTACGTAGATAAAATCCTGGTGTTAAACATTGAATCAAGTTTTTTGGCATCTGATATAAGATCCAATGTTTATAGAACATCCTCCCGATGATATCACCACCTTGACGAAGGCAAAATACATTTTGCCGGGTGTTTTGGAGGCTTGCTTGTTCAAATGATCCTTAGAGCTATGCCGGCGGGAGCACATGCTCCTGGTAGGGCTACCCAAGCCGGGCAGGTCTAAGGTGATGATCCAGAATAAGAGTGATACCCTGGTCCTCCAAGTTGGGGGTTGGTACGTGGGGCTAACAACTCCACTACCACAAAACTAGATATTGTTCAAAAACCAAATCAAGATAACCGGACGGTCCCAAACTTACGACGACTAAAGCGCGCTAAATGGCAACGATACGATGGTACATGGAGTGTGAGAAGTATCTTTCAGGCCGGGGCTAGTAGAAAATTGGAGGAGGAATTATTTAAATATTTAAATATCAGATAGATGTGGCAGCATTACAGGATATAAGATGGAAGACAATCGAGGTGACAGATCTACAGCACTATATTTTGTTCAATAGTAGGGAGGAAGAAATGGAATAGGAACAGGGTTTTATGGTCAAGAAATTGGTCAGTCATAATGTGATTGAATATGAACCAATAACCCCCATACTATGCCGTTTAAGATTGGGAGGGAGATTTGCCGATATATCACTAATTAGTGTCCATGCTCCAACATAGGATGCCGAAGAGGAAGAGAAAGAACAGTTCTATGAAAAAATGGAGCAAGTATATGACAAGTTGCCCAAGTATGATGTTAAAGTTGTCCTAAGGGATTATAATGCCAAAGTAGGCAAAGAGACAGGAAACCACCCAGTGGCAGGATAACACAGTACCAAGAATCCAATGAAAACGGGTGGAAATTGTTGACTTTGCCTTTAGCAAGGAGCTGGTGCTTAAGAGCACATGTTTTCCCCATAAGGAGATCCACAAAGAGACATGGATATCACCGGATGATCTGACAAAGGCCCAGATAGACCATGTGCTGATAGATGGCGCGACATGCCTCCAATATAATGGATGTGAGAAACATGCGTGGCGCAGACAGTGATTCAGATCACATACTGGTGAGGATCAAGTTCCGAGAAAGACTGGCAATTAAACCCAGGGACAGAGCTGAGCAGAGCAAGATCTATAACATAGAATTGTTAAGGGATGAGAAGAAGGAGAAAGAGTATAGAGATCGGCTGCAAAGAAATCTACAGATGGGCAGAAACGGAGATATGGACATCAACACAATGTGGGAGGAAACCAAGCTATCAATAAATACAACGGCGCAGGAAGTACTTAGAGAGAGAAGGAAACAGAGTAGAAATAAATGGTATGACGAAGAAGTGGATAAGGTTCTGGAAGAGAGAAATCTTGCCCGACAAAGAATGCTACAGATACACACTCGAAATAATATGGCAGTCTTTAAAGAGAAACGGAGAATAGCAAAGACATTGATACAGAACAAGAAAAGAATAGAAGAAAGGGAGAGAGTGGATGAAATGCAGAAAATTTTGAAAACAAACAAGGTAGAAAATTCTTCCATGGGATTGGAAAAGTAAAGAAGGGATATCAACCTAGAGTGAATATGCTTAAGGATGAGACTGATAGACTCACTGTTGGGAAAGAACGAATTCTGGAAAAAGGGCAAAATATTTTGAAACATTACTTTCTGTCAGACCAATAAATGAAGAAAGAGAAGGATCAGGCCGTATGGAAACTTCAGAGAGAGATGAGGAGGGTGAATATGGAGATTAGTGTTAGGGGGAAGAGAGGAATAGGGAGAATGGAGATGAGGATGAAGACGATATGGGATCACCATCGATTGAAGAAAAAAGAGAAATTATAACACAATTGAAGAAGAGTAAAGCCACAGGAAATGACCTCATAACGGCAGAAATGGTAAAACATGGAGGAGAAGTGTTGGTGAAGAAAATACATGAGATAAATAAAAAGGTATGGGAAACAGGCACAACGCCGGAGGACTGGACACTAGCAAATATATGTCCTATACATAAGAAGGGGTCACGCATGCAATGCAAGAAATATCGAGGTATATCCTTACTGAGTATAGTATACAAAATCCTCTCTACAGCCATAACAAAGAGAGTTAGTAGTAGAGCAGAAAGAATTATAGGGGAGTACCAAGCTGGTTTCAGACCTGGAAGATCGACGATTGACCATATTTTCACCATGAGAATGACTCTGGAAAAGACATATGAATACAACATTCGACTAGGACATCTTTTTATAGATTTTAAACAAGCCTATGACAAAGTTAAGAGATCGACATTGTGGGAAACAATGAAGGAGTTTAAATTCCCACAGAAGTTAATAAAATTGACTAAGATGACCATGGAGAACAGCAGAAGTCAGGTAAAAGTGCAGGGAAGTCTGTCAAGATCTTTCAGAACCGAAGAAGGCCTAAGGCAGGGAGACCCCTTATCACCAGTATTATTTAATCTAGTGTTGGAGAAAGCTGTAAGATCAGTAACTACTAATCCGGGTGGTAATATTTACAATAGACTGATCCAAATTTTGGCTTATGCAGATGATGTGGTGATATCAGCTAGAAGTAAAGAGGCACTTACAACTGCCTTGAGGGAGCTGAAAGATGCGGCTGGGTCCTTGGGCTTGGAGATAAGTGGGGCTAAATCTAAATATATGGTAACTGAGAGAAATCGAAGGAACACTGAAAAACTCCAAGTGGATGGTTACACCTTTGAAGCAGTAGATAGCTTCACATATCTTGGTTCAGTAATAACATCAGAAAATAAAGTTGAGACAGATATTGTAAATCGAGTTAAGGCTGCCAACAGATCCTACATGGCACCGTATCCCCTTCTGAGAAGTAAAAACTTAAGCAGGAAATTAAAACGACTCTCCACAAAACAATAATTAAACCAGTGCTTGTGTATGGGAGTGAGGCATGGGTATCGACCGAGGAGATTAAATGTGTGGGAAAGGAAAGTACTGAGGAAGATATTTGGACTGGTGAAGGAGGGAGATTTATGGAGAATCAGAACAAATGAAATAAGATTATTGTATAAAGAAACGGACTTGGTGACATCAGTCAAAATGAGACGAATTGGATGGCTGGCGCATGTACAACGGATGGAGGAGGGAAGACTTCCAAGGAAAGCACTGACAGGACACCCTGGGGGCAGAAGAACGAGAGGTCGGCTCCGGATGAGATGGCTGGAGGATGTGGAGACTGATCTGAAAACCGTTGGAATCAAGAGGTGGCGTAGGCGTGCTGAAGTCCGGGACGACTGGATTGCTGTGGTCAAGGAGGCCAAGGTCCTTAAAGGACCATAGAGCCATGGAGTAAGTAAGTAAGTAAGTAAGTAAGTAAGTAAGTAAGTAAGTAAGTAAGTAAGTAAGTAAGTAAGTAAGTAAGTTTATAGAACATCTTAACAGTCTCACTTACTTGTGTGAGATAAATAAGATGTTGTATATTAGTTACATTGCTAGGCGAACAGCATTCACATTCACAGTTTTCTTTCTTATCAAGACGATTGTCTGTAACCGTGTAGTCTTTTTCTTCTTTCTGTTCCATAGTGTACGGTGAAGAAGCACAAACTATTGATCATGATAAGGGACTACCCATATTTATAGTGTTGTAAAAATACTCGTTAGTGGATGGTAAGTAACATCACTAATGAATAATAAGACAATAGGCAGTTGTGTTAACAGGAATGTTTTCAGATGTTTCAAATTCTAAACGAATATCGACAGGAGATTCTTTTATTGATTCTTCATGGTAGGAGCAGCCTATAACTAGATTTGGTTCTTTATTTTTAAATTCTTCAGGCGAAAATAGCGGACGATTTTCTTTCTGATAATACGATGATTGGAAATTACAAAACTTCAAATCATAACCTCTTTATTTGCAAATGAGGTGTCTACATCGGTGGCAAATGGTACACTAGAATACATTACTGTTAAGCATTAACTTTTAAATTAACAAGAGAAGAAGACATTTTCCTAGAATTGAATATTATACAATCTACGCTAACAATTTTTCTATGTAACACACACCTCATCCTTAATAAGTTTATATTGTTTAATAAATTCTACTTACAATATCTCCTGTACTTACAAACAAAGCCAACTCATATACAGTATGTGGAATTACTTCAAATAATACTATACAACTGGTATAAGATTAATATTTATATTGCAAGTAGCATAAAGACCTGCTGCGTCTTAACCGGAGCACATTTTGCCACCGCTTTTGAGGGTTCTTGAAGAGCCTTCACACCTATCGTAGCGGCCCCAGGGCCCTCGAAGTCTCCACTGTACTTCACCCCTTCAGGCAGTCCCCTACTTTGGCTGTCCAATCTCCATAGATCAGGGGATGGAATTAATTTGTTCACACATAGTTTTTATTTACAATAACCTGCACTGGTCGAATGCCCTCTAACATTTCAATATTTTCTCTGTTGCTGTGTATTCTCTTCTTGAATATCTGTGCAGATTTTGGAACAGCATCAAACACTACCCCTGGTAAACTGTTCCACTCCTTCACGCCCTTCCCAATAAATGAAAATTTACCCCAATCACTTCTGCTAAAATTCCTTCTAATTTTATACTTTTTGTCAGTCCTGCGGATATAATTATTTTCCAATTGAAGCCTCTCATGGATTTCTCCCCATAATTCTTCTCCTGTATAGGCTCTATATAATCCTATAATTCTAGTTTTCTCCCTTCCCTTACGGTACTTAAAGTTTCCCACCCAAGTTCCTCTAACATTTCTGATACACTCCTTTTTCTCCTGAAATACCTTGTTACAATTCTTGCTGCTTTCCTCTGCACACTATCTATTCTTTTATTATGTATTCTTGGTGAGGATCCCTATTATTATAGATTCCTTCCATTCCTTTGGTATTACACTATTATTTATGACATAGTCAAAGATAAATTTTAAATAAGGCACTATGTACCACCCCATTGTCTTTCATACCTCCCCAGTAATTTGATCACTTCCTGCTGCGTTTCCTTGCTGAAGTAGTTGGATTTCTCTGAAAATATCTTCATTTGTGAACGAGAAGCTTCTTGTATCCCTATGTGTCTCTCCTTCTCTATCTTCAGTTTCGGTTTCTAACTCCTGAAAATCTTCTACTGAATCTCTGACATTCCTACTAAATAGATTTGTTTTCTTATTGTTCACCCCCTTCTCCCAACATTGTAGGAATTTGAATTCCTGTTCCTTTTTGATTCCTAATATTTGAATACAGCATTTTTCATTTCCTTTTGTTTTCATTGCCCTCTTGAAGTATGCTATTCATATACCTCCTTTTTCACAACATTCAGTTCGCTTGTTAGCTGTTTTCTAGTTTCTATACTCTTCCTACCCTCTTTGATTTTCCTGTTTGCAATTGTACATTTTCCTTTTAATTTCCTTATTTCCCTTGTACACTGGCGTAGCCAAGGGGGGGGCCACTGGGGCCGGGCCCCCCACAAAATGTTTCCTGAAACTAGAGCGAGGATCAGCCGTTGTTTTACGTACGATACGAACAACTTAAAACTTACGCCGAAATGACGAATTAACGTAGCGACAAAGAATATACTAGCAGGGCTCAATACGGCCATTCATAATTCTCCATATTTGTACTGCTTGAATGAAAGGAAGTCACTTAGGATTGTGATGCGCGGGGATATTTCACTGTATAGGCCTCAGTACTGGGAATGTGTTGACAAATGCCAAAAGATGAGGAAAGGGGCAATTAGCCAGGGATTACTCAGTAGGGGGCCGGAACGTGACCACCGAGATAACGGGGTCCACAGCCAGAAACAGTTGAACAACATCGTGCCAGCTTTTGCAGCTCAGTTCCAGGAAACTGGGGTTGTACCGTGGTTGAAAGATGTGCTGTGTTTAAGTTGCAGCGTTCGGAAGACTGTGACAGGATTGTGATCTGCACGTTAGTTTCTCATTTTGTGCCATATAATAACTTTATTTGTCACTAAGGGCAAAATAATGTGCATCCTCGGTAAGTTATGATTTTTAAAAAAAATTCTAATAGCAAGACAGATCGCAGATGCGTACCTTAGTTCTATAGGTAGGTCCATATATTTTGTCAAATGCCCGGGGACTGATTGGAACTTCAAATGGCACCATCAAACGTGCATGTAACTATCTTGTAATTAGCGGACGTGATAACTCAGTTCCAATGGTTCTATCTTCTCATCAAGACGGCCGAGGCTTGAGTCGCAGTCGATGCATGAAACATTTTTAAAATGGGAAGTCACGTTCTATTGATACAGATTCTGCTTAAAACACTAGGTCGCGTGCCTTACCTTTCTTTAGTACTTTTGAGTAATAACCGCATCATTTATGATGGTGTATTTTGAGTATCAACCATTCTTCGGGCTTACCTTGTACCTTAAATGGTGAGTGGATGCAGTGGCGTACCCACGAAATAATATCAGTGGTCAAGTCTAGGCCAGTAGCGTGGATACAACTTTTCCGTGGAAGGGGTTGTGAAAAGATGTTTTATTTTGTATTTATAATTTGCTTTACGTCGCACCGTAGGTCTTATGGCAACGATGGGAAAGTAAAGGGTTAGGAGTGGGAAGGAAGCGGCCGTAGCCTTAATTGTATGTTGTATGTTCAGTCTTCAGCCCTAAGGCTGGTTGGATCCTCAACAGCTCCGCCATCAGCTGTCATTAAGGTGTCAAAATGGGAAACCACGGAAAACCATCTTTAGGGCTGCCGACAGTGGGGTTCGAAGCGGATGCAAGCACACAGCTGTGCGCCCTTAACCGCACGGCCAACTCGCCCGGTGGATATGAAAAGAAAGCCGGTCCTACCGAGTGCGGTGACGGATCTTCTGTAGATATTGATGGTTTTGATTGTTACCATGTAATTATATCCAACAATCGAAATCATAGCTTCTGTGCTCTAAACCGGCTGCATATTTGAAACTGTTCGTAAAATTGATAATATCGTTCTTCGTTTGTGAGGAAGTAGAATCTTCATTTAATTTTTTTGCTAAAAAAAAGAAAAGAACCACTTTGGTACTACGCCCCGTGAAGGTGACTACCTGCCAGGTCGTAGATATTTCGATCACGGGAGACTCATGGCCAACTCTATTGCACCCACAAACAAGGCTGTATCTTCCCGATCCCATGCCTTTCTTAACTCTGTCAGTGGCGGGCATCGAATGCAGGATGCCTTGAGTCTAATTCTAAAATAAGGTGACCTAAAAGTAACAAGCCGACCCCGCGGTGTAGGGGTAGTTTGCCTGCCTCTTACCGGAGGCCCCGGGTTCGATTCCCGGCCAGGTCAGGGTTTTTACCTGGATCTGAGGACTGGTTCGAGGTACACTCAGCCCACGAGCTTATACTGTAATTGAGGAGCTATCTGACGGTGAGATAACGGCCCCAGTCAGAAAGCCTAGAATAACGGCGGAGAGGATTCGTCGTGCTGACCACAGGATACCTCGTAATTTGCAGGACTTCGGGCTGAACAGCGGTCTCTTGGTAGGCGATGGCCCTTCGGGGCTGTTTCGCCATGGAGTTTGGTTTGGAAAAGTGTACAGAGAAGGAAGCGACACCCCTGCAAGGCTCTTTAGCTTCCAGCTAGTTCTTCCGTCCGGTCTCGTGCATTTAGGACAGTTGGAAAACGTACGCCTTAATAAATGCTCTTCATAAAACCTGTGTAAACAAACTAACTGAATCTATTTATAACAATAATCACAAACGCCTCCTTTTCATGTGGTTCAGTTGGTTGAGTCGCTGTCCTTCTGAGTCCGAGTTCGCAGGTTCAAATCCCGACTTTGGTCGGGGGCCCTGAAAACGGTGTTGAAATGGCAACAGCTCCATGTCGCTGGTTTCTGGCACGTTAATAAAAATTATACATACGAATATTAGCGTCATAAAACTGTAACTTAATGCTACTATATTCTGCACCCCAGGCTTGCGAGGGAAACGAATTAACAATTTGCTTTACGTCGCAACGACACTGATACGCCTTATGGTGACGGTGGGATAGGAAAGACGTAGGAGTGGGAATGAAGCGGTCGTGGCCTTAATTAACGTACAGCCCCAGCATTTGCCTGGTGTGAAAATGGGAAACCACGGGAAACCATTTTCAGGGCTGCCGACAGAAGGGTTCGAATCCACTGACTCCCGGATGCAAGCTCACAACTGCGCTGCCCTAACCGCTAGGGAAACTAATAGGACAAGGTAAACACTCCCTAGCATATGTTGTGACATATATTTTTCTTTACCAACTAACAAAATATCTATACCCATACCTCTTAAATTCTATATTTACTTATTTATTTATTAGTGCCTTTTTTACAGTGGCGAAGTTAGGGCTCGAGGCCCTCTCGTATACTTAACCACATACTAATCAGAATCTTAAATAAAATACTGAGGTACGTAAAACCTTTAAAACTACATAAATTAATAGTTTTAAAAATAAATTTAAATACATTACTAACTAAATTAATATTGAAAAGTGCGGCTGCATGGCTAAATGGTTAGCGAGTTGGCCTTTAGTTACAGGGGTCCTGGATTCGATTCCCAGCAGGGTCGGGAATTTTAACCATCATTGGTTAATTTCGCTGGCATGGGGGCTGGGTGTATGTGTCGTCTTCATCATCATTACATTCTCATCCCGACGCGCAGGTCGCCTACAGGTGTCAAATAAAAATACCTGCACCTGGCGAGCCTAACATGTCCTTGGACACTCCTGACACTAAAAGACATACGCCATTTCATTTCAATATTAAAAACTCTTAAAAATGACATCCTCAGGCACGCACACATTCACATGTCAACCATTCAGTCAGCTGTCCTCAGCAGGTAGTCTCGGCAGGTTTAATTTAATTTCGTGTGGCTATTTCTAGCCGAGTGCAGCCCTTGTAAGGCAGACCCTCCGATGAGGGTGGGCGGCATCTGCCATGTGTAGGTAACTGCGTGTTATTGTCGTGAAGGATAGTGTTATGTGGTGTGTGAGAGTTGCAGGGATGTTGGGGACAGCACAAATACCCAGCCCCCAGGCCACTGGAATTAACCAATGAAGGTTAAAATCCGCTACCCGGCCGGGAATCGAACCCGGGACCCTCTGAACCGAAGGCCAGTACGCTGACCATTCAGCCAACGAGTCGGACGTCTCGGCAGGTGACCTTAAATCTTAATAAAGAGCTAGTTTCTCTGACCTGAGCTGACAGGGAATTCCATAATGTGACGCCGATCACCACAAATAATCTATTAATTGTATTTGTGCAGTGCAGTGGAATAGAATGATAGGATCTAGAACGTGTATTTAAGTTGTGAAATGATGATAAAAAGGTGAATTTAGAAGAAATATACAGTGGCTGACTTTCAGCTAACACTCCTAAACACCATCGTTAAAGTGTGTAGCTGCCGACGTTTATCAGGCTTCAGCCATGAGACAGCCTGATAGTATGGGGTGGTATGACATCGTACCCGATGTTGTAAATAAATCTCAGGCAGGAATTCAGTGCTCGTTGAAGTTTAAGTGTTTCTTCTCTCGTCATATCAACTAATACAACGTAACAGTAATCAAGAATAGGGGGAATGAGTGTCTGTATTAGTTTTGCCTTTAGCTCAAATGAAAATATATCCCTCTGCCGTTTAAGAGGGTGAAGCACTCCAAAAGTCTTTTTTACGTATTTCTTTCATTTGACCAGAACAATCAAGTGTTTCATTCATAATTAAGCCAAGATTTTTAACCGGTTTACTGTGGGGAATAATGTTCCCATTAAGTAGGATAGGCGGGATTGCGACATTGTTAGATCAGCTCAGTAATTTTCGTGGTCCAATTATGATTGCCTAAAATTTTGTGGAGTTTAGTATAAGAGAATTTCGTTGTGCATATATACTGAGTCATCAGAGGTCATTGTTAATATCTTGTCTTGCAGTGTCGATATGTTATTTCCTGTCTCGGATGGTATGTCATTGATATAAATACAGAAAAGTAAGGGCCCTAGAATACTGCCCTGCGGGGCACCACTAAGTTTCATTTTCCATTTAGAGGCCTTGTCGTTTACTGTTACACGCTGTTGATGGTTACTCAAATAATAACTAAGAAACTTAAGAGCAGCCAGGTCGAAATTTAGCAGTTCCATTTACTTTATCATAGTCGAAATTTCTATAGTGTCAAAGGTGCTACTGAAGTCAAGAATGATAAGTTTAGTGAGCAGTCGTTTGTCTATAGCGTTTCTTCTTACCTTCAAAAGTGCTGTCGCGGTACTGTGACCCTTCTTAAATCCAGATTGCAAAGGGTCCAAAGGAGCATTTTTATTTAGGTATTCCAGAACTTGCTCATATACTAAACGTTCAAGGGCTTTAGAAAGCGCAGGGAGTATGAACACATGACGAATGTCAGAGAGATTGTGGGTCTAAACTCTTAGGTACCAGTATAATATTCAATATTGTCTGTTTTCCAGACAGTAGGGAAAATTCCGTTTAGTAAACAGTAGTTCAGTATGTGCGTCAGTATAGGCTGGACAGCACCAATAATTTTATGTATAAAAGTAATAGGATTATCATCTACACGCGTGGCCTTTGATTTAATCGAGTACAAAGCCTTTTTAACCTGATTTTCTGTGACACTGTGAAATGTGAATGGTGGATTGGCTGGAGGGGAGGGCGGTGATTCGGTGCAGTTAATTGGGGTAGGTTGAATATTTATTCTACTAGAGTAATCGTTCAATTCGTCAAGTAGAATGTCAGGAGTTGTCTGGCTCTGTTCATGTTTTCCTATTCCCAGAGCTCTAAATTGGTCCCATGCGCGACTGGAATTAAAGTTGTTAGCTAAATTCCGGAAATATGCACATTTTTTATTTCTGATTAACTGCTTTGTGCGATTTCTTAAGATGCGGTAAGATTCGAAGTCTGTGTCATCTAAGGGTTCTTTATAATGTCGAAATAACGAGTCACGGTGGGCCATCATTCTCTTGGTTTCAACATCTAGCCATGGAGAAGGGCGAGAAACCTTTATTCGACGTGTATGTGTGTGTTTCTTTGCCGCATTAATCGTATAAAATGTCACTTCTTTATAGCTTATCACATGACCATTATTATAATAAAATTACCATATTTATATTCTGGCTTGGGGACTTGGAGTTTGTCCCAGCATTTTCTTCTTCATATTCAGACAACATACTATACTACCAAGCACCAAAGGAACACACAGCAGTGATTACATCGCTCCATATAGGGTTGACGTCGGGAAGAGCATCCGGCCGTAAAACAGGGTCAAATTCACATGTGCGACACAGTTCGCACCCGTGACCCCACAGATGTAGGAAAAACGGAAGAAAAAGAAGAAGAAGAAGAAGAAGATGATGATGATGATGATGATGATTACTATTAGCTTCCGGAATCCGCACGAATCCACCACTCTTACTTGGATCCAAGGACACTCATTTCCTTTTTAGGTATTCTATACCACCTAAACTCTGGAAGTTTGGTCACCTATCAAAATAAATGGGCCCCCCCCAAACTGAAATCCTGGCTACGCTACTGCCCTTGTATAATAAACAGGGTCTGAGGTCATTTTAATCTTCGTAACAGGTACAAATGTCTTCTCTCCTTCCCAAATGATTCCTTTAAATTTAGCCCAAAGTGTTGTAACCGTCCAGGCTTCTCCAGCCATACTAATTCATTGTACAGTCCTATTACGTGATATCACTCGATATCAAGATTATCCGTCATCGGAAGTTATTCATCAACACATATTAATTTAACTTCAATCAATTGCAAATAAGGCTTTTGGAATCATATTATATATATTAGAACACTAGCAGAAGTACCCGTTCTTCGTACGGGTTATCAGAAACTGGCTTTAGTTACTCATACTATCGGTGTGACTGACTTCATTAGATATTTATATCACTGGTGTATTTACTTCAGTACGTAGGAATTATTTGTCATATTTGGAATTATAGTCTTCTTCTTCTTCTTTTGTTCATGTGGGCCTCTAAATATTAGTTCCTAATTAGCGTCGACCTCTAAGATCTTTGCTACCATGTTTTTCCTTCATTCCCACCTAGATATACCTGTTCCCCTCACAAATCTGCAGGTTTAGTGTAACTATACTTCCGCTAGATAGCACTACAAATATAAATATTTTTGAATGTATTTGTTTGATCCGACATTTCGTAACTATTACAAATGATCAAGGAAATACGCGATGCATAAAAGAAACTACTATAATTATCGAGAATTATAATTCTCAGGTCTTGTCATTCATGTCCCTCATCATATAATGAATCTGAGTATAAATGTTGAGAAATTTTTCAAGTCTTGACAATTGTGTACAGTATATAGGTTGTTTTCATGGTTACAATGATCGTAAAAGTGGGCCAAAATACGGGCACTAATAACATCAATGATCCTACTAATCCATGATTTGATAGACAATAGTTTAACCTATAGGTAACAAACTCCTCAAAATGCTGAAACCTAAGCCAGTACGTAAAAAGGAACTCTGAAAAGTGGTGGCGAAAGGGGGCTCTGGTTAAGACGCAGCAGGTCGTTATGCTACTTAGGTTCCAAAATGGGTAAAAGAAAGTAAATAAATGCAATGTAAATTTTAATCTTATACGAGTTGCATAGTATTATTTGAAGTAATTCCACATACTGTATATGAGTTGACTATGTTTGTAAGTATAGGAGATATTATAAGTAGAATTTTGTAAACAATATAAATTTATTAAGGATGATCTGTTTGTTTAACAGAAAAAATTGTTAGCATAAATTGTATATTATTGTATTCTAGAAAAAACATTTCTTCTCTTGTTAATTTAAAATTTAGTGCTTGACAATAATGTATTTTAGTGTACCATTTGCCACCGAGGTAGACACCACATTTGCAAATAAAGAGATTTTGATTGATTTGATTTTGAAAACGGAGGTCCGTCGGCAACCGCTGGTCGCTGTACTACGGAGACCTCTGGGGCTATTACTTTTATACTTCACTCCCTTTCCATCCCCGCCCAAAGGAGTGCTATGAGCGTCTTACACAACAGTTCATTTTTTTCAGATAGTAAGTCATATGTGTATCAATTTTGGTTGGCAGCTATGGCCAAACGTACATGCATAATCTAGGTGCTGTAGAATCCTGGAACTGACGTTGCCATGGTCACGGCCGTACGTTTCTTTATCCGATTCTTAGAGCAGGGGTAGTGTGGTTCCAATATCTCCATAACGGTTGGTTTTAGGGCTTTTAAACATATTTTCGAGCCAGAAGGGTTTACCGAGTTTTGTTCTTAGCGTCAAGGGGCTCAAAATGAGATTTGTCTCGTCCTTGTACGACAAATTCGATTTCGCCTATATTAGCCTATCTCCCCCGTCGCCCCCCCCCCTCGAATTGTTTTGAAAATATAATACAGCCCATGTTACTCACTGGTAATGTTGCTTTTTATAGGTGAAGTAATTTTTAAAATCATTTCTTTTGCTATTGGCCTTACGACGGACCGACGCAGATAGGTCTTATGGCGACGATGGGAAAGGAAAGGGCTAGGACTGGGAGGGAAGCGGCCGTGGCCTTAATTAAGGTACATCCCCAACATTTGCCTGGTGTGAAAATGGGAATCCACGGAAAACCATCTTCAGGGCTGCTGACAGTGGGGTTCGAACCCAATATCTCCCGAATACTGCATACTGGCCGCACTTAAGCGACTGCAGCTATCGAGCTCGGTTCTGTAGTCTTTGAGTCTATCCGTTACAAAAAATTTACAAATTTTTCCTCATAATATTGGTATAGAAGTACAGATTACATCCCTACACATACGGTTGCCACCAGGAAGGGCATCCAGATGTAAAACAGGGTCAAATCTGCATGTGCGACACAATTCGCACACGCAACTCCACAGGTGTCGGTAAAGCGATAGAACAAGAAGATACTCATTTTAAAAATTCACCCGCTTCCTATTATTCTTTTCACCCCCTTCAGTGGATTTTCCAATAAGAGTGTGTTCATTTTTAAAAGGAGATTCCAAGTACCAATTTTAAAGTCTGTAACATCTTCATTTTTTGAGATATATGTATCCTCATATAAATAATTCATTTTCTTCCTCACATCTTTTCACCCCCTCACCCCCGCCTTAAGTGGATTTTCTGAAAGCGAATATTTGTGTTGTTTTATTTTTAAAGGGATACCAAATATAAATTTTCATGTCGGTAACATGTTAGGTTTTTGTGATTTAGGTTGTAGATAATTTCGCTGCTGCAGAATCCTGGAACTGACGTTGCCATGGTTACGGCAGTTCATTATTTTATCCGATTCCTAGAGCAGGGATAGTGTGGTGCCAATATCTCTGTAACGTTTGGTTTTAGGGCCTTAAAACATGTTTTTCGGGCCCGTAGGGCCAACCGAGTTTTGTTCTTTGCGTCAAGAGGATTAAATTGAGCTTTGTCTCGTCCTTATACGATAAATTCAATATTCTGCCTATATTAGCCTATTATTTTTATATCTCCGCCCCGTGCCCCCAACCTCAAATTGTTTTGAAAATAAAATACAGCCCATGTTACTCATTGGAAATGTAGCTTTCTATAGGTGAAGTAATTTTTAAAATCGGTTCAGTAGTTTTTGAGTCTATTCGTTACAAACAAACTAATTTTTCCTCTTTATAATATTAGTATAGATCATTTATTATTTAAATTATAAGATAGGAATTCATTATGTACTGTAAATATAGTCAATATGTTGAGTCAGAGTTTGTGTCATTTCATCTCATATTGTGTATACGGAAAATTTACTCTTGAAACGGGGAAGCCATGATGAGTCATTGGGTTTAACTCATGAGTACTGTACTGTACAGCGACACGCGTGCAAGGCTAGCAAGCTAGGAGACTACATCATCGACACGCCTACTGGTTATCGTGAAGAATGAAGAGAGGGAATTTATGCTCTGAGATCTACGAATCAGATGCTTCGTTGTATAGAGACTGGGTATACAGCAGTTACCAAGAGTAGGGAGAGCTCCTTTATATTATCTACCGCGGAGCAATTCTCGAGACACAATTATATTTTTCGTGCAGTGAGTTGTCGCTTCAAGACACAGTACGAAGCTACTGTGATGTCGGATCAGGGTGAGACGAAACAAGCATACGGCTTGTGATATATTCTATAATTATTCTGGACGAAGAACTACGTTAGTTCAAGTCCACGGAACTTGGTACAAGTCTGTATGGTATGAGTAGAATAGCTGATAACAACAGTGAATTTTCTCCTCATACGATCAACGATGATCAATTGTGCTAGTCCAGATAGCCCAAACCATATCGCAGAAGGAAGGAAGGATGACCATGAAGCCAGTCTGCAACGAGAAAAGGGGAACGAGTAACCACGAAATACAGATGACCTCAACGGAAGCTACAATTGGTGAGCCACAATTAGACAGTGCAAGCAACATTAAATTACAGTAACGTTAAATTCTTAATTCCCTCCAAGCTAAAAGGTACTATCCCGGCTTATCTCAATTTTTTGTTTAATAAATTCATTTGACCAGATATTGCGTTAATTTTCTTTCTCAAAGCGATACTTCATGGTTAATTATTTAAAATCCTACCCCTGTGATTTAAGTGTAAATCTCTATGCTAGTAAATATAAATTTTGCTGTATAATTTTGTTTAAAACTGTAAAGCTGGTGCCCAAACATTACATAGAGAAATGGGAAATCATGGAGTGATAATTGATTCTATTTGCGTGGCAATTTGCGGGCAAGCCACATATAGTTTATATTTATATTCATGTGTCCCCAGCTATTAACTTTCGTCTCCTCAAGTGTGATGACAGGAGAGCGATCAGTTACATTTGTCGCACCAACGTGGAGCTCGAAAACCATTAAGTATTCGTGAAAGGAAAGCAGTAAATGTGTCTGTGTTTGTGGTGGTAAAGTGAGTGTCCATATAATTTACATGTGTGTTTTTGGGGAAATCATGGCTGCACAAGGTGAAAAGGACATGAAATTACATAGCAAAAACTTAGTAAAAGGAGGCGAGACGCTGAATTCTAGGAATGTTGTAGATGAAATCATTGAAGTAGATAAAACGGTAGAGAATGGTGGCAGCATGGAAAATAGCACAGAATCTGATGTAGCTAGGATGGAGGGCGAGAAAGAAGGTAATACGAATACTGATAAGAATATTCAACAACTGTTTGTGATGATGTAAGGGATATTAGAGCAAACGAATGAAATTAGGAAAGAAACGGATGACATTAGGAAGAAAACGAAAGGGATAGATGAAATTAGGAAGGAAGTAGAGAGAACGCAGACAGAGATTAAAGACAATAGAAAGGAGATAGAACAGACGAAAACCGAAATTAGCTGAGAAGTTAATACTAAAATGGATGCTTTAAATCATAGATTAGATCAAGCACTAGAGCAGCAGAAACTTTTTGATAATCAATTAGGGGAATAGAAGATGAGACGTAGCCAACATTAGAAAGTGGTAGAAAGAAAGTTAACTGAACATAAAAGTGAAGTCATAGAGTTGGTAGAAAAAGAAAATTGTAAAGTTAGGAGCTATGTAGACCAGCAGATCACAGAAATTAATCGTAAAATTCAGGAACAACTTGGAGAAGTTACTAAAGTTAGAGAACAAGTACAACAACAACAACACGATGATGTGTGTGGTAAGGTAGAGATTAATGCTAAAATATGTAATAAAATGTTGGTGAGTGACGTAGAAATTAGAAAAGAATAAATGAACGTATTGATAGGTCGGAATCACAAATACGTAAAGAAATAAGAGAAAAGCAAGGTAATATAGGAAGTCAGTGCCATGGTACAAATTTCATGTGTGAAACAGATCTACCAAAATTCAATGGGAGGCAAACAAACCCTTTAGATTTTTTAAACATTGTGAAGAAACGGTTTGAAAAAAACGAATAGAAGAAGGAGTCATTGAATGGGGAGAAGCGTTAGAAATAATTGGCAATGCTTTTATTGAGTAAACTAAATCATGGTTTGCGGTGTATAAGAGCAGCATGACCATTATAGTGGAATTCCAAAAATATTTCACAGAGAAATTCTGGAGTGAAGTCAGTGGCGGCTGAAAGTTTAAAAGTTCAGTGGTGCACAATTTTTACCATTGATATAATATGATTACAGGCTAATTTTCAAATCCAGATACATCAACAATACTTTTTATTATTAAAAATAAAATAAACATTTTACATTTCTATTTTCAGGAATATTACTACAACCCAGTATTTTTTTCATTTAAAAACTCTGTTACCATACTGAAATGAAACACTTTTAGGTAGCCTAATTCCGGTATTGTATCTGGTTTCGAAATTAAACTTCGCGTGGGCCTACCCATTCGTTTCACCTCGGATTTTTCTTCGGCAGTCCGTTGCGAAAACGGCCCAGACATTAAAGACTGCACCGAATTCATGATCTGGCAAAATACCACTAACTGGGAAAAACGCACAATAATAAAAGCACACACGCTGACACGAATGTTTACACAGTGAAATAAATAAGCTATAGTTCTGTTTTTATGAGTTTCGACTTGACAGTTAGCCGGAAGTCAGCCGGTGGTGCCAAATTGCCACGAATACAAACAGCTAATTTACGATACACAACACGAACAGAAATGTAAATTCTGGAATAAAGTCCATAATCGGTTATTCTTTGTAGCAACATACATGATTCACGTAACATCAATAATGCACAACACATTTAGGATAAGGCTACAAGATACAAATATGTCAATGCTCGAACAGATAAACCGTGAGAAAATTAAATTAAATTTCTACTCACCATGTAGAAGATCTCGCGTTGCTGTTAGATTCAGTTTCCCGTAACGAAGGAAATAATCCTACAAAGCGAATATACCACTCATTTCTCAGTCACTATCGGCATTGTCATCGTATGTTGAGGTTTCACTCTCGCTTGACCCTAAAGAGAGAATAAAGTCTTCAACATAATCGTCTGAACTACTTTATGCCCGTTCCTTCTGGCTATCCACCACATAAACTGGGTACTGGGGCTTGTTTTGTTTCAAGAGATGCATAAGATCCCCCTTCCCCATGTCATCGCGAACCGAAATATTGTGCTCCTTCAACCACTTAATCAACTCATTCTTTCTAGCCGCCATTGCTGGTGCTTTGTCAAGAATGACTCTCTAACATTACAAACAATTTCCCGGGCCTGGCTCCTTAGTGGAGTACCTCGTCCGAAGGGCTTTCTTCTCTTGGGAGCATCATCCTTAAACGTAGGCGTCGACATGACAGAACATCAAATTCACACACGGGCCTAAAATTAACCTACTATATAACTGTCTGTTAGGTCATCAGCCCAGAGGCTGGTTGGATCCTCAAACAGCATCACCAAAGGCTATGCAGTTATATGGAAATCACAAAAACCAATGGCAGTACCAAAATGAGGCATACTAGGCAAGATGAGGAATGAGGTAGTTTAACATTGCTTTCCTCAACTATATAACTACCGAACGAAATGTTAAACTAAGCTACTATATAAAATAGATCACCTGTTACACATTATTTACTACAATATAACGCGCTATACTATTAAAAATACTAAACAATACATTTATAAACTCTACACTGCGAAATATAAACGAACAACAACTTAGCACAAAGACACACAAAGACCGCGAAAAGAACTGAGCACAATACAACACACAGCTGATAGCCCGTGGTTACAGTAAACAACAAATCGACAACACTGCCAACCGCAACTGGAGTCTAACGCGCTCTATCAGAGCGATCGGCTGTCTATGATTGGCTGTTGATTAATTCACTTACCCTCCACCAAAAGGCAGTGCTCAAACGTCAAGTCGAAACTCATAATAACTGAATTTTAAGTAGCTTGTACGCACATAACAAAGCTCACAACTATACTGAAAGAAATGGCGGTTTTTATTTTCAAATTAAAAGCCATTAGATATATATCCAACAGATAAACTTCCATCCAATGTCGCTAGGTGACATCCCTGATCTATAACAGACTCTCACATTGAGCGCCAACGGTCTCTAGCAACTTTGATAGTAGTTGGTTTACTAGGACCACGGCCGACTGGATCCCTCGCTGCACTGCAAGGAGCTAGCGAGACCGACGCATCAAGTCGGCCGTGGTAGGAAGAGCCAGGTTGATAAACCTCCATTTAAGCAATGTATAAGGAGCCACGCCTATCTTTTCCTCTCCCCGCGCACAGTTCTGGCAGCCCAGTTTTCATCCTACCTCAGGTTGACTCTCTGCTGCAAACTTTCCGGCTCCTGCAGTGAACATTTTGTAGTCTCCTGTAGTCAATATTTGCTCTTTCAAGCTCTTGAAAGGTTTGTCTTGTTGAATGAAAATACCGTAGTTGAGTGATCCAAATTATAAAACTTTACCCAAAATAAACATAAAAATTTAATGGGGGTAGCGCAAACCTGCAACCTTATGGAGAAACCGCCCCTGAGTGAAGTTATACAAAGCAGGGAAAGAGAACGGATTGTCTTTGGGAAATTTAGGCCACACGATGGGGTTTCTATGACAGAATATTTTTGGCCACGTTATGATTTGTAAAAACGTAGATGGGATGTCAGCGGAGAGAGATATTGTGAAATTATTACTCAGGCATTTTCCCAGCAAAATCTGCGAAGCTAGCGGTATGCAACAGATAGAGTCTATTCAAGGAATGGAAAGATTGCTAGCAAGTTTTGATGCGTTAGGAAATAGTAGTAGTACACGAGAGTACACAAACTATCAAACACCACCCAGAAGAAGGAGCACAATCACCGTGGCCAATTTCAACCGAGACAACAAAATAAAGGTAATCAGTCACACCAGCAAAATAGGAATGTTCAAAGGGAACGTAATTTTGAGGAAGGTACAAGCCGAAATCAGGATACAAGGAGACAGAGTAATTTAAACTGATAGTAGACGGTAATGAGAGATCAGGTTATCAGTCTTCAGTACATGTTGCGAGAAATTGTGTAATGACGCACATGAATTATGATCTCGATGTCAGAGATGAGTTATTTCGGGCGGTGGTAGTGGACCAAGTCAAAGTTGCTAGTAAAATTGGTAACCCCGTTGTTACAATCGAAGTATGGAGGGCGCATTAACAGGATTTATTGGATTCAGTCAGTCAAAGGTAATGTGTAAGTTCGAAGTGGTATGAGGACAGAAATGGAGAATATTGATATTGAAGAAATGCCTGTGAAATCCACATATATTGTCACTGCTGTAGGTAAACGATCCAAGCAAATATGTAAACAAGTTGCCATATCTATTTGTATTAACGGGAAGTCGAAAATTCAGATATATCTAGTTATTCCGAACCTTATATTTGATATTATCTTGGGATCTGACTGGCTAAGTTTATACTCAGCTTGGTTAGATTACAATGAGGGGATGGTATATTTAAGGTGGGATAATGAGGTTATTAAAGTTAGGTGGGATGCCGAAGTTCAGACGAAAGTGGAGGTTTGTAACATGTGGTGTGTCAATGAGGTTTCAAGAGATGAAGGAAAAAGAGCAAATTTTAAGTTATGTGAAGTGCGGTTAGAGGAGAACCAAGATGATGCTTTGAGAGAAGCGGTAGATAGTAGCAATTTGGAAGAAGGTCAGAGGGACCAATTGTTGTATGTGTTGAGAAAGCGCAAGGAGGTATTCTCATCGAAACCTGGTAAAACACACGTGTATGAACATTCATTTTCAGCATATTCGCTGGACCGAGATATCCGCTACCACATAAATATGCCAAAGCAGTAGACAATCAAATAGAAGCCATGTTAGAGGATGGTATAATTGAAGTTTCGAGTAGTCAGTGTGTCAATCTTTTATTGATCCTGCCTAAAGTGACAGGTCTTATTTGTAGTAAGATTATTAGTGACAAGTATGTTCAGGAATTAGGTACGCCTAGGAGATTATTATCTGATAGCGGATCTCAATTTTCCTCGAAGAAGTGGAAGGCTGTGATGACTGAATTAGGTATCACACATGTTTTTTCTCAATTAGGAACACACAAGGGAATATGTGTGAACGCACGATGAAGGAATTAGGTAGGATGTTTACATCTTTAGTTCATGACAAGCACACTGCGTGGGTGGGTTCTTTAGCGTTGATTGAGAAATGGATGAATATGGTACAGCATGAAAGTACGAAATTCACTCCATTAGAGCTTCATTTTGGCAGCAATCCAAGGAATGAACTGATAAAATTACTAGGTATTACATAGGAACCTCAGCGGGACACTGAGATATATGTCAGATTAGCGAGGGAGAATTTGATTAAAGCGGCTGAGAAGCGTATCAAACAGCAGAAACGTCTGGTGTTACACGAATTTTATGTAGGAGATTCTGTCCTGTTACGTGTTCCCATGCTCTCGTCCAGTGAAGAGAAGGTGACGAAGAAATTCTTTCTGTTGTATCAGGGTCCATTCAAGATTCATTGTCGGATTGGTCCTTGTGCATACAGACTGAAAATTGGTGATCGTGTCATGTTGGGCACTTATAATATAAGCCACCAGCGCAGTAAGTCACTACACTAGTGATTAGCAAACATGCACCGGCCGGTACTACCTATAAACCGGTGTTAAATAAACAAAGTTTATTAAACAAATTAAGGAAATCAGTCACAAGAATAGGAAAATAACATCCAACAGTTACTTACCCAGCAAGGCCCAAATAAAACACCCAGAGGAAATGGATAAAAATTCCTTGTTTCGGCGCTGAACCACACAGATAATAAAAGGAGACACTGGTTTCAATCAAATAAACTTTTAATTAAAGAATGAAAACTTAACAGGAAACCAAAAAAAAACATCGTCCTATCTGAGGGAATAAAAATATTTTAAGTAGTTCAAAAAAAAAACAATTAGTGAATAATAGAAAATACACAGACGAAACTGAAAAAAAGTAGTCCTCTTCAGAAAGTGATACTGATGGAAATCATTAGCTTAAAACAGAAGGTTGTACTAATTAAAGACACTAAATCCATCACTAGAAATAGTACACCTTGGTAATATTACCATAATAACAGAAAATGATTTGAATTAAAACTTAAATTGTTCACAGAAGGTTAAAACGGGGCCCGTTTGTTAGACTTACTAAAATGAAATTAAAACTAACGTATTAAACCTAGGGAAAGCCACTCAATTAACGAGTTTCATTGCACCTTCTTAATAAGAGGAGGCTTCGCAGGAGCATAGAACTCTAGCCCAATTAATAAACTACGAGGGGTCAAATAAGATTAGCGCACGGAAAACACACACAGTAAACAAGGGGAAAAGGAAGAAAACCGTAAGAGATCAAGTGAGGAGCAAATAAATCTTCCACCGAAAGCGGAAATTCTTAAGCAAACTCAGGCTCCACAATAAAACACGCAAAACCAACAAGCAACAATCACCATCATCTCCCGAAAACAAATCGTTACCATAGCAACAAAAACATCCGCCCGCCAAACCAAACATAGTACAAGCACAACAAAGGCCAGAAACAAAATAAAATCAGGAAACACCAAAGTTTAAAATACCAGAAAATAGAAGCAAGGTTTTTCCTTTTTTTTTTAAACCAAGGAAACCAGAATTATATGCTTCTGCGGAACCTCACGCAGTATAAAGGGCATTAAGTGCCCGACACATATTGAATTTACATGATCAATGAAAATCATTAACGGGAGAAAATGATAGTTAATTTAAAAAGGATTTCCTTATTTACGTAGTC
Organism: Anabrus simplex; assembly: GCF_040414725.1. Taxonomy (NCBI): domain Eukaryota; kingdom Metazoa; phylum Arthropoda; class Insecta; order Orthoptera; family Tettigoniidae; genus Anabrus; species Anabrus simplex. Next base: position 93,085,041 of record NC_090265.1, on the reverse strand, counting down.
ACTACATACCAATAATTTTGAAATATTATTAGAATAAAGCACACGTGCGTCCTTTTAGTAATTTCCAAAAAAATTATTTTCACGAAATTCCACCTTGAAGGAGTTAATTTTCAATACACGAATCACACGAATTTCCTTGCCGTTTCATATTCACAGGATATAACTTGCCAAATGATGAACCCACTTACTTGGGTGAAGCTGACGCTCAGCCATGATGAGCTAGTTCCTCACATACTTACAGATGCTTCCTGATGAGTTTGCTTTTCCCTGGTCAGAATTAGTTGAAAAGTATCATAATAGGACGATGCAGGAAACAAAGTAATTTGGGTTTAAAACCCACATCTCAAGACTCTCAGCCGGGGTCTTCACACCAACACGACGCCAACATCTTAAGGATCCAATAAACACAACCGCACGCCATGACTTCTCAATGCGTACTGTCGGGGACAAAATGGCGAGGTTTGCTCCATGAGGAAGTAGCCGCGCTCTGATAGGAGAAGAGCGCTAGGGGAGGGGAAACTCATTGTGGGTGTCTGGCAGAAGATTGCAGCACTTATTGTAAGAGAAATGAAACAGTCCGTACAATTCAGAAATGCGATAATCCAAGGACGTTGCCATCAGTCCACAATAAGAATTATAAATAAGTTCGATGAGTATCACCAAAGCACGTAGTAGTACGAGGGAATCCGTCCGCTTAGACATATAGAAAGATTAAGATTTTCTACGGCGATATTGCCAGTTCAAAATAGGTTCACAGGGTAGGATAAATTGCGTTACACCGTAACAGCCCTCTCCCCCCGAAGCTTAGTGTATTCACTGATATAGCTTCCAGCTCAGTTTAGTGGTCAAGAAGTAAGCTAAATTTCCAATCGTGTCCACATTAGATAGAGACCACAACTGACTTCATGTATGTATAACAATAACACACCGACCTTGAGTCATTTTAATATCACAATCCTCACTTCAGTTCAAGTTGGTGGTGGCAAGAGTTTAGTAAAGAGATCACGCTTCCCTCAAACAGGGTTCCATTTATCTAACGTCTAAAACAGCTAGCTTTAGCTGAATTTACACTCTTTAGGCCGTGCGCTTCCAGTAAAGCCTGTTACATATTACAATTCACCCGTTTAAAGAATATTAAGATTAAGTACTTTATTACAGGTTAGGAAATAAATATTCTCTAGGTTTCCAAGAAATGCAATATCTCGCCCATTTCCTTTTGACATAATAGTCAATCATACAAGCAAAAGAAAAGGAAAAATCACAAGGAGAGAAACAAGTCCGGTGATTCATACAGTAAAGAAAATTTATAAAATCAATAATAAATCACACATAGCTTAACTTAGTAGAAGGCGGACTCAAGACTAAATCGTACCAATTGACCCACCAAACAAAATTACACAAGAAAACAAATTAGGTTAAACTAAGTAGGTACGAACCTAATAATCTACCAGCACCCCAAACATCACAAGATTACAACACATAATAGATAGACACAAGCAAGGGTAATTTTAACCCACCCTACTCCAAGGGTGAAACATAAATGCCAAGCTTACAGTACTTACCACAAAGTACCAAATGGTTCAGTACACTAAACTTAAACGTAGGAGGAAAATGAGAACAATGGACATGACATCCACTAAGGTTTTCTACCTATACAGGGAGCCACAAGGAGAACAATCAATTCACGTGCTCCACCGGAGAACCCTTACCACAATAAGAAAAATCCCCAAAACCAGTAATATTCTAAGATACAATCCTCCAAAACACAGCTTTAGTTAAACACCCACAGACGGATAAGATGAGAAAGAACCCCTACTTTTTCCTTTTATTTTTTTTTAAACAGACTGAGATCTACAGATCAGTGAGCCACTGGTTCATTAATTGTTAAGAACCCACCATGACTCAACTCAAGTAACTAATTACATCATAAGGTATGGCAGATTTTAAATCATAAGTAATTGACCACGCATAACCCAGAAGAAGAGATTATTCAAAAAGGACACATCAAGTAGAGCAACTACCGACCATAGCACAAACATTGTGAAGCCATAACTGAGTTAATGGTAATTGTCTTTCCGAGCAAAGGAAACCCTAGGTAGAATGAATTGGAGACCTCTAGTACTATCAGGTGTAGGGAGCGCAACAGTTTGTCATCGACAATCATTCCGCGGGGGTACACTAAGCAAGGAACAAACTAGCACAGAGGAAAGTACCATTCAAGAATTGATGGACAAGGCTTCAGGAGGATATAACACGGAGTCTCATAACCAACCCACATTGGGAAAGGAAAAACTAGAGCACCTTCCACAATAGTGCACCCAATTAAAACAGAAAAGGTAATGAGATACCTCAATTAGATGACTACTGGGGACGTGATGGGCAATAACCCAACATACCGAATAAAGGATGAATTCCACTAAGGGATCATCAAAATTAATGGGCAGGATGACTCCAAAAAGGAGATAGCACCTAGGTAAGCAATAACACGCTCAACAATCCAGAATGCAGAACGGTAAGCAGACAAATCAACGATAACTACTAATGTTAGCAAATTAACCAAAGGAAAAACAACCACAGAAGGTAGGATTAACCAAATTGAACTTTACAATATTATAAGTGGAAAAAAAAAGGATGACATCAGGGCAATAGGTTATGCGGGTAACTACAATTTTCACTCACCAAGTCCATAACATACCATACGAGTTGCAGGCACAAACTGTTTAATTAATTTCCATCTTCACAAAGACACAATGGTTCAATGAAAGGTGCTTAAACACCCCCCCGAGTGCAATAACACAACTAATACTGACTCACAGAATCCTCACAGGAGCAATGCTAACCAGCACTAAGAGACAATACAACAGGGTCCCTCTACCACGACATGCCACACAACATCTTAACCAATTCATGGTGCAAAACCACACCACCACCAAATTCAGGACCAGGAAACCAAGCACAAAGGTAAAAGAAGATAACTTCTCAGGCTTCAAGTTCATGAATTGACTTCTCTACTCAACATAATATCAACAGATGGAAGATGGTACAGATAACACCCCAACATACACTCCACAACTCGCACAGAACGATAAGATCAACAAGAAGATAGTAAATTTAAGAAAATATTTCAGTAGTGTGGCGGTAATAGTAATGCGTGGAATAAAATACAACAAGACCCATAAACATCATAAAGGACAACCTAATACCACCCATAGAGGAAGAGTAGTTTTAAAACAGGACCAAATTTCAAAACGATGGGATAATACATTCAACCAAAGGAAAACCATAAGCTAAATAAGGAATAAATTGAGATTACTAAGAATAGAGGTACTACTGTCAGTTCGTAGAATAATTATCAAAGGGCAACGCATCATTTGATATGACGAGGGACTGAAACCAATAGCTAGAGATGGAAAAACCATAAAGATCCAAGATCCATGCACGAAGCAAACGGTCTACCAACTCCGACACAGGTTAACAGACCACCCCAAAGGATTTCACCCAAACAAAAGGATTGCAGAAACTGATCAGCGGTAAGTAACTGTGTTAATCTTCGAAGCTTAAACAAATGGCATTCAGGCACACTTATTATTGAAAGTCGATAGTAGCCCACAAATAAGATACAGAACAAGATATTAAACCTAATTTCAAAGGGATAAATTATGATAAGATCACCAATACCAGAAACAAGTCAAGGATATGAACAAAATATTCCATGATTAAATCAACCACCAGATAGTTAAAACTCGACCAATTTTTTTTATTTATTTTTTTTTAAATATATTTTAGAACGATCACCCAGGTGACAAAATTAAAACAAGCAACCATTAGTTCAGAAGGCTACCAACTACATACCCTGCACAGGAGGTTAAATACATATCAACAGGACACCGTCATAACATTTTTGCAATACCACAGTATGAGTATCAAGGATGACAAAAGGTAGACTCGAAGAATTCATTATCAAATCCTACTCACAGCCAAGGCAGAATTGGCATGATAAATAAAAATTTAAACCCAGAAAAGGTAAGATATTAGGTGTACAGCTCAGGAAACTTATTGGTAACAAACCCCAAGAAACAGACATGTGATAAATTCCACACACCACCAAACCACCATGTTCACACCTGAAACATTAGCAGTACCAAAACAAATAGGAGCATAACAACCTTAGGTTCCAAAGTCACAGAAACATGTACCTAAATGAAACTGACAAGTTCACTTACAATAAACCGTAACGTGTTAATTGTTTAATTAGCTCACTGAAATGCAGTTCTCAGTTGTATGTTGTTTCTAGCACCCCAGGTGCTTGACCAAACAGAAACCCCAAAGTAAGGGAAATGGTAGAACAGTACTGTACATCAACCAGGTTTAATTTGAGACAGATGGACACGCCTAATTCTTTTAGCAACCGGGTCTCTCACTAACATAGATACCGGGGACAGAAATTGTAATACGGTGCAAGGACCTTGATACCTAGGTGCCAGTTTGGCTGAAAATTTATTAACAGCTTTACTGATGGGATAACATTTAATGAAGACTGAGTCGCCAACCTTGACTCTATTTGATTTCCTACCCAAATTGTACCTTCTCTTGGCTTTCTCATATGACACGGACAGGTTTTTCTTTGCTTCGTCCCAAACCTTGCGAACATCATGTGGTTTTGAGAGAACAGGCAAAAGATCATCAATGGCAAGCACATTTGACATTGGGGAATATGGAGTGTAAGAAAACATAAGGGACATGGGCGTTTTTCCATGAGACTCATGGATTGCAGAGTTGAAAGCATGAGCTAACCAATGCAAACAGGAGTCCCACTTAGATTGATTAAGGTGATGATAGGCTATCAATGCAGACTTCAAATTCCTATTTACTCTTTCAGCATAAGATGGGTTTGGATAATAAGGAGTGGTTGTGACATGTGAGATACACAACTCGAAAAGGTATCTTTTAAACAGATGACTAGTGAAAGCACTGGCATTATCAGAAACAAGGAACTTGGGAGGGCCGAAAGAAGCAAAGATATAATTTAGACAGTTAATAGTAGTCCGAGAAGTGGTAGACCTAGTAGGCAAGATCCAAGTGAACCGTGAGAACGCATCGACACACACAAAGATATGAGTGTTTCCCTGAGAAGATCGAACCATTGGTCCCACGTAGTCTATGAATAGTCGCTCCATCGGGCGAGAGGCTTGTGAGGATGATAACAAACCTACACGGTTGTTCAAACTAGGTTTACTGATGGCACAAATTTTACATGACTTAATCATGTTTCTGATGTCACAGTCCATCCTTTTCCAAATGAAAAACTGTCTAATCTTCTGCCTTGTCTTGAACACACCTAAATGACCTCCGATTGGACAGTAGTGATAATACTTGAAGATAGTCGGTATTAGCACCTTGGGCACAACAATTTTGAAACTATGGTCTCCTCGACCCTTACAACACAGGACCCCCTTGACAAGAGAGTAAGGCTTCACAAGAGTTCCATTATTAATTTTGTCGATGACCTCACTTAATTCCGGGTCAGATTTCTGATGATCTTCCAATTCATGGTAAAGTAAAGGTAGATTAGTAAGGATGGCACTAACTCCAACGACATTACTTTCATCAAAATTTACAACATCAGATTTTTCCTTAGGACAAGGTTCCCCATCAAACATTCTGCTTAGACCATCGGCGATGACATTATCAGTACCTCTGATATGCTTAACTTTAAAATTAAAGGCAGAAATTCTAAGTGCCCATCGAGTGATCCTCCCAGTTCTTTTGGGCCGGTTCAAAACCCACGACAAAGCCTGATTATCTGTCTCCAGGTCAAAATTTACATTTTCAACAAATGGCCGAAACTTTTCGAGGGCAAACAGGACTGCAAGACACTCCAGCTCGTAAACAGAGTATTTACTCTCAAGATCAGTTAGGACACGGGAGGCATATGCAACAGGTCTGCGTCCATCCTCGTACTCTTGTAGGAGAACACCAGCAATAGCTTTTCCAGATGCGTCGGTCTGAACAATAAAGCGTTTAGAAAAATCAGGTATGGCCAAAACAGGGGCGTTCGACAGAGCAAGTTTCAATTTTTCAAATGCTTCTTGTTGAAGAGGACCCCAGAAGAACTTCACATCCTTCCGCCTTAAATGATTGAGAGGAGCAGCTACCTCAGCGAAATTGGGAATAAATTTTCTGAAAAAGTTAACCATTCCCACAAAACGAGCAATGCCTTTGACATCTTTAGGAGGCTGGAACTCACGAATGGCCTGTGTCCTGGATTGATCAACGGAAACTCCGTCTGAAGACACAACGTGCCCAAGAAAGGACATACTCGGTTGGGCAAAGGCTACCTTAGATAGCTTAACGGTGAGGCCAGCTTTCCTCAAGCGCTCAAGAACTTCCCGAACATGGGTCACATGTTCCTCAAAGGTTTTAGAATATATAAGGACATCATCAAGATAGTTAAAAACGCATTTAAATTTGATATCAGAAAAGATAGAATCAAGCAAACGAGTGAGAACACCAGCCCCAGAATTTAAACCGAACGGGAGCCGGAGAAATCCATACAAATTCCAGTCAGTAATGAAGGCAGTAAGAGGTATCGACCGCTTAGATAAGGGAATCTGATAGTAGGCCTGGTTAAGGTCCAGTACTGTGAAAAACTTTGCCCCAGAAAACCACCCAAAGCAGGTGTGCAGGTCAGGTAACGGAATAGACTGAAGAACCACTTTCTGGTTTAATTTCCTATAGTCCAAAACAGCACGGAAGCCACCAGAGGGCTTGGGTACAAGGAAAACAGGAGAGGCATATGGAGAGGTAGAAGGACGGATAACCCCTTCCGCGAGCATTTTCTCAATAATCTTTTTTAATTCCAACATACGTGGAGGAGAGAGTCTATACGGGGGAGACCTCACAGGTTTGGTATCAGTTAGTTCGATATCATATTCAAGAACATTAGTTAGCCCTAATTTACTGGTGAAAACTTCAGGAAATTCACTGCAGAGAACACGGATTACCTCAGCCTTTTCTTTACTTAAATGATCAAGTTTTAAGTTTTCAATACCACAACTTTCATCTGGTTCAGACCCAGATACACAAGAGACATTAAGGGTACCCCTAGAACTCTCAATCAATTTAAATTTACAGGAGGGGGAAAATTTAAAAAAGAACATTTTGTCCTGAAGATCAAGGACTAATCCCGTTTTTGACAAGAATCCAGATCCTAAAATTACATTGCAGGGTAGTTGGGATGCCACTAGGAAGGTAACTTTCCAAGTGAAATTTCCTATTCTTAGTTTTACTCTCACAGTTCCTAAAATATCCAATTTGTTACCATTAGCTGCAACACATTTAATGCCAACGGGTTGCAATTCAGAAAATTTACAGGCACTCTTCAGGCGATTATACCAATCAAAATCAATCAAATTCACCATACTACCCGAATCCACCAATGCAAGAACAGCTTCATTATTTATTTCCACCTTAGTGAAAGCACCATGGGAAGAAACGAGCCCATATATTTTATTACATTCGGGGGGACAGAGAACTTCATTCACATTGTTTGAATTCACAGAATTTTGAAATGCAAATAATTTACCATTACCCTTTTGTCATTTGCTACGTCTATGGAAGGAGTTAGGGCAGGAATTCTTGGAATGTTGCCGAGAACCACACAAATAGCAACAAATATCCAGTTTCCTGTTCTTGGAAGGGCAAGAATTCCTGAGATGCTCGACAGAACCACATACAAAACATGCTTTAAGATTAGAACCATTACCAGTTTTAGGACCCACTGGATGACTGGGATAAATAGGGGGAGGTAAGTGTACCGATCTGGACGCGTCTCCATGCTTTACATCTTCTGCAAAGGAACACGCGGCCTCAAGTTCACTAAAATTAGTAGGACACCTCGTGAGGGAAAGGTAAGACCGATAGGCAGGAGATATCCCTTTTATTATTCGAGTCACCATTTCTTCTTCAGGGACCGTAATTCGGAACACCTTACAAAAGAATTTCACATCAACAATGTATGTTAGTAAGTTTTCATGAAGGTACTGAGTCCTGAAGCAATGCTGTGGAATGAGACTCTGAAGGGCTAAGGAGGGAATAAATTTATCAAGAATTAATTCATGAAAATTATCAATTTTACACCTCTGAGAAATAGCCTCAGAAATTTCTCTCTTTAAAATACCTTCGCAATGGGAAAATAAGGCTCTATACATACCCAGATCGTCAACAGAGTATACACAAGCGGATTCCTTGATTTCTACTAGGAATCTTAGGAATCTTAAAGTTTCTTCGATCGAATTCACAGTAAAATTCTTAACTCCGTTAAACAGTTCCTTAAGGGAATTATGAGAAGGGTTAACGTTTAACCTAGAAATAAGGCTCTCTAACACAGAAGTAGGAACACAGGTAGACTCTTGTTCATTAGTATTGGAAGCAACTCGGTTAGGATGGTTATTAGGGTTAGTACACAAAGGACCTTGCCTGTCAACCACAGATAACTTTTCTACCTCTCTACACGCTAACATCAAGTCTAACTCAGTTGAGATACTAGAGGCGAGACATAACAAACGTGTTAACTCACTAACATTTTCTGCAGCAGGTTTAATGGTTAAAAGGTCTTGAATCCGCCCACAATAGTGGAATGATCTAGCCTTGAGCCGATCTACTTGGGCCTTGGTAGGCGTCACCTCAATAAATTCATTTCTGAAGGATTGAATCTCCTCTACGTTACTTTTAATCTCAAGAATGGACTCACCGGAGTTGTTAACTTCTACCTTAGATAGATCAATCGGAACCTGGAGAAGGGATGACAAACGAGCTGCACATTCAGTAGCAGTGCCGTCAGTCTCCAAGCCACGAACCTGGAGCTCATACAGGAGTTCAGCTTTCCGCAAATGATATGGAAACAACACCGCTCGGGACATGATGAATTAACATGAAACAGAATTCAAAAGAATTAGGAAAGATACTTGCACTTCTTTTCACAATTATGCATATAATTATCATACATAGTCAACCTTCATAATCCAGTGCTTCAACGCCATCACAAGTACAATAACCCAGGGGAAAAAGGGGAAAGAATGACAATGGTTAGCAGCGCCCTCAAGAAAAAAGACAACCAGAGCTTTCTGCTACCACTTTACTAAGCCACCAGCGCAGTAAGTCACTACACTAGTGATTAGCAAACATGCACCGGCCGGTACTACCTATAAACCGGTGTTAAATAAACAAAGTTTATTAAACAAATTAAGGAAATCAGTCACAAGAATAGGAAAATAACATCCAACAGTTACTTACCCAGCAAGGCCCAAATAAAACACCCAGAGGAAATGGATAAAAATTCCTTGTTTCGGCGCTGAACCACACAGATAATAAAAGGAGACACTGGTTTCAATCAAATAAACTTTTAATTAAAGAATGAAAACTTAACAGGAAACCAAAAAAAAAACATCGTCCTATCTGAGGGAATAAAAATATTTTAAGTAGTTCAAAAAAAAAACAATTAGTGAATAATAGAAAATACACAGACGAAACTGAAAAAAAGTAGTCCTCTTCAGAAAGTGATACTGATGGAAATCATTAGCTTAAAACAGAAGGTTGTACTAATTAAAGACACTAAATCCATCACTAGAAATAGTACACCTTGGTAATATTACCATAATAACAGAAAATGATTTGAATTAAAACTTAAATTGTTCACAGAAGGTTAAAACGGGGCCCGTTTGTTAGACTTACTAAAATGAAATTAAAACTAACGTATTAAACCTAGGGAAAGCCACTCAATTAACGAGTTTCATTGCACCTTCTTAATAAGAGGAGGCTTCGCAGGAGCATAGAACTCTAGCCCAATTAATAAACTACGAGGGGTCAAATAAGATTAGCGCACGGAAAACACACACAGTAAACAAGGGGAAAAGGAAGAAAACCGTAAGAGATCAAGTGAGGAGCAAATAAATCTTCCACCGAAAGCGGAAATTCTTAAGCAAACTCAGGCTCCACAATAAAACACGCAAAACCAACAAGCAACAATCACCATCATCTCCCGAAAACAAATCGTTACCATAGCAACAAAAACATCCGCCCGCCAAACCAAACATAGTACAAGCACAACAAAGGCCAGAAACAAAATAAAATCAGGAAACACCAAAGTTTAAAATACCAGAAAATAGAAGCAAGGTTTTTCCTTTTTTTTTTAAACCAAGGAAACCAGAATTATATGCTTCTGCGGAACCTCACGCAGTATAAAGGGCATTAAGTGCCCGACACATATTGAATTTACATGATCAATGAAAATCATTAACGGGAGAAAATGATAGTTAATTTAAAAAGGATTTCCTTATTTACGTAGTCACTACATACCAATAATTTTGAAATATTATTAGAATAAAGCACACGTGCGTCCTTTTAGTAATTTCCAAAAAAATTATTTTCACGAAATTCCACCTTGAAGGAGTTAATTTTCAATACACGAATCACACGAATTTCCTTGCCGTTTCATATTCACAGGATATAACTTGCCAAATGATGAACCCACTTACTTGGGTGAAGCTGACGCTCAGCCATGATGAGCTAGTTCCTCACATACTTACAGATGCTTCCTGATGAGTTTGCTTTTCCCTGGTCAGAATTAGTTGAAAAGTATCATAATAGGACGATGCAGGAAACAAAGTAATTTGGGTTTAAAACCCACATCTCAAGACTCTCAGCCGGGGTCTTCACACCAACACGACGCCAACATCTTAAGGATCCAATAAACACAACCGCACGCCATGACTTCTCAATGCGTACTGTCGGGGACAAAATGGCGAGGTTTGCTCCATGAGGAAGTAGCCGCGCTCTGATAGGAGAAGAGCGCTAGGGGAGGGGAAACTCATTGTGGGTGTCTGGCAGAAGATTGCAGCACTTATTGTAAGAGAAATGAAACAGTCCGTACAATTCAGAAATGCGATAATCCAAGGACGTTGCCATCAGTCCACAATAAGAATTATAAATAAGTTCGATGAGTATCACCAAAGCACGTAGTAGTACGAGGGAATCCGTCCGCTTAGACATATAGAAAGATTAAGATTTTCTACGGCGATATTGCCAGTTCAAAATAGGTTCACAGGGTAGGATAAATTGCGTTACACCGTAACAAATATTCGCCCTCTAAGACGACACATTTCGGAGAATTAAGCGTAATGTCTCCCAGGTGTTTTTTGACAACACTAAATGTACGTGAGTTAGAAAACGTGAATTCATGTATAGGTTGTGAACCTAGGCCTGACACTAACTTGAGAATTTTCTGAAACTGCAGAAGGAAATTATTGTAATAATTTTCTAAGTAGTAATTTTTTGCAATGAAAACAAGAAATTGCTTGCTGCCATGTAGGAGAGGTAAGCTACGTGTGATGACGTGTGTGTGGTGTATATAATTATAATTACCTGGAACTGCAGAACACTTTGATGGTGAAGTGCATAGATAGTGTTATTTACCTGTTGTTATGTTGTAAATATTATGAGTGTTGCTGACAAACTTTCGGAAGAAAATCGGCAGGAATTATTACAAGTGTTATATGGTATGATTGGAACAGACACTCTACAGTGAGATACAAGATTTGATAATGTATGTTTTTATTACGTATTTGTAAGATGTAATTATGTATGTATCAGCCGTATTGGTGTAGTGTGTTATTTTCATATATGTTATATTTGTAAATAACAGGAGGGCGAAAGTAACCGTCCAGGATTCTCCAGCCATACTAATTTATTGTACAGTCCTATTACGTGATATCACTCGATATCAAGATTATCCGTCATCGGAAGTTATTCATCAACACATATTAATTTAGCTTCTATCAATCTTCTTATAAATAAAGTTGTTCGTGTCTGTTTGTCTGTTTGTTTGTTCCACCATCACGTCGAAACGGCTGGATAGATCTCAACCAAACTTCATATTTAGAGTATACTCACCCCGGGGAAGATTTTGATACGCATATCATTTTAAAATCTTTGAAAAGACGGGGGTTTATAGGAAAACCACAACGGTTTTATACTACTATAGGCAAAATATCGAATTTGTCGTATAAGGATGAGACAAAGCTCAATTTAATCCTCTTGACGCAAAGAACAAAACTCGGTAAGCCCTAGGGCCCGAAAACCATGTTTTAAGGCCCTAAAACCAACCGTTACGGAGATATTGGCACCATACTACCCCTGCTCTAGGAATCGGATAAAGAAATGAACTGCCGTAACCATGGCAACGTCAGCTCCAGGATTCTAGAGCAGTGAGATTATGTATGTACGTTTGGGCATAGCTGCCAACCAAAATTGGTACAAATAAGACTTAATATCTGGAAAAAATATACTGTTGTGTAAGGCACTCATAGGACTCCTTTGGGCGGGGATGGAAAGGGGGTGAAGTACGAGTATACAAATCTTACTATATATAGAAATGGAAGTGTGTGTGTAAATGACACATCTCCTCCTAAACCACTGGAGCAATTTCAACCAAACTTGGTACACGTATTACTTACTATCGGGAGACGATCACTGTGGGGGGTAAGCCATCCCTAGCGCCGTTAAGGGAGTGGGTCAAGGGGGGTAGTTACAATAATAATCGAGAATAGTGTCGAATTCATAGTTTTCGGGGTCGCTGAGTTGAAAAGTAATACTCTAGAATGTTTTAAAGTCCAGCCCCTTTTAGGTGGGGAGCAAAGGAGGGTGAGATATAGAAATAATTAAAACAGTTTCGAATCCATAGATTTCAGGGTCTCTGAGATGAATAGTATTACTCCGGATTTTTTGCAAGTCCAAGTGGGGAGCGGAGGGGATGAAATATAAAATTAATCGAAAAACGACATATAAAAATATTATCTTCTTCTTCTTACTATATATAAAAATTGATGTATGTGTGTGCGCGGGTGAGTGGGTGTGGGAGTGTATGTGACACATCTCCTCCTAAACCACTGGAGCAATTTCACCAAACTTGGTACACTTATCAATTAGTATCAGGAGACAAACCGCGTGAGGGTAAGACACCCCTAGCACCCTTATGGCAGGAGGAGAGTGGGGTGGTATAAAAATAATCTAGAATATTATCGAATCCATAGTTTTCGTGTAGCTGAAATAATTAGTGACACTCCGAATTTTTTAAAATTCATGTTCAGCCCCCTTTGGGGTGTGGGTGAGGGGGAGTGAGATATAACAATAATCGAAAACAGTGTCGAATCTACAGTTTTCTGGGTCACTGAGATGAATTGTGACAATCCAGATTTTATAGCTCTTAGTGGTGGAGGGCGGGAGGGGGACAGTCTCATTGACAGTTGAAATCCAGTACATCGTATCTATAGTGCGACGGCTAAATACATATAGTTATCACTTATTAATTTTTGACAGGATCAAATACTTCCCAGTCGATTCGAGCTTCCATAAGGACGAAGTTTTACTCGAAAATTAAATACTCTAAAACTTGAAATCAAACACATCTTAACAATTTTAAAACTACCCATAATAGGTCATAACATATTAATCTGCAAGTCAAAAAGGAATTCTATAAAAATTCACATCACACATAACTAACTGGTAATGCAAATCTTAAAGGTAAATATTCAGAAACTATCCGGGCAACGCCGGGTACTACAGCTAGTTGTAAATAAGGCTTTTGAAATCATATTGTATATATTAGAACATAATTTATTATTTAAATTTTAAGATAGGAATTCATTATGTACTGTAAATATAGTCAATATGTATGGTCAAAGTTTGTGTCATCTCATATTGTATATAGGGAAAATTTACTCTTGAAGCGGCAAAGCCATGATGAGTTTAACACATGATATATGATATATGATATATGATATGTACTGTACAGCGACCCGCGTGCAAGGCTAGCAAGCTAGGAGACTACATCATCGACACGCCTACTGGTTATCGTGAAGAATGAAGAGAGGGAATTTATGCTCTGAGATCTACGAATCAGATGCTTCGTTGTATAGAGACTGGGTATAGAGCAGTTACCAAGAGTGGGGAGAGCTCCTGTATATTATCTTGCGCGGAGCAATTCTCGAGACACAATTATATTTTTCGTGCAGTGAGTTGTCCCTTCAAGACACAGTACGTAGCTGCTGTGATGCTGTCGGATCAGAGTGAGACGAAACAAGCATACGGCTTGTGATATATTCTATAATTATTACCCTACTCTACTTCAGTGACCAACTTAAGAATACTCTAAAACTTGAAATCAAACACATCTTAACAATTTTAAAACTACCCATAATAGGTCATAACATATTAATCTGCAAGTCAAAAAGGAATTCTATAAAAATTATTATTATTATTATTATTATTATTGCTATTAGTATTATTTGTTTTATTTGTAATTCGAAATTATAAGTTATGTATATGTATACTCATCTAGTGGTTAAGTGTAAGAGAGGGCCTTGAGCCCTAACTTCGCCACCAATAAAGACATTATCTATCTATCTATCTACGTTAGTTCAAGTCCACGGAACTTGTTACAAGTTTGTATTGTATCTGTTACGGGGCTACCCCTGGACCAGCAGAGGTGAAAGAATCTGCCGGGGTGAATGGGTCTAACTACGAATTCATGAAGTGATTTAAAACTTTAACAAAGGTTATATTTCTTTGCAATTTCAAAAAACCAACAACAAAACCTTAACAACTTTTCAATTAGTGAGATAACAATGACATACCATATATGATATATGATATATGATATGTACTGTACAGCGACCCGCGTGCAAGGCTAGCAAGCTAGGAGACTACATCATCGACACGCCTACTGGTTATCGTGAAGAATGAAGAGAGGGAATTTATGCTCTGAGATCTACGAATCAGATGCTTCGTTGTATAGAGACTGGGTATAGAGCAGTTACCAAGAGTGGGGAGAGCTCCTGTATATTATCTTGCGCGGAGCAATTCTCGAGACACAATTATATTTTTCGTGCAGTGAGTTGTCCCTTCAAGACACAGTACGTAGCTGCTGTGATGCTGTCGGATCAGAGTGAGACGAAACAAGCATACGGCTTGTGATATATTCTATAATTATTACCCTACTCTACTTCAGTGACCAACTTAAGAATTATCATGACTGAGACTCTAAACTGAACTCAACAGGTGATAAGCACATGCAATAAAGTACATAAAAGCTTATATCCCCTGAAACGGTTCGCTAATATATTCTCTGTTCGACTTAAAGTACAAATAATTCGCTCTCTTATACTACCTATATTTGACTACTGTGACACTGTGTTGACTGGAATAACCTGGGACAGTAACAAGAAACTGGACCGGAGCCTGAACAGCTGCATAAGATATATCTTTAATCTGCGATATGATGCTCATATATCACCTTATTATAAGGAGCTGTCGTGGCTTCGAGTGCACCAGCGCCGTGAACTTCACATGCTATCGCTTCTGCACAAAGTTCTTTCCACTAATACTCCCGACTATCTGTCTTCATCTTTTTCTTACCTCTCGACCTATCATGAACACAATACAAGATCTGGTTCCTCTCTTGCCATACCTATAAACCGCACTGCTATGTACAACCGCTCCTTCATAATCTCTGTGTCTAGGTCATGGAATTTGCTACCTGCGAATATTAGAGAAAATCCTTCTCATCGCAAGTTTAAAGTGGCTTGCCGGGAGCATTTGCTGGGTAGATCCCGCTGACTTGCTGGATAATTGTTGAGTGAATGAAGGAATGAATGGGATGAATGAATGGATTACTGCAGTTACATAATTTAAGTGTACGTTATTTTGTGTATTTTAAAATTAAGGATTCTTTTATTATTATTATTATTATTATTATTATTATTATTATTATTATTATTATTATTATTATTATTATTATTATTATTGCTATTAGTATTATTTGTTTTATTTGTAATTCGAAATTATAAGTTATGTATATGTATACTCATCTAGTGGTTAAGTGTAAGAGAGGGCCTTGAGCCCTAACTTCGCCACCAATAAAGACATTATCTATCTATCTATCTACGTTAGTTCAAGTCCACGGAACTTGTTACAAGTTTGTATTGTATCTGTTACGGGGCTACCCCTGGACCAGCAGAGGTGAAAGAATCTGCCGGGGTGAATGGGTCTAACTACGAATTCATGAAGTGATTTAAAACTTTAACAAAGGTTATATTTCTTTGCAATTTCAAAAAACCAACAACAAAACCTTAACAACTTTTCAATTAGTGAGATAACAATGACATACCAGGTACCATGACAAAGTTTATACATGGCAAGAACATCCGAAATTTTGTGACTGTTTAGTAATCCGAGCTTCCAGCCCTTCGTTCCAAAATTCGTGAGCACTCAGCTCAAAATTTACAAAGGCACAAATTTAGAAAAGGGCAGAAATCTCTCAATACAATGGAGCACTAGCTCCGTACTCACAATATCAAGCCTCCCAGAGTAACTTTTACAACACTAGAAAAGAGCTGACGTGCTCTCAGTTATCCACGCCTATACAAGGCGACACCAAAAATGTCTTACACCTTTTTTTGGCTTCCATGGCCCAACTTACAAATTGAAACAGGGGTATATCATACCAACCTATAGGGCCTTCGTGTAAAAACGATAACAGTTAACTAAATGGCCCGAACACAAAATGAAAGGAGGCAAATGCTTGCGCTCCTCGATACGAACACTTAAAACCTAAAGGACACCAGGCCGATGAAAACAGGGGCTATTCCTAACTTATGGAGGTGACTCGTATAATAAAGAAATTTTAAGACATTACGGAAAAGAAGACAATCAGTTACAAAACGTAGTCACCTCAAACCAATATGAAGGGGGGGCTCGAGAGGGTAAATCACTCTCTATCCCCGAATTACAGTTAGAGATTTTATGAAATTTTTTACATTAGCCGACAGAACTTACATTTTCGAGTAGATGGTTAAATAGTTAAAGTTTCGGCCCTATCCCTCGGGTTAAACTGCAGAGCTAGCAAGAAATAAAGATGTTAAACGGCCATTACCTTAGTGATGGAAGAGGCGCCTTCCCGCCTCCTGCTTGACACACACACTAAGTTAGATGACGATCAGAGGGCCAAGAGACGTGAAAATCCGCAGTTTATAAACTCTCGGGTAAAGTTCGAGACCTTTCATGAATAATCAAGCACACCCTCTCACTTTTATTGGACGATTCAAAATTTACACTCAAAGTCGAAGAAGAAATCCAGGATTGGTTGGAAATTAATTACGAAAATTAGGGATTGGCTGGAATCAAGCTGGCGGAAAGAAAATATAAATATTGCCAACCCAAAATTAAATGAACACCAATTAGTAAAGAAAACTTATGAATACAAAACTTCTCAAAACAACGTTCTTTCACTTCGCACCAGAGTGCATGATTATAGTTTCCTAGCAGTGGCATCTATGAGAGAATGTCGAAACTTCTTGATGAACGGAAAAAATTGAAACTCACACACTACTGGAAACTTCACAATAATAAATTTACAGTAGTGATATCTTCTGAGTAAATGTTTAAATAGGTCTAGCTTCAAGTTCAGTGTTTCTCCTGTAGTGGAGTTTTTGGGCGCAAGATTTAAATGCGCGGCGTTGGGGTGTACCTCCCGGTACAGACTTCCCCATCCCAAATGTCCTTCCTAGGGGTGACACAGAAGTATTTGAAAAATAATTATTTCCTAGAAAATGTTGTTTAAGTTTGTTGATGGTAGAAACTTGATAAATTCTAGCTTTAGAGAGTCTTTGTTGCCGTAGAGCGTGAAATACATTTGTTAATTTTGACGGCAATACCTGCCGCGGCTGCCGCTATCCAGTAGAGCTCGCTCGGACCCCTCAAGTACCCTCAGATACACCTCTACCGCTACTATGAGAGGTGTAGTCGTGGTGAAGGACGCCGCAGATCAGAAGTGTATGTACAGTTCCCCGACGAGTTGGCAATAGGGGCGCCGCACATCAGCCTTTGAAGGGAGATGGACTCCAGCGCGCCGTACACAGGCAGACCTCACGTTAGTGGAGTGGGCCCGTACCCCACCTCAGTGGTGGTACGGAGCCGAACGGCTGCGGGGGCACTGAAACAGTAAGATCTCTGCGACAGAAAAGTGTTGTTGCTAACTTGAGAATAGAGGGTACGATTTTTGTAGGTGATGCTGAGGGGCAAGCGGCGTGGAAAGCTATTTTTATTCTTTTAGCCAATAGTGTGGATATGCAGGAGGTGGGAGCTTGGTAATGGCCACAAGGGAATTGACAGCAGGAAAACCCGAGGAGAAGATCGTACATAAAATCTATATATATAAAATAAGAGTTTTGTCTGTACATAGCTCAGAATTTGAAAAGAATGATATGTCCGTATCGACCATGTCCACAGTAACAAGAAAATGCAGTTTTTACTTTTCCGTAATGTCTGTCTGTCTGTCTGTCTGTCTGTCTGTCTGTCTGTCTGTCTGTCTGTCTGTCTGTCTGTCTCTCTATCTATATGTATGTATGTATGTATGTATGTATGTATGTATGTATGTATGTATGTATTGGAACCTTTCCCACCGTCCCCCATGACTCATGGGACCATGTGACAACAAACCAACCCTTTCGGGTCACGAACACATGGGACCATGCTCCACGGAAGTCGATAGTCAAGGGATCTTTTTGGTCTGTGCCGATTTCTCCTCATTGGGATTGTATACTTAATCCACTCACATGAAAAGTTATCGACCATTCGACTCAGCTAGATCAAAGCTACTCTCCCGTTCCTGAGGTTTGAACACGGACTCCTCAGGGCCGAAGAACGTTCGCGGCATATAGAGGCTATCAAACATAAACTATCTTAAAGGCCTACAATGAACGGAAGAGGATTCTGGATGCATGATTTTTGGTATAGATAGGCATGAAATCGTTTAGAACAATTTACTATTCACTCGGCGAAATATACAAAATTTACATACACTCTTGATACTTCTTACACAATTGATATAAGCAATCACTTATTTCAGCAGCGGAAAAATCCGTACTGCCATTGACATCCGCTGTTACCTCCACATTCCACAGACAAAATCTATGTGAACGGCAACGTTAGCTGTTACTTTCTCTAATCCAATAAATTTTCCTTTTTGACACAGACGTAAATATCCATATCCCTCTCTACCAAAACAGAGAATTACCGAGAGGTTATTAATATGATCTCACTTTTTCACATACTATCACTTTGAATTGCCTGTGTCCTATATTGCTTACGTAACTATTACATTAGTTTGGATGTATGCTACACAAATTGTTTTGTGTATTATCGCGATTGTTTTGTGCGTTCTATCACCTGGTTTGCCATAAACCATTGAGTACGACATACACAATAAAATGACCCTACCATATTCACAAAAACAAAACAAGCCATGTTCCCCCCCCAATGCGAGTATTCCATGGGACTGAATCCCGTATTACACATTTGACTCTATTTACACAAAAGAAAACTGTCCGCTTTTTTTTGAATGGTCGGCTAACTCTAGGAATCAATAAAGTAAATATTAAAACATAATTAATCCGAACATTCTGACTATATCAGAAATCCGTCACTAAAACACGGAGAAGGAAAATAAAAAAAATGGACTCAAGTCTTCCCTATAAAATTAAACAGACTTGAACAACGAATTATCATTTGCAATCACTACCAGTGGACTTTCACGAAGTCTAGATTCAAATCGACATCGATTATAAGTAAACAAAACACTTCCTGGAAAAGAAATATATCAAACACATGTATCAATAAAGACAATGGCTGTAATTAACCCGTTGTAACCCGCTGTCTTAGCGAGCTGTTGATCCCTGCTGTGCTCACACGAGATTTGAACCTGAGACTCTGGTCGTCTCCATCCAGGGTACTGTAATCAAGCCCTAATTAACCTAATCATGTATCGAACAGTCATAACAAAAATAAACATCTATATTGCTCTGTGGGTCATGGTCTACGGCGTGGCAATTAAAGAACTTGCTGTCTTTATTCTCAAAAGAAAAACAGCCTGTTGGTCCGACCAACCTTTCTGCTTGTATCTATTCCTCCCTGTTCCAGATTCTCCCCCTCTCAGCCATAAATTCACGGCTGACACTTGTCCCACGGTCCGGAGACTAAAGACACTATTCAACCTGCTTCCCGCTAGGATTTTTCTTTCTGTGTCCATCAAATTAATTCATTAGAAAACTGGCACATTTCATTCAATGCTCGGGCCAGCCCACATACCTTCAGTACACGAGAATCATTTCTCAAATTCGACCGTTAATTCACATTTCATTCTCTCATATCTCTGGAGGTCTGGAGTTCGACTCGTATCTTCTCTCCTTCCAAAAGTCCACCATCCGTTAGCCACTGACCACAGCAATACTCCTATTTCTCCGCCTCTGAGGCGAGAGTGTGTACCTATCAGATACTACCCTATTGCTCGAAATCTATCGGTATAAATCATCAATCAAAATACCTTTGGTAAAATAATAATAATAATCAAGATTAATTAAAGTTATTAAATCTTGCCAAAACACTAACAGACCTTCTATGTGTAATCTCATTAGTGTAGGGGAGGACATGGGTTCAAACCTCGGCACGTCATTCCTTGAGCATCTTCAGTTACAGCCAAAACTTATATTATCATGCAACAAACTATATATTTACGAACATAGTGCTGATTCTAGCCCAAGCCTTTCCTTTGATACGGGCACTTGTTGATGACTCTGTCACCTCGCTAGTCCCTGCGTAACTTAGGCAAAAGCTCAGATGAGATCTACATTATTAAACTACATAGCATTCTACTCCTTTTCCCCCTCAATTCCTTCTCAGCACTAAATAAACAAAATATGATAACATGCAAATCTAGGCACTAAAAGGGGTCCCATATTCTATACACTAACATAGGATCACTCCCTTCCCATATCTAGTTAATTAATTAAAACCAACATGAATAAAAGGATTCCCGACCATTCTCAGGCGGATTAAGCCTATTTATAATGTTATTTTTAACCCTATACTTCATGACTGTTATTTACAAAGGGAAATACTAGCATTGGAGAAGAAACATAACTTTGTACTCAACGGTTGATGTCTTCGGCCCTATCCGGAAGCTCCGGAGGCCTACCCATGTTGGATTACTCCACGGCGCTGAATCCTGTAGTCCTGGAGTTCAGAAGTTCCATATCTTGTCTCGCGTAATCCACTTTTGTAGCACACGGATCACTGAAATTAGATTGTAATTTACACAATTTATCGATTTCTTGCTCACGTGTCACCATTCACTCCAACTACTTCTTTGTTTACCCACTGCCAGTTACATGGAGATGAATATATCGGCTACTTTCAGCTAGTCTATTCCACTGTTAAGCCGGGCGTTCCCAGCATACGCATGACGCAGAATTTTCTATCCCTATCTTCTGTATGGTTTAATAATTCAGGAACACTCCTCACTACCTGTTAATCAGTTAATAATCTGACCTGCGCTTTGTTCAGAAACAGCGCGGATTTATACAGTTCTTAGTTCTCGTACAGAAATTCTGTGTACTATCAAGTATTTGTTGCTATACAAAACCCTACTTCATATTTCACGAAGTCTTAGTCTATTTTGCAACCGATATCTTAAGTACATCTCATTACCGTAATCGTCTGTTGCCTATCACAAATTATAAGCGAAAAAACTGAAAAATTTCACTCCCGCTTTGTTCACATAGTATACAAAGGCGCAGTAATTCGATAGCGAACTGGTCGTCGTTTCCCGTCGAAAGCTCCTCAGCGAATGCTGCAGCTTCCTGGGACTGCAAAAACTTATACTTGACCCGGCAGTAGGGGCGGCTTAGTGAGCTCATCCCCACTCTTATTTCGACTGCTCCTGGATAAATCAGCCTGTCGAAATTAGCAATACGCTAGACTGTGTGACTTGGTTATGCACAAGTACGCTATGATATGCGGAGTTGAATATGTTCGGCGGATCTGCAGTAATTAATTTATCAGCTTGGAGGGGAAGTAGGGAATCCCCGAAGGCATCTGGTTTTTCACTAGGCGTACGTACGCTAACGGAGTTATATAAGTTGTTTACCAACGCCTTTGGCTTGGAGAGTATTTTCTATCAGAACTCCTGACTTTATAATTCCACCAAAATTCAGCACACTGCTCTGACGGGTGCAGTTTTGCTAATCAAGCCTTATTTACGCCGAAAATGCATTAAATTTAGCCCGATCGCTTTGGCATCGCTGTACGCTGGCATTTGTTTTCCAATATGGAGTCGCTAAACAGTGTTCTTCTCCTGCTTCTTCTATGCCGTGTGCCTAGTTCGGGGATTCTTTAAGCCACCCAGTGGGCGGGTGAAGGCGCCTCTCTGGCGGGCGTCTTATTGCACAACCTGACGATACTCCCAACATCCACACAAAGAGAGCCTGCTGCCTGCTTCCTTACCAAGCATATCACTTGGAATAAATATTAATTGTGCCGATACGGTCACAGTATGTATGTATGTATGTATGTATGTATGTATGTATGTATGTATGTATGTATGTATGTATGTATGTATGTATGTATGTACACGCATCACTAGAAAACGGCTGAAGAGAATTTAATAAAAATCGGTGTGTAGAGTCGGGGGTGAGCCGCTACAATCTAGGCTATAAATTATTTTATTCACGCTGAGTGAAATGGTAGTTTAGGGGAAGGCCTTACATTCAATTCTCAAATTTTTATATTATTAGTGGTCATATCGATACATACTACATAACTAAAGTTATATAGAATTAAAATTATGATCATTTACGTCTTATGCATTTTTACCGTACCGGCTATGATAACACAGATATTCATGAAATTGGATTTTTGTTGCTAAGTCCATATCAACGCTGAGCCCCGACAAAATGGGTAAACAGAATTTAATGTAAATCGGTATATAGAGCCGGGAATAAGAAACTACAGTTTAAGCTATAAACAATTTTATTCACCCTGGGTGAAATAGTAGTTTAGGGGAAGACTCCTAAAATTTAATTTTTAAATACCTATGCTCTTGGTCCTATGGAAAAGTACTACATAACAAAAGTTATAGAGAATATAATTTCCGATCATTTATGTTTTATTCAGTTTTACCGTACCGACTATGATAAGAGTGGTATTTCAGAACCGGAAGACAATTAATAATGTGAAGGCCTACAATATCGAAAGCGCGTAACATAGATCAACAATAACGTTACACTGACCGTTGTTTGTAATGTTCTTTGTCTCTTATGCTGACATATTGGCGGGAAATAGCTGAGGAGTTAGATAACTTTCTTCTTTAGCATGCCAATCCTCTGGTTCATACATTTTCTGATACTGCTGGTACGTAACATACTGGTTCATCATAGTATTCGATACCTACTCTGACGCGCTGTTTTGAATGAGCAGTGTACGCACTTAAGTCAGAGGCTGAGTTAGTAGTAGTATGAACTGGTATGGAATTACAATTTAGCCCTGTTCCAAATTATAGTACCACATTTCACTAAATAACTCAAAATTCAACCCTGAAAAGAGCCGTTTCTTAAGAAAAGCTTCTTCCTCTTCACTTTCATTAAATCTACATAAATTTTATTCCAAATTAGCAGCGAAGATGTGGTTTCTTCTCTGGCTTGGAGGAAAAATTGCCTCCACGTCAGATAGTTCTTTCCTCCGCCAGTGTAGTGAATTGAGATTTTCCGACTCATCGGGTACTCCCATGAAACAGATAAGTAAACGGACATAGTTTTTGCCCTGGGACTATCCACTATTTGACCTCCCCCATCCCTGGCCACTGAAAAAAGGAGGATGATTGTTCACGGATCACGGATGTCTGCGTCTTGGTTATTCCAGCTCTGTAGCATTGGACTGTTAGTTCGGCAGCATAGTACTGTTCGTTAAAAGTGAGAAAATATGTGGTTTTTCATTTGATCGAGTATTTCATATGAAGGCATTGCTTTTAATCGCGCCATTCCTACTGACGTCATTGTAATGACCCAAGTTCATTTCAGTTGGGAAAACCAGTAAGAGAGTCTTTCTGAAAATCTATAAAGGCCGGCGGAGAGTGAGTATCTGCCATTATAATGAAAACTCCCCAACCTGATTGTGACTGACAGTAGGCAAACTGGCCTACTATTACAATGAAAATTACCCAACCCAGTCTTCATATGATAAAAGACATTGGTGACTTGCCCGTCGTGCTTCTAGGGCAACGTTGAGAGCTGTGCAACGTAATACAATCTTGCTCACAACGTTTACACTACCTAACCTAGAATTCTCTACAAAATTTAGAATTCCGTAGCGAAGAACGGGTACATCAGCTAGTATATATATATGTGTGTATAAAACAGAATCAAATAATTAGGGGCAGAATGCCACCCAAAAAAAATATAACTTGCACGCTGCTGATAAACGTTGATGGCAAGGTTAACAATGGCATTACACTGGTTTCACCTGAGACAGGTGAAATCTAAAGAACCTCTCCGTGGCTGGATTGCTCACTAACAAGGTAACCGGTGTCAGAAAATCCAAAATGATACACGGCCCATGAAATCTGGGGGCAAGCTTGCCCGCGGGAGCAAAGTTTCTGACCATGACTTGATCTCCTACTTTTAGATTGGTGGGCCTCAGTTCACGATCACATCTTTCCCTAACCTTTTCATGAGAAACTTTAAGATTGGCCTTAGCCTTCTTCCATAGATCTCTAATGTTATCGGGATGTATTGTCTCTGGTAGAATATCATTAAGAGACCAAAGGTTAGCGAGCGGCGTGATAGGCACAAATTTAAACATCAAGGAAGCTGGAGTGAACTTATAGGACTCATGAACTGCTGAATTCAAATCGAAGGCCAACCAATGCAGGGACGTATCCCACCTGGAATGATCTTCATGATGAAATGCACTGAGCGCTGATCTAAGATTACGGTTGACCCGCTCAGCCAGAGATGGTTGAGGATAATAGGCCGATGTAGTTGCATGTGATAGAGACAGGTCAAAACAAAATTTACGGAAGAGATTGGAGGTAAAGGCTTTAGCATTATCAGAAACCATATATTGACACGGACCAAAAGAAGCAAAGATGGTATTTAAAGATGGTATGATTGATTGATTGATTGAATATGACCACCTGATATTTTCTCTCTTTATGGATTTATTTAACCATTTTCGACACTGGAAAGTGTCTGTAGGAAGACTGTAAGTGAATTTATATATCAAGGAAACATTTAAGTGGGAGAATTGTGAAAAATATTGTATGTTGGTCACACTGTTTACATGTTGGCGCCAATTTATACTTATGAAGGGAAATGCGTGTCACTCTTGTATTCATTTTCTCTGCACACAAGTTGGTTTTTAAAGGTAAAATTATAATGGTAAGTTAAACCTAATCAATTATTTTCATTTCTGCTTGCATGTACATATATTTCACGTCCGTTCACGATAAGTTTATGCTCCTTTGAGAGAAAATTAACAACATTTTCCAATTCCAACCTCAAATCGTTATGTTTTCAGAAATGGGCTTAGATAAGGACCTGTCACCAACCAAAAGGGGAATGATCCAAGGTCTTTTGACTGAAACTAATCTTTCACAGCGAGAAATAGCAAAATAAGTTAGAGTTTCAAAAACTTCAGTGGCTAATATCAGTCGTAGGTTTCGTGAAAAGAACACACTGGCATTGAATCGTAAGGGCAAATGTGGCAGAAAAAAGACACTGTCACCTCGCGGTGAACGAATGTTGAGAAAAATAATAACAGAAGATAGAGCAGCAACGAACAGCAACATAAGAAGGAAATTAAACGATGCAGGAATTCCAGTGTCTACCAGAACAGTTCGGCGGGGACTGGCAGACTTGAGCTACTAAAGATGCAGACCTGCTCGCAAGCCAATACTTAATCTAAGGATGATGAAGCAATGGTTGGAATGGGCTAAGGCGCACAAACACTTCACTGTAGAAGACTGGTCATTCTTTCTGATTATATTAGACATGTTTGTGAAATTAATAACTGGTTCGATAGAAGGCAATTCGGTTTTAGGAAAGGTTATTCCACTGAAGCTCAACTTGTAGGATTCCAGCAAGATATAGCAGATATCTTGGATTCTGGAGGTCAAATGGACTGTATCGCGATTGACATGTCTAAAGCATTTGATAGGGTGGATCATGGGAGACTACTGGCAAAAATGAGTGCAATTGGACTAGACAAAAGAGTGACTGAATGGGTTGCTACATTTCTAGAAAATAGATCTCAGAGAGTTAGAGTAGGTGAAGCTTTGTCTGACCCTGTAACAGTTGAGAGGGGAGTTCCTCAGGGCAGTGTTATCGGACCTTTATGTTTTCTTATATATATAAATGATATGAGTAAAGGAGTGGAATATGAGGTAAGGCTTTTTGAGGATGATGTTATTCTCTATAGAGTGATAAATAAGTTACAAGATTGTGAGCAACTGCAACGTGACCTCGAAAATGTTGTGAGATGGACAGCAAGCAATGGTATGTTGATAAACGGGGCTAAAAGTCAGGTTGTGAGTTTCACAAATAGGAAAAGTCCTCTCAGTTTTAATTACTGCGTTGATGGGGTGAAAGTTCCTTTTGGGGATCATTGTAAGTATCTAGGTGTTAATATAAGGAAAGATCTTCACTGGGGTAATCACATAAATGGGATTGTAAATAAAGGGTACAGATCTCTGCACATGGTTATGAGGGTGTTTAGGGGTTGTAGTAAGGATGTAAAGGAGAGTGCATATAAGTCTCTGGTAAGACCCCAACTAGAGTATGGTTCCAGTGTATGGGACCCTCACCAGGATTACCTGATTCAAGAACTGGAAAAAATCCAAAGAAAAGCAGCTCGATTTGTTCTGAGTGATTTCCGACAAAAGAGTAGCGTTACAAAAATGTTGCAATGTTTGGGTTGGGAAGAATTGAGAGAAAGAAGAAGAGCTGCTCGACTAAGTGGTATGTTCCGAGCTGTCAGCGGAGAGATGGCGTGGAATGACATTAGTAGACGAATAAGTTTGAATGGCGTTTATAAAAGTAGGAAAGATCACAATATGAAGATAAAGTTGGAATTCAAGAGGACAAACTGGGGCAAATATTCATTTATAGGAAGGGGAGTTAGGGATTGGAATAACTTACCAAGGGAGATGTTCAATACATTTCCAATTTCTTTGAAATCATTTCGGAAAAGGCTAGGGTGCAACAGATAGGGAATCTGCCACCTGGGCGACTGCCCTAAATGCAGATCAGTATGATTGATAAGAAGTGTTTAGCAACGGCGTCTAAATCGGGTGTCTCATCATTTCCAGGATTGGGGTCTTCATTTTCATCCATCAAGGTAAGTAAGTCTTCTTCATTTTCTCTTCCAACCTTACGTGCAATATTATGCAATGCAATACACGCTAAGACCACCTTTCCCGCTTTTGTTGGACATAACCGTAAGTGGTTTAAGCAGGGAAAACGTTCCTTTAAAATTCCGATACTGCTCTCAACAATACGCCGTGTCGATTTATGTGCCTTGTTAAATCGTTGCTCAACAGCATCGTCAGGATTTCTGTTAAGAGGGGGTATTAGCCACTCTTTTAGTCCATAGGCACTGTCACCTAATATAACTGCTCCTGGGAACGGCCTCCAACCTGAGTCAAAACGTCTACATACGGCAGTGTTTCTTAAGACCCTGGAATCGTGCACGGTACCCGGCCAACTAGCATTAGCACTGTAGAAGGTCAAGTCTGCGCCAATAATCACCATAATATTGAGAGAATGATGCCCATGTCTATCAACATAAACCTCCTCGTGCTCAGTAGGAGCATCAATATTAACGAGAGTACCGTCAACACATCCACACACAGAAGGAAAGCCACCCTTCATTAGAAATTCCGTCGCTATATTATGCGAATTATCAGGCCAACGTACTAAGTTAGGAAATATTACATTTACTATGGCATCTACGACTTTAGTAACAGTTCTGCAAACAGTTGATTTTGATGTCCCATGCATTGCTGCCACACCGTGCAGCTGGGCACCATTTCCTAACCAATGTAAGCATATCAGAATTTGTTCCTTTTCGGAAAGGGATTTACTTCTTTTTGTTGCAGGTTTCAATAAATGACCAATCATTTCAAGAATGTAGTCAGCCTGTAATGGGGTAACACGAAAACACTCGCGAAATTCTGTCGAAGTGAGGTTATGAAAATTAATCCTGTCTTTGTATGTTCTCTTGTTGGATTCATCATCACTGTCCTCATTTGATGATAACAAAAGCTCTCGTCGTAACATGTTTATATCACTAAACCAAATTTTAGGCCGAGAAACTAGTGTACATACTTGTTAATTAACAACTGAAAAGTGAATCATCTCTTTGCAAAATTTCTGAAAACTTTTCACTTAATTAATTTGCACTTTGCATTTCTGTACCAATGGAGGAACATAACAGGCTTGAAAAGTGAAAAGATTCCTAACTTTTCAGTTTTCTCTTTTCACTTTGCAAGCTAAATCTGAAAAGTGATGGTGGAACAAAAACTGAAATGAAAAGTGCAAAGTGCAAAGTGAAAAGTTGCAAAGTTCGTTCGTGGAATAGGCCCCAGGTACCATGACTACGTTTATACATAGCAAGAATATCCGAAATTTAGTGACTGTTTAGTAATCCGGGCTTCCAACCCCTCGTTCCAAAATTCGTGAGCACTCAGCTCAAAATTTACAAAGGCACAAATTTAGACAAGGGCAGAAATCTCTCAATACAATGGAGCACTAGCTAGAGATTTTATGAATTTTTTTAAAGTTAGCCGGCAGAACTTACATTTTCGAGAAATTGGTTACCTAATTAAGGTTTCGGACCTATCCCTCGGGTTAAACTGCGGAGCTAGCAAGAAATAAAGATGTTAAACGGCCATTACCTTAGTGAAGAACTGCTGCCTGATGGAAGAGGCGCCTTCCCGCCTCCTGCTTGACACACTAAGTTAGATGACGATCAGAGGGCCAAGAGACGTGAAAATTAGCAGTTAATAAACCCTCGGGGAAAGTTCGAGACCTTTCATGAATAACCAAGCCACACCCTCTCAATTTTATTGGACGATTCAAAATTTACACTCAAAGTCGAAGAAGAAATCTAGGATTGGTTGGAAATTAATTACAAAAATTAGGGATTGGCTGGATTCAAGCTGGCGGAAAGAAAATATAAATATTGCCAACCCAAAATTAAATGAACATCAATTAGTAAAAAACTTATGAATACAAAACTTCTCAAAACAAAGTTCTTTCACTTCGCACCAGGGTGCATGATTATAGTTTCCTAGCAGTGACATCTTTGAGAGAATGTCCAAACTTCTTGAGGAACGGAAACAAAAATAAGTTGAAACTCACACAGTACTGGAAACTTCACAATAACAAATTTACAGTAGTGATATCTTCTGAGTAAAGGTTTAAATCGGTCTAGCTTCAAGTTCAGTGTTTCGCCTGTAGAGGAGTTTTTGGGCGCAAGATTTAAATGCGCGGCGTTGGGGTGTACCTCCCGGTACAGTATCAGTAAAATATTTAAGTGGATTAAGATTTCTGATAATATGAAAAAATTCACAACACTAATTTTCTTCTCATACGATCAACGGTGATCAATTTTCACAAGTATAGGGCCAATGTCCAGTTTAAAGACTAGGCAAATTGGGAGTGCTAGTCCAGATAGCCCAAACCATATCGCAGAAGGAAGGAAGGATATCCATGAAGCCAGTCTGCAACGAGAAAAGGGGAACGAGTATCCACGGAATACAGATGACCTCAACGGAAGCTACAATTGGTGGGCCACAATTAGACAATGCAAGCAACATTAAGTTACAGTAACGTTAAATTCTTAATTCCCTCCAAGCGAAAAGGTTCTTTTCCGACTGATCTCAATTTTTTGTTTAATAAATTCATTTGACCAGATATTGCGTTAATTTTCTTTCTCAAAGCGATACTTAATGGCTAATTATTTAAAATCCTACCCCTGTGATTTAAGTACAAGTCTCTATGCTAGTAAATATAAATTTTGCTGTACAGTTTTGTTTAAAACTGTAAAGCTGGTGCCCAAACATTACATACAGAAATGGGAATTATGGAGTGATAATTGATTCCATTTGCGTGGCAATTTGCTGGCAAGCCACATATTGTTTATATTTATATTCATGTGTCCCCAGCTATTAACTTCCGTCTCCTCAAGTGTGAAGTCAGGAGAGCGAACAGTTACAGTGTATCCACATTACTCATTTCACTTATCCAACAACTGAATTGTGATTTAAGGTACCGGTATGTCCCAAATTCATCAACTTTAGTTTTTCTGTACAGTTTCTTGTCTTGTGTGACCCTCTTTTTAAGCCTTTTTCGTACCAGTCCTCCATCCATGATTACAGCCTTATGGTCACCTATTCGTAAAATTACGTCAGTTTTTCACAAATTTCCCATGGTTTAACCAAGAATACATCTCGCAAGTTACTGAGACGAATCGGTTCTTGTACCCCCTGTGTAAATCCTCCCTCCCATATTAACTTATTTGCTAGTTTATGTTCATGGGCTTCACTTGTAGCTCCATTCAACTTCACGCAAGTTTAGGTCTCCCTCAAGTATTAACATATCATTATTATTGTTTCTATGAGTATAATCTATTATTTTCTCAAATATTTCCATGTCTCTTTCCTCTCTTCCCGCCCTATATATTTCTATAATTCCCACCTCCTTCATATTATCACAAACTAATTTTATCCCTAATATTTCATCACTTTCATCGGTAAACAATAATTTTCCTTCACCAGAATATACACCCCCTCCCATTTTATCTCCTAAGTCTTTACGATAATCTGTATACCCTTCTGGAAATACTTCTCTATTACCCACCCCTTCTCTCAACCACGATTCCACTCCTATCGCCACATCAATCTCATACGATTCCATCAATGTACCGAATTTTAATCATTTTTTATTTACTACACTTTGACAGTTTACCAAGAGCAATCTCAGACCCCTTCCTCCCTAAAACTTGACTGTTGCAATTGGGTAACTT
The DNA here is from genome assembly GCF_040414725.1 of Anabrus simplex. Classification (NCBI taxonomy): domain Eukaryota; kingdom Metazoa; phylum Arthropoda; class Insecta; order Orthoptera; family Tettigoniidae; genus Anabrus; species Anabrus simplex. Next base: position 93,054,072 of record NC_090265.1, on the reverse strand, counting down.
GAAATTCCTTACATTCCTGAGTTTCGTTTTCTAGTTGACTGAACCAGCTTGAAGTACAACTGGCTCTTTCTACTAGTTTTCCTGGTCAATATCATAACTCAAGGGAGTTGCCTTTTTCACAGTACATACCTTATGATTATTAAAATCTAGAACAATATTTGCAATCCTTCGTTTACCTGAATTGTTTAGATGAAGGCCATGCCTTGTGTAACAGTGTCTCTCGAAACTGTTCCATTAAATTACCCGAGTATTACGAAACCGTTTACAAATTTTAACAATATCTGTATTAACTTTGTCCACTTCAATGTTGACACACGAGTTTCTAATCAAATTATGCCTGTGGGGTACTTTCACTACAAAGATGTTAGTGTGAGTCAGCTTACCTAGTGTACATTTAAGTTGAGAAATGACATTCTTAGCGTCGTTGAGAGCTTCGTCGTTCGTCCCGCCGATGATCACTACTGCATCAAGACTTCCGAGATTTCTTGCTGCCTGCTCCATGTTTTCCAGTACATTCTTGACTGGGGCCCCAGGATAGATGACGGCCAATGATGCAATATCTTCATTGTTCATTTCCTTCGCAATTCCCCTCGCCTGGCTATCACCGAATATAATAATGTTCGACACTTTCGCCGGTGCACTGTGTGGGACTTTAGGCCTAACTTTGCCGCGTCTCGTAACGGAAATTGTGCTGTTCGTTTGACTGCTTCCCATACGGATAAGTTCTTGTGTATCGCTTACCTCCCTCAGGGCTGAATAGCTATTTTTGGTATCAATTACAAAGTAGTCCTTATTTAACTGTACACTTTTCCTCCTAGAATCTGAAGCAACTTGACACCATGCGCTAGAATTCACGCAGCCACCTGTGTTCTTAGTGTTTACCGGTACGGTACTTTCGATTCCAGTAAACGTACGTTATCCTTTGAAATCGCATTCCCCGCTTTTTAATGTTTGTAAACCCTGTTGCAATAAAGAGAGAATTACAAGTACATTATCATCACATCCGTCCTCCAAGGAATGAGACACCAGCGATTCGCTAACCGTTGTAGGCCTAGGTCTGTTACCGGTATTCAAATTGCGCTCGCCACAGCTCACACATGTCTAAGTATCTTCATTTTTAGCAAACCTAGCACTATATATACACTCAAAATGTTACCAAATTAAACACTTTTCACACTGGATACCACTCTTCACTCGCATCTTGTTTACACCACACTTATTCCCGATTATTTCGCAAAAGAACCGGGAGGTATCTTCACTTACATCCTTCGCTGACGCCATCTTAATGCATGAGACATATCCTAGAGCAACCCAAATTTATTTTCCTCAAAATTAATGTCCATGTTTTCGTAGGGGTACGTAATTAAGTTGAGATATAGTCTAATATTTCGTAATTTACAGTGAAATCTAATTAAAAGCTTTCTTCTTAACAGAGTATTAAAGGTAAGAATCAAGGATACTCGAAATAAGAGTAAAAATTGGAATATCCCAAGGAACAATGTTAGGACCAATTATTTTTCTGTTATATATCAATGATCTGAGTGAGCTAAACTGTAGTGCAAAAATTACCTAACTCATATGCTGATGACACGGTAGCCACATTCACGTGTGAAACAAGGGAGGACACCTTCAACAGAGCTCAAGAAACCCTAGTCATACTTTAAATGAAAATAAAACGAAATTCCTCTACTTTTCGCGCAATAAAACAATGCAACCCTCAGACAACTTAACACTAAATTCCACACACCAACTTGCAAAAATTCTGAAAGCTGCAACTGTTATACTTTACAGAAATCAATAAATGTTTCATACCTAGGGATAATTATAGATAGTTATCTGAAATGGAATTTTCATGCATCAAATTCGATCATTAAACTTCAGAAACTTATTTATATATTTTACAATATTAGAAATGTTATTTCAACAAAAGGCTTGAAGTCTGTATACTTTGCATTAGTTCAATCGCAACTGCAATATGGAATTAACAGTTGGGGTGGAATACTTGATTCACACTTGGCTCATGTAAATACATGCCAGAACTACATACTGAAAGTTATGTACAAAAAGCCACTGATGTTTCCAACATATGAACTGTTCCAGCAAAGGATGGCACTTAACATACGGCAGCTATTTGTGCAGTCAGTGACCCTATACATGCACAAAAAATTAAAGCTCTTCTGCAAATAACACAAGTCAAAATATGTACTAGGCTGCAAGACAGAACTGGAATAAGTATACCAAGCCGGAACACTTTACTTCGACAAAGAAATCTAAGTTGTCTAGGGCCACGGATATATAATGCATTACCTGTGGACGTGATCAGTGGCAATAACAATACCCTGAAGAAAAGGCTATTCACATGGCTCATTAACAATTATTACAAAGTAGATCAACGTATAAATTTCCATTATAATATTTAAATCAATTAGTACACTATTCCTCTCTACTAAGAAACCAACCTTCTTCTTAACCCATGTCCCTCCTTTCCAGCTTCCTGTTTATTACACCAAATGCAGAAAAACAGTTCATAAAATTACTGTAGTCAAATATCACCAAAATGGTAATGGAGTAAATGATATTCACTAGATGCCATGATGTACTTAACCTAGCTATTGTATTTTTCAACCCCACACACAAGTTTACCTTATGTAGGATTTACACTGTATCTTTTACTACCTCTGTATGTATATGTAAGATATTGATTGTGAATAAAAATTTATAAAATAAAAACTGTGAGCTATATTTTCTAAGGTTGAATTTACGATGGGTTTGAAATCCAAAAATTATATACAAAGGCTTTTCAGTAAAACGTGACGTTTTAACAGCCCAGTTATGCATGTTTGTAGGTGGTAACACAGGATATTCATGCAGCTTCCAACCTCAGAAACGTTAGTGGATGGTAACATCATAGAGTTAGTAAATAATACACTAGAGGTAGCATTGGCGCTGCAGTCGCGTGCGAAGTTGAAAGAGCGCGCTGTTTGGCAAAAGCTGATTTGTTTGGAACTGTCAGTACTGGAGCTTCCCGCTAAATTTAAGTATATACTTCTCTGAAGGAAAATGCCAGTCTCCTGTGCAGCTTATGGCTGCATAGAGAGGTTCATAAAGGGCAGTGGCGTATCATTTCACAGGTACGTTTCCTTGAAATTCATTTCCGTGCGTATAAAATAATACGTTGCATGACACTTATTGTCATGTGAATTGGCCTACGTAGGCTGACTTAATGACTGATTCCCCTGTCGGCGTGAATTAATTTCTTTGGATCTTTCCTTGAAGACTGAAATTAATGTTTTAGGAAATACAAGGGATGACATTTTCCTTTCACTGAAAGCGAATATGCAGAAAAATACCGAGCAAGTGGCTGTAGGCTTTAGGTCACATAGCTGTCAGCTTGCATTCAGGAGATAGTGGGTTTGAACCCCACTGTCGGGAGCCCTGAAGATGGTTTCCAATTTTTACACGAGGCAAATGCTGGGGCTGTACCCTAATTAAGGCCACAGTCGTTTCCTTCCCACTCCTACCCCTTTCCGATCCCATAGTCGCCGTAAGACCTGTGTGTGTCGGTGCGACATAAAGCAAATTGGTACAAAAAAGAAAATAAGAAAAGATGTACATGATAGCCTGGAATTGTGCTTCGTTTTTCACTTTCTGTGTATATTTATAGCATTAAAAGCTACTGAATATATTTTCTGTATATACAGTTTGTTGCTTTCCCTTCGTACAATACGTGTAGCAGTCCTCATTCATACCTTACCAGATTTTAAAATATAGAGACTATTATAGATGTCCTGCACCGTGTGAACATCTGAATCCTTTACTTTCGTCAATATTATTCCCTGAAAAGTCATATAGAGATATAAGCATAATAAATTATTGACCAAGCGAGTTTACCGCGCGGTTAGGGCCACGCAGCTGTAAGCTTGCTTTCGGGAAATAGTGGGTTCAAACCCCACAGTCGGCAGCCCCGAAGATGGTTTTCCGTGGTTTCCCATTTTCACACCAGGTAAATGCCGAGGATGTACCTTAATTAAGCACACGGGCGCTTCCTTCCCACTCCTAGTCTTTTCCTATCCCATCGTCGCCATAAGGACTATCTGTGTCGGTGCGATGTTAAACAAATTGTAAAAATTATTATAAGTATTTTTTCGGTTCTCTTCAATCATTTAAGTTACCACTCTCCCTTTCCATTAACGGAAATCATTTTATAAGTTAAAATCTTAAAGCGATTCATGCATTTCAGGAAAAACTAAATAAAAACTCCATAATAGTATGAAACCACAACCGAGTGTCGTATTTCCACTTGTAATCGCGTTTAGAAAACATCGACAATAATAATAATAATAATAATAATAATAATAATAATAATAATAATAATAATAATAATAATAATAATAATAATAATAATCAGAAAATGAAATCATACTGGGCCAAGAAAAAACAGAAGACCTTAACTAAGAGTTAAGACGAGCTCCGTGGTCCCTAGTAGGCCAAAACGAATAATAATAATAATAATAATAATAATAATAATAATAATAATAATAATAATAATAATAATAATAATAATAATAATAATAATGGCTTTACGTCCCACTACCTACTTACACGGTTTTCGGAGACGCCGAGGTGTCAGATTTTTTCCCACGGGAGTTCTTTCATGTGCCAGTAAATTTATCTGCAAGAGGCTGACATATTTGAGCATCTTCAAGTATCATCGGGCTGAGCCAGGCTCAAACCTGCCAACTTGGGTTTAGAAAGCCAGCGTCTAAACCAGTGATAACAATATTTTGCCTACTTTACCCCAAAATCTCGCCAACGCTTTTAGGCCTTAAAAACTCGCTCATCCGCTTCGTACAAGAGAGGACATTTTCGACCGTTGAGCAGAACTATACCAAAGTCCTGGTCATTTACACAAAAGATAGCGAAATATACGTGCCCTCCTTCTAAATCTATGTTGTTAGAAGACTTAATATGAACAGTATATTGATTTTGTGTTTCTTAACTGCACCTGAACACCGTGCTCTTTTATCACGCATTTCTCTTGTATTTATGCTTTTAGGGCTTTCTTTCTTACTGGAGAGAAGCATCGCAAGTATACTGTAATATCTGAGAATGTTTACATGTAAGAATTTTAAACCATATCTGTATCCACACAGTTTTAAAAGTCCTTTATTTACATTGATGAGTATAGCGGAGTGAGCTTTTAGCCAAACAGCTGAGATTTCAACATGCTCCGCTGGCTACAGCGATTCTCTCGTAGACGGTGGCGCCAATGCTACCTCTAGTGTATAATTTACTAACTCTATGGGTAACATCACTCATATGAATAATAAGACAAAAGGCTGCTGTGTTAGCAGGAATGCTTTCCGATGTTTCAAATTCTAAACGAATACCGACAGAAGATTCTTTTATAGATTCTTCATGATAAGAGCAGTCTATAACTACAATTTCTACATCTTGAGCAATCGAAGTTTTTCTCGATCAGACATGTCGTATCCTCCACAATGTACGGTGAAGTATAATTTTTGAGTCTACTGGTGTTTCTTCTGCTTTAAGAGAATTGTAATCACTTCGATCACGGATCAGAATTAGCTCTTGTTTTGCGTTGATTATAATACGTCTAAAATCATCTGCGAAGCCGACAATGCGTTTTAATGGTAACATACCAGAAAAAGTTCTGTACTGATTAATTATCCAGTTGTAATTAGCTTTCGGACACCATCCTGCCATCCGTAAAATATTACTTTCTTCGTCACTATAAGAAGGGTAGAGTTTCATTGCACTCATAATACCAACATTCTTCGATCTATCTATTTCCACATTATTTACTTTATAATACGCTTCAGAAAAGAGAAAAGCTAGACCTTGATTGTTCAGTTGAGATGTTCTTGGTGCATTTCCATCTGCCTTATCTAAGTCTCCTTAAATATATAGGTAGGGTATATACATCTTGATGATTAAACATTAAGCAAATTTCATCATTGTTATAGAGTCCAAACGTTAAAGGTTGATAAGAATGAAGCTCACTTCGTACAACACCTTCATCAGTTTATACTGTGTTCATAATGTCTAGCATTTCTTCCATTTTGTTGTAGTAGCGTATAACCTAAATCTTAGAGAATCTGCTTATGGACATCTGTTAACTCGTTGAGTCTTCGCAAACATGTAGCATGTCTCCGGAATGTACACCGTGTGTTATAGAGTTTTTCATAGTGGTTTAAGATGAAGTTTGTAAGCTACATACGTGTGCGGATCTAAATTAATAAGCTGAGTATGTTTATTAACAAGCCTAAGAGCCGTTATCCACTGATTAACATTTAACACCAACATGTTAAATTTAAATGCCGGTCTCCACTGATTAACATTTAACACCAACATGTTAAATTTAAGATGTTACAATTGACATGTATATTGTGATTGTGTCTTCCAATTGACTTTGCATGTTAACTCAGAATGTTGAGGTTAACACTTTTAACATGTTGGCGTGTTTTCCGCTCCAAGTGGAAAACATGCCAAGTCAATTCGTTGGTCGTGAGATGTCGGCAGAGCTTCGGTAACTTTCTTGCTGTTAGCATGTCAACAGATAGCCAAACGACGCAAACGACGTGCTTCTCGTAAAGTAGGATTATAGTTACAACACCCCTCAATACTCATTCTCTTTGTTATAAGCTACACATACAGTACCGGTACCGATACGTGCACGTGTCTTTCTCTCTGCACTATACTAAAATTGATAGAAATGGAGTGGAGCAAGGAGATTACTCTGGACTTAAATAATGATATAATAGAAAGGCCTTGTTTGTGGGATGTCTCATCAAAGGAATACAAGAGATAAAGCGAAGAAAGCCGACAGTTTCCAGGAACTCTAAATTATCTATAATTGTTCCCGTGAGTGCATCGACAAATAATCTACCGTCCCTCCTCTCCCAGTACATTCGAGAATATTGCAAAAATTCAGAAACGTCGGAAGTCGGGGCGGGAGCAGACGAAATTTATACTTCAAAGTAGTTTGCTTTTGAAGCAATGAGCAGGATGAGGGAAGGAAATGTGCCTAATAAGTCTGCATTTCTAAATCATAACAAGAAGCAACAGTGGCAATAACAAAGGCTAAATCCTCTTCATCTGAGTCCCTTGTCCTTGTTTGAAAATACTAGACACCACCTAAATGTATTACCACAAATTGATATGATGAACTACCTATATATAAACAAAGAAAGTAAAATTTAAGATGTTTATTAAGTGTGGACACAATGTTAAATGAAACATTTAACATTTAAACATGTTGATGGTGTCACTAGTTAACATTTAACACTTTCAACATTTAACATGATGTTAAATGAGTGATGTTACTAATGTGCTTTGCAAACACAGGATGATAAAGTAATACTGACGGTTTCTCACGAATAGTATATCCACTTTCCTCTGTAATAATAAAGTCGTGCAGGACGTGTGAAGGTTGTTGATTACTATTCAAGTCTGTAATAATATTACAAGTGATGTTTACATGATGATCATCGAAGGGTGTTATAGGTTGATCAGACTCGTAATGTTCGTTCGGTATGAGCTCTCTTGGTGAAAATCCAAGCAATGGTCCAATCAAATCAGATTGTGATATGAAGTCAATCTTGAATGATGACTCGATTACACATTTATGAGTGATGTACCTCACAGTAATTGAGAACTTGAAATTATGATTACTAAAACCGTCTTCTCTAAACCGTTCAGTTAACGTACTTTCAAATGTAGATGTTGAGAAAAGTGCTTATAATGTAACGTTAACACAATTTAACACAATTGCTCCAATTTATTTACATAAAACAAGTTTACAATTCACTGCACTGACCAAGAGATACATTGTACGCCATGATCTACACCACAACCCAAGATTACACAAACAAGATAAACAGTGTTGTGTCACTTGTAATGTTCATAGATATGCCAGTAAGATATGACACGGCAGTCCATGGAATAAATGTGGTTCCGTAACATCCTCCCACCTTGCAATTGTTATTTTCAATTGCAAAATACTCCGTACCACAACTGAAACACAAACACATAACGCAATAAATAAATGAACACAAAAGCAAGGTCACATCAAGAGTATTCACAAATCAAGTCTTGATGGCACTTTAATTCTCCGCCCCCTTTTGACAATTTGAATTCTTCATGTGGAGGCTTTGTCTCAGGCGAAGTGATAGTCACAGTTTCAGGCTGCTTCCACTCCTCTGGAGTTGTGTGCACCTCCAATGGATAGAGACGCTGGAGTGGTCTGATCAGCTCTCCCTCAGATGTCTTCAGTTTGGCTACTCTTGCTACTTCATCCTTCCCTGGATACACTTCCACGACGACCGCGAGGGGCCAGTTGATGCGTTTTGTGGAATCTGCTCCTATCAACACCACATCTCCCACCTTGATGCTGTTGGTCTTCCTCTAGCCGTGGTGAACTAGGAGCGCCAAGTATTCATTCCTGAATCTTTGTCGTAGGTCCTCACGTAGTTTCTGGAGGTACCTACATCGTTTAACATAGTCAACCTTGTCAACTGCATCCAAATCTGGAGTCTCATTTGTAGCAATACCTTGCAGAAATGTTGCTGGTGTCAAAGGCTTTAGTTCAGACGAATGGTCCGCAATGTATGTAAGTGGTCTAGAGTTGATCGTCGCCTCGCAATCACACAACACAGTATATAACTCTTCATAGTATACAGAGGCTCGTCCCAAGATTCGACGCAGTAGTTCTTTCACTGTTCTGATTAGTCTCTCCCACCATCCTCCCCACCAGGCTGCTGTAGGTGGGATAAATTTCCAAGTAATCTTTCTCACAGCCGAGTGGGTGACAATCTCATCCCAATCCAACGCTTTCAGGGCATTATTAAGTCCTATGAAATTGGTCCCGTTGTCTGAGTACAGCACAGAAATTCTTCCACGCCGGGCAATGAATCTTCTTAATGCCAGAATGAAAGCATCAGTTGTCAAAGACTGCACCAGCTCCAGATGTATCGCACGATATACCGCACAAGTCAATAATACAACCCACGCCTTTTCTCCAGACTTTAGGTACAGCGGTCCAGCATAATCCACTCCCGAGACCTCGAAAGCTGCTGTTGAGCCCACTCTATCCTTGGGCAAAGGAACAAAAGCTGGTGCTGTAGGACTAGCCTTGTACCTTTTACATTTGACACATCTTGCAATAACTCTTTTTGCCACTTTCCTAACTCCAAGAATCCAGAATCTTTCCCTCAGTCTAGCTAACAGCGTCAGTAGCCCTGCATGCTGTGACCGATGATGTTCGTCCCAAACCAATCTGGTCACGATGGCATGGTTTGACGGCAACAAGATGGGTTTCGTGAATGCTTCACTTTCTTCCCAAAAGGTAAGTCTTGTTTCAACCCTCAGAATTCCCATTTCGTCCTTGAATACCCTGACTTTCTTCTCAAGTTCCTGCTCGTGATCTCGAAAGCATTCCTGCTGCACAACTCTCAACAAGGTGTTCTCGGCTTGTTGCATTTCTTCACCAGTGAGTTCACCTCTTCTTGCTTGTTTTGCCTTAGTAAGGTTGCGGAAAAATCTGATGATCCAACCAATCATTCTGACTATCTTGACATAACTTGAGAAATACAAGAGACGCGAGCAAAAGTCAGGTGAACTACACGCCACACTCGATATAACAGTCTTCCGTTTCTCAATATTGACTTCGTCTTCAGGTGCGGCAATTTCATAAAAAGGCCACTGCTCTGGATTATCCTTTAGCCACCGTGGTCCTTCCCACCATTTGCTCTCAAAGAATGCCTTTGGACTGCATCCCCTTGATGGAAGATCTGCTGCGTTCAGAGTCCCCGGTAGGTGGCGCCAATCATCAGTATTGGTGTACTGTCGTATTTCATGACAACGGTTACCCACGAATGTACTCCAGTTGTCCGCCCGCTTTATCCAAGTCAAGGCTACTGACGAGTCGCTCCAAAAGAATGTTCTGCACCGTTGTAGTCCCAACGCCTCTTTCACTTGGGTAGAAATTCTGGTACCAATGACTGCTGCCAACAGTTCCAAACGTGGTATAGTGACATGTTTGACAGGAGCAATCCTCGCCTAAGCCTGGACCAACTGGACCGATACCTCTGCGCCTCTCCTTGCCCTTAAGAATACACAAGCTGCATAAGCAAGTTTGCTCGCATCACAAAATACATGAAGACTGATATCTTTCGCTCCCCAGTCCACTTGTACCATTCTCCTTGGAAGGCGACATCTAGCTAACCATTGCATCTGCTCCACCCAGTTCTTGAATTTACTTGTAATGCTATCCGGAAGCTCTTCATCCCATCGAAATTTGTGTTTCCATGTTTCTTGCAGCATCAGCTTTGGTAGTAAGGTAGACGGACATGTGAAGCCAATTGGGTCGAAAACACGCTGAGCCACAGACAACAGATTCCTCTTGGTAACTCGACAAGTGGTCATCGCAATGGTTTTGACATCACAGAGAAGCTCATCTGTAGTGACATCCCATAAGAGACCCAGGACTGGAACAACTCCATCTTGCATCGCAGCTCTGTCTTCTTGATGAACGGGGCTGCTGATCCATCCGCGAAGATCAAATTGTGCTGTAGTCATCAGTGCAGTAGCTTCGCTCACAAATTTCTGCAACTGTTCTTCATTGGCTACACTGGTAACACAGTTGTCCACGTAGAAAGAGTCTCTGAGTCTCTCTGCAGTACTATTCAGTTCCTCAGGCGCATGTCTCAAGTGATGTGATATAGTCGCACCCAGTAGAAATGGACTAGACGACACTCCAAAGACAACTCTGCAGTCCCTGAGGATTGCCACCTCTTTGTTATGACAGTCCTTCCACCAAAGAAATCTTAAAAAATCCTTGTCACCTTGGGCTAGCTTGATTTGTAAAAATGCCTTTCTGATATCAGCTGTTACTCCAATAGCATGTTTTCTGAATTGTATCAACCGCTTGGGTATTAATTCCACCAAATTGGGCCCTTTTTTCAGACAGCTGTTAAGTGAGTTGCCTCTTTTATCTTGGGCTGAGGCTTCGAACACAGGCCTAATTTTGGTGGTCATACTAGATTCCTTTATTACTGGCTGGTGAGTGAGGTAGTGACCATCATTCTTGCCGGCAGAGGGTATCATTTCCACTATGCCCTCCGGCAGCCATTCACGAAAGATTTCATCATACTCTTTCAACTTGCCAATGGTTTCTAGTCTTTTGCTTACACTCAACAATCTCTTCTCCGCTAAATCGTAGTTGTCCCTCAGCTGCGGGTGCCCCTCTTTCCAGGGAAGGCAAACCTCGTATCTTCCTTCTTGGTCAACTTTCACTGTCTTCTCGAAGAATTCAAGTGTCTCTGCTTCTAGAACTTCTTTGGTTTTGACATCTGCCGGGTCGCTAATGCCTATGGCTTCCAGACGCCACAAATCAGCTACATTAAAACCTGCCATACAAAAGGTCAGTTACTGTATTGCAGTTGCTGAATATTCTACGCTGCCCCATCACCGTCCAGCCCAGCTTAGTTTCGAGAGCAACCATCGTGTCATCTAAAACTAATCTGCAGCCTGTTAGCAGTTGCCGCATTACGTCTGCCCCAAGTAATATCTTTACCTCAGGAACATTATAGCCTACATCTGATAAGATTATGTTGTGGTTTCGAAGCACTGGGTAATACCGCTGTGTCTCAAGCCGGGGTACAAAATCACAAATTTTCTGTTGGTCCAACATAGGAATGGTGCACTCAAATTTTTCATCTAAACTTCTAAGAGTAACTTCATAAATACCATGCACTTCTCGCCCTGTCTCTACTCCACCAAACAGATTATGTATTAACGTCTCTTCCCCTATCTTCTTCAGCCCAAGCTTGTGAACACTGTCCTTCGTGATGTATGATCTTTGAGATCCCGAGTCTAGTAACACTCTTGCCAACATAACAACCTTGTCCACCGACACTTTAACTACCAAAGTTTGCAACAATGTCTGACCCTTTTGATGAGACAGTAAGTTCTCTGTTCTACCTGGTTCGTTTCCTTTCTCAACTGAACTTTTCTTGCTGCTATCGACTGGAATTATATCCTTTAAACCCTTGCACATAATAGTGTGATGCCCCTCGCAACAAATCAAGCACTTGAGTACAACTTTGCACTTTTTTGCACTATGGCCCACCTTGAGGCAATGAAAACATGCTCCTTTCTTTTTCAAAACTTCTTGTTTTTTCTCTGTAGTGAGACCTCTAGCTTTAAAACAGTCCTGAGACATGTGGTTCCCTTTATCGCACCAAATACATGCCCTATCACCCCATTTCTCTTCACTCGAGAAAATTACTGCTGCTGTCGGTAGCTTTTCTTTGTTATTTTGCGATGCACTCCCACAGCCACCTAGGAAATTAGAACGAGCCAGAAGGAGACGTTCTTCACTTTCTACCTCTTGTCTCAAAAATCTCAAAAGTGTCTCGAGATAATTAGATTGGTCACCCTTCTTACATGCCTGCGACATACGAGACCGCTCCCATGCTTTCAAAATGTCATCTGGTAGTGCTGATTCTACAAGCGGGTAGAGCATTGCCGCATATTTATCGCTAGTAACCCCTAGTGACTCTAGTGCCCTTAACTGGGTCTCCAGTTTATCAAAAAGACTCCGTAGACTTATATCATTTAGCATGCTACTCTTTTGAAGTACTAATTGCAAGAGTTCACGAACGTAAATCTCAATCAGAAGTTCATCTCTTGCAAACCTCGATTTTAATTGCTCTATAGATTTCTGATAATTTGAAGCTGAGGGTGGGAAACTTTCCACGAGTTCTCTAGCTGACGTCCCGGGTACAGTAGCCTGGCAAAGGTATTGGAATTTATCCTCTTCCTCGATTTCGTCATCCTCATGTATCTTTCTGAACTGCCCCCAGAAGGCTATCCAGTTGCGCACATCTCCATCGAACTGTTTAAGTTCTAATTTCGGCAATCTTAAATTTCTTTTACTCCTGGATTTACTAGAACTAGTACTAGCAATACTATTTGCCCCATTGTCACTGAGCGTGTCATCATGCAAAAAATTCTCATACCTGGTCTTTAAGGTTAACCACCTTTCGCGGTATCCCTCCATGATTTCGTATTCGGCAGCGATCTCTTCTTCTCCTTCGTGCTCTCCGGCGTACCAAACATCACTAATTTTTTCATCGAGCACGAATAATCGTTCAGCTTTGTCCTCGAAGATCTTGAATCCTGCGGAGACCTATTCTTTTGTGGGTTGTTCTGCATTTAACTTCTGTTCAAAGTCATTGCCAGCACGTGTAAACAATCGGCGCAATTGTGTTCGTTCACTTTTCAATTTCGTAATTCCTGTCATATTTACGCGGAAACTTGTCCTGTCACGGTCGCCAGATGTTGAGAAAAGTGCTTATAATGTAACGTTAACACAATTTAACACAATTGCTCCAATTTATTTACATAAAACAAGTTTACAATTCACTGCACTGACCAAGAGATACATTGTACGCCATGATCTACACCACAACCCAAGATTACACAAACAAGATAAACAGTGTTGTGTCACTTGTAATGTTCATAGATATGCCAGTAAGATATGACACGGCAGTTCATGGAATAAATGTGGTTCCGTAACAGTAGTCATGAATATCGTCTACTGAACAACTGCCTGATGGTAGCGTTAGCACATACTCATCGTAATAAAACTTGTTTACGCCATCACGCATATTGTAGATTTTATTGTAGCTTTCAAATGACACAAGTCCAAGACTATGGTGGCTGATAACCAAGTTCGATCGGTGGATTAAAGTAGACGGTTGTGGATTTGACCACTGATTTCAGTCAAGCAATCTCTGTATTGAAATCAACCAAATTGTGCTTATTTTGGGGGTCCACCGACTGATTGCGAAGTTTGTCAGTGTGTTTTACCTAGGTAATTGTGTTGTCTTCCGTGGCTGAGATTTTTATGACAATGTTTCCACTAAATTCTTAAGTTGATCTGTGAATAAGGCGACAGCCATCTTGTTATAGTTTCTTGTTTGTCATTGATTGTAAAATTTTTCCTTGACCTTTTCGAAGGGTATATTATGTTAGTTAACAACACCTAGGTGTCCTTTAAACTAAGGAATGGTAGCCATATCTTGTTAGTATTCAAGCGTCGTGTATTTACAGTATAATATTCAACGTTTAAGTTAGTAATTCTCTGTTATTTTGTGTGTGTCAGATAGAAGAAAACGACAGAGATGGTACGACAACGACATCACAGAATTCTTTTTATGAGAAACTGGCTTCGTTTAAGAATAATATACATATGTTACGTCGTATTCCCTGATATGCTAGGTATTTCGTCGCCGAAAATTTATGTCACCTAATAGAGCGTTATGCCTTTGCTGGCAGGACCTAGTGTTTACAATGCACTATGTCTTCTGGTATAGGCTAGAGCAATTGTGTCACTTTCATAGATCTGTCTCTGTCTTATCCTTGGCTTTGACAATATGAAAATGACTGAGGTATGAGCGATGCTAGTATTGGCAATCCTTATGCAGCCAGTGCCTGCTATGAATGGTGTGAAAATGTTGCTCATAGGGTCGATTGGTGTATGCATTTCAGTGGGCTTGGCAGGCTGATATGAAATAGCAACTCTGGCTCGGTGAGGAAAGCAACGGGAAAACACCTCACTCCTCATTTCCCTAGTACGCCTCTTCAGTGATGGCTAGGCCATCTATGACAGTTGATGGCAGAGCTGTTGAGGATCTCACCAGCGTTACAATTAAGATAATACTGAGGACTGCTGGAGAGGACTACTGCTTTTCGCTTATATAGCTCTTCGGGTCCCTGATAAATCCCTAAATTATAAAGCTCCATCTCTTGTAATCAGCATTAAATATAACTTCAAGGAATTTTAACTGTCATCTCACATAAAGTGATATTACCAATCAAAAATACATATTGTAGAATATTTTATTGATCGTGTCTACTCTACAGTTCATTTTTGGAAGGTGCGGGCTGCGGGTTAGAATTCACCCACGGTAACCTCTGCCTGTCGTAAGAGGCGACTTTAAGGGGACCGAGTGGCCGCTGGTATAAGTGCCCCCCTCAATGTAGTCAACAGCCTCCTCCGAGGGTGGATGAACGAAGTGAGGTCAGGGCACTCTTGTCCTTGGGGTGAGAAATTGCCCCTAAAGGCGGATGAACCTATGCATATTGGTCAACGGCACAGAATGGAGAAGGCAACGGGAAACCACTCTATTAAAGATCCTAAGGATATCCCATGTAAAATGCAAACATGGAAGCTGACATTAACGAGGAAACGTTAATAATTACTGATCATGGATTTCGGAACCCACGATCTGGGCAGCAGATGTAAGAGGACTTCTCAGATCTTTAGCAAGCGAAATCCCTCTAGAACCGCCATGAAGATGGGAACATGGAATATACGAACGCTATTGAAAGCGGGGAAACTGGATGAAGTGAAAGACCAGATGAGGAAGAATGAGATACATGTATTAGGTATGTGTGAGACAAGATGGGAAGGAAATGGAGACTTCTACAGTGATATAATATTTGCAGTACCTACCATATCAGCGACCGGTTAATGATGGTGAAAATTAATAGTGAATATGTGGACTTAGTAATAATTCAGGCATATTTCCCAACATCGGCTCATAACTTGGAAGAAGAGGAGACTATGTATGATGATATTGAAGGACTATTAAAACTATCTAAAGAAAAGATAATGTCGCAATAATGGGGATTTTAATGCAATAGTGGGATCCCATACAGCCAATTAGGCAGTAGGAAATTTTGGTCTGGGAGAAAGAAATGAAAGAGGTGCAACTTTGGTAGATTTCTGCAGTGAAAATGATATGGTTATTACAAACACATTATTTGAAGTTCCTCTTAGAAGGAGGTACACGTGGGAGGCACCAGACAAAAGACGATTTCAGTTAGATTATAAACTAATGAGGCAAAGATACAGGAATCAGATGGAATGTCGTATGGCTTTTAATGCCGGGATATCCCAGGACGGGTTCGGCTCGCCAGGTGCAGGCATTTCTATTTGACACACGTAGACGACTTGCGCGTCGTGATGAAGATGAAATGATGATGAAGAAAACATATACACCCAGCCCCCGTGCCGTAGAAATTAACCAATTAAGGTTAAAATCCCCGACCCGGCCGGGAATCGAACCCGGGACCCTCTGAACCGTAGGTCAGTACACTGAGCGTTCAGCCAAGGAGTCGGACAGGAATCAGATAAAATCATGCCACAGCTACCCAGCCCGACCGGGAATCGAACCCGGGACCCTCTGAACCGTAGGTCAGTACACTGAGCGTTCAGCCAAGGAGTCGGACAGGAATCAGATAAAATCATGCCACAGCTACCCAGATCCTGATATAGATAATGCCCATACACTTGTGTTACCCAAGTGCAACATTAGATTTAAAAGAACCGAAAGATCTATCTAAAAGAAGTGGAGACTAGAAGGACTGAAAGAAGCAGCAACAAAGGTGGCCTTTAATGAACGAACCAATAAAGTAGATAGTGGACATGATGAGCCAATGCAACGGAATAACATCAACTTAAGGATAATTGAAGCAACAAATGAGCTTTTAGGAAAAAGGAAATTGGAGCCCAGAACAACTTGGATGACAGAAGAAATAATAAACCTAATTCAAGAAAGGAATAATCTCAGGGAGGAAAACAATGCAGATGACTACAAAAGGATTAAAAATCAGATCACAACCAAATGCAGAGAAAAAAAGAGAAATGGACCAAAAACATTGCCGAAGGGATAGAAGAAGATATAAAAAGGGGAAAACAGGATCAAGTTTATAAGAAAATCAGTGCCCTCCAGTACAAAAATTGAACTAAAAATGCAGTATTAAGAAACGAAGAGGGAATATTACTGGTAGACAACGATAAGGTATGTCAGTCTTGCCTAAGCCACGGACGAAGGAGGTCGCAGTGAGCTGTGGGTCCCGAGAGGGGGAGTGGAGTCAGAGAGTGTGAAGTGCTGGAAGGTCGCCGAGAAGTGGGCCGATAATGATTGGCATAGAGCAGTACAGAGTGACGATAGGAAGATGGCAGAGGAGAATGAAGAAAGAAGAAAAGAAGCCAGGTGGGTGTAAAATGGATATGGAGAGGAAAGGAGAACTATTGTTATCGGCAGCAGTGATTATAATTTTATTATGTATTGGGGGGGTCGAGTTGAACCCAGGCCCGTCATATGGTAGAAATGAGGATAGGGAAAATATGGATGCAATCAAAAGAGCTGTAAGGGAGGTGTTGACAGAAGTTTGCCCTTTTGGGCAAATAAAAGAGATGATTGAAGAACAAACCAGTAAGATTGAAGAAATGGAAGTATGGATAAGAGAAAAAACGGACGACATCGTTGCACAGGCGAGAAATAACACCGAGGAAGTGGTAGCATTAAGGGAAAAAGTAGGAAGACTTGAAGAGGAGAATTGCAAGTTGAAAGCAGAAGTGGAAGCAAATACTTTATACAGAAGGAAGAAGTGCTTGTTTATTTATGGAGTGCCTGAGGAGTCGAGAGAAGGCAAAGTACTTACTACTTATAAAGTAGTGGACCTTATACAGGGGAAAATGAAAATAAATTTTAGTGAAGTAGATATTGACGATGTGCAGAGAGTGGGGAGAACTAGAGGCAACAGGCCTATAAAGCTACAATTGTTTTCAACGTTGATGGCGGATGTTGTGTTAACAAATGCGGGAAACGTCCAGAGGGAGAAAATATGGATAAAGAGAGACGTTGGAAGCGACGCGATCAGAAATGAGAGGATTCTCAGAAAACACAAGATACTGGCTGTAAAACAGGGGCTGAGGGCAACTATTAGAGGTCAAAATCTAGTGGTGTCAGACAGAAGCTGGAAGAGGATTAGGTCTGCGGATAGATTGATGGAGTTAGAGAAGTCAAGACAGGCCGAAGAAAAAGAGTGTAGTGCAGCGATTAGTGGAGAGAATAGGCAAAATACCAGAAGTAACAGTGTACCGTGTGAAGAGAGGCAGGGAGAAATGACAAGTGCTAACGGCAAGGAAAGAGCAGTGGACGGACAGTGCAGTCGAGAGGCTGAAGAACAAATGGGTGATGGGGGCAAGAAGAGTGAGCAGCAAGAAGCTGAGAGAGCCGAGTGTAGTGGTGTAGCAAGACAAGATCAGGGTAAAAAAGTAAGGTCAGTGTTAACCCGGGAGATTTTCGAGCAGAATCAGAGTTTTAGCGGAGGGAGGAATAGAAGTTTAAGGGACATGTGGAGAGTTGCGCAAAGTAATGAGGGTATTGTAACAAGAAGCAAAAAACAATAATATAGCGAGTAAGTAAATAATGTAGTGTTGAGGAATGAGTGTTTGGTATTTGTAGGTGAAGATGAAGTGATATTTTGAAGCGTGTGATGATGTATGAGTGTATGGTATTTGTAGATGGAGATTTATTTGATGGTAGACGAGTGTGTGCTAGAGCTGAAATGTGGTGTTGGAAGTAGAGGTGGTATATGTTGAAATGTGGTGTTGGAAAGGTATGGAGAAGTGAGGGTGTACTCATGAGTAAGTTGTATCTAATGTGATGGTATATGAGTGGGTGGTATTTGTAGATGTTGAAATGTGGTGTTGGAAAAGTATGAAGATGTAGTGATGTAATTTGGCTATTTGTATGTGGAGTTGGTGTTGTATGAGGTGTTATGTGGTGTGGGAGAAGTGGTGATATAAGATAGTGGAAGGCAGAAGGTGAGTGTAATTGTCGGAGAAGTAGAAGTGGTATATATAGAAATGAGGTGTTGGAAATGTGGTTATGAGGTGATGTATGGCTTGGTATTGAGATGGTTTATTTACGGCTGAATTCGTAGGAGTTGGGAGGTGGTATTATTGTATTGGTGTCTGGTATGAGTATTGAATTTTTGGAGTTGGAGAGAGAGATGATTTTATTATCATTTTGTAAATTTTGGTTTGTTTGTGTAGAAGGGACGAAGAAATATGATGTTGGAGAGGTGTTGGTATATGATTACCGAAATTTTTTGGAGATGGAGAGATAATTTTATTATGGAGTGCTATGACGGAATGAAATGAAATGAAGCAATGTTACCGAGGATTTGTAAAAGTTGTGGTATGGTGGATTGGAATGTAATGACGGAATATTGTTGTTATTATGGCTGGTTTGGTATGCAATCGTGTAATGCTGCTGTGGTAGTTTATTTTGGAGTAGGTCAGGGAACAATAAAGGTGATGAAAATGCTGAAGGTAAACATAGGCATGGTTGGCCTGAGCACACCAAAGCAGAGTAGGTCAAACAGAAAAACAATGGCGGTGTGGGAATGTGCTGAGTAAGAAAGGAGAGTCGGTGGAAGGTGTAGTCTTGCTCCGGGATCGCATATGTGATATTTTAAGTTTATTATTTACTGCAAGTAAGGCAAACGGTTCATAGAGGGAATCTACCGTTGGCCAGCTGATTATTAATATTATTATTACTTTATTATTATGATTATTATTATTATTATTATTATTATTATTATTATTATTATTATTGACATCACTATTATTATTTTATATGTGGGTAGGGGGTATTTTATATTTAGTTATTTATTTATTTATTCAAATAATTATTTATATGACGTGATAGTGTAGAGTGGCTTAGGAATTGAGTATTTTTTAGAAGGGAAGCATGGACGTGCCATGGGGAAAAAAGGATGGCTGCCGTGGTGACCTATAATTGAAGGCACGTTTCCGGAGCATCTGATGGACTCCATGGCGCGCCCAAAGGAGTGCAGGATGGCATGTGGTTTTCTCTCCCTAGTCATGTATAAAGACGGAGTGGGGGTGGGCCCATTCCAAATGAAGAAGGGGGTGGGAGGGGCCCACGCAGATTAGAGTTAAGAAGATAAGATGGGAATAGAGGAATAGGAGAAGGGAGCGGCGCCAGTGAAGTGGATGGGCCGCATTGGATTGGTGAGAGGGAATCACATTGTCACCTGTGAGGATTATGGGGGTCCATAGTTAGACCCCAGGGAGAGGGCCGGCCATGTCATCGACGGGAGGGTGGCCTTTCTCTCACCAAGGGTGATGACATGGCCGGACAGTAGTAGTAGTAGTAGCTAGTTAATATTATGCACTATTGTGAACATGTATTGGGGCTAATCGCCTGTGTTGTTCATTAATAAACCAGAATAACCAGATAAGGTATGTGCTCGATGGAAAGAATACATAGAAGAAGACTTCAATGAGTGTGCAAGAGAAATGCAAGGTCCTCCAATCATGAGACATGAATTTGAACATGCCCTTCAGAGTCTGAAAGAAGGAAAAGCAGCCGGTGTAGATGACATCCCAGCAGAATTACTGAAAAATTTAGGTATCAACATGAAAGACCAATTATTCAGAGTAATAAATGAATGCTACGAAAGAGGAATCGTGCCAAAAGAATTCACACAATGCAGAACCATTACCATACCTAAAATAGGAAGCGCAGTTGACTGCACCAATTATAGAACACTGTCAATGAATATTTTGCCTTAATTTGTCCTCTTCAATTCCAACCTTATCTTCATCTTTTGATCTATCCTACCTTTAAAAGTTTCACTCAGGCGTACCTTCGTCTGCTAGTATAATTCTACTCCATTTCTCTGTTGACACCCTGGAACATACCGCTTAGTCGAGCAGCTCGTCTCTTTACTTCCAAGTCTTCTCAGCCCAAAGTTTGCAACATTTTCGTAACACTACTCATTTGTCGGAGATCACTCAGAACAAATCGTGCTGCTTTCCGTTAGATATTTTGCAGTTCTCGAATAAAGGAATCCTGATGAGAGTCCCATACACTGAAACCACACTCTAATTGGGGTCTTACCAGAGACATACACCCTCTTCTATACATCCTTATTGGAAACCTACAACCTGTTTTCCAGTCATTGACCGGGTCAGGGATGTAATGAATGGTGTAATGAATGAAACATACACTGACTGACAGAGCAAATGGAACACCAAGAAGGAGTGTTCAGAACTTTATGCCAATTGCAGGGTAGACTGACGTCACTGAGGTATGCTCATGATGTGAAATGCGCCGCTGTGCTGCGCACGTAGCGAACGATACATGGGACACGGCGTTGGCGAATGGCCCACTTCGTACCGTGATTTCTCAGCCGACAGTCATTGTAGAACGTGTTATCGTGTGCCACAGGACACGTGTATAGCTAAGAATGCCAGGCCGCCGTCAACGGAGGCATTTCCAGCAGACAGACGACTTTACGAGAGGTATGGTGATCGGGCTGAGAAGGGCAGGTTGGTCGCTTCGTCAAATCGCAGCCGATACCCATAGGGATGTGTCCACGGTGCAGCGCCTGTGGCGAAGATGGTTGGCGCAGGGACATGTGGCACGTGCGAGGGGTCCAGGCGCAGCCCGAGTGACGTCAGCACGCGAGGATCGGCGCATCCGTCGCCAAGCGGTGGCAGCCCCGCACGCCACGTCAACCGCCATTCTTCAGCATGTGCAAGACACCCTGGCTGTTCCAATATCGACCAGAACAATTTCCCGTCGATTGGTTGAAGGAGGCCTGCACTCCCGGCGTCCGCTCAGAAGACTACCATTGACTCCACAGTATAGACGTGCACGCCTGGCATGGTGCCGGGCTAGAGCGACTTGGATGAGGGAATGGCGGAACGTCGTGTTCTCCGATGAGTCACGCTTCTGTTCTGTCAGTGATAGTCACCGCAGACGCGTGTGGCGTCAGCGTGGAGAAAGGTCAAATCCGGCAGTAACTGTGGAGCGCCCTACCGCTAGACAACGCGGCATCATGGTTTGGGGCGCTATTGCGTATGATTCCACGTCACCTCTAGTGCGTATTCAAGGCACGTTAAATGCCCACCGCTACGTGCAGCATGTGCTGCGGCCGGTGGCATGCCCGTACCTTCAGGGGCTGCCCAATGCTCTGTTTCAGCAGGATAATGCCCGCCCACACATTGCTCGCATCTCCCAACAGGCTCTACGAGGTGTACAGATGCTTCCGTGGCCAGCGTACTCTCCGGATCTCTCACCAATTGAACACGTGTGGAATCTCATTGGACGCCGTTTGCAAACTCTGCCCCAGCCTCGTACGGACGACCAACTGTGGCAAATGGTTGACAGAGAATGGAGAACCATCCCTCAGGACACCATCCGCACTCTTATTGACTCCGTACCTCGACGTGTTTCTGCGTGCATCGCCGCTCGCGGTGGTCCTACATCCTAGTGAGTCGATGCCGTGCGCATTGTGTAACCTGCATATCGGTTTGAAATAAACATCAATTATTCGTCCGTGCCGTCTCTGTTTTTTCCCCAACTTTCATCCCTTTCGAACCACTCCTTCTTGGTGTTGAATTTGCTCTGTCAGTCAGTGTATATACATATATACACATATACTAGCGGTTTATTAATGAGTGATAAATGCTATGAAATGATAATGGAGAGTGTTGCTGGAATGAAAGGACGACAGGAAAACCCGGAGTACCCGGAGAAAATCCCTGCTCCGCCTCCGCTTTGTCCAGCACAAATCTCACATGGAGTCACCGGGATTTGAACCACGGTATCTAGCGGTGAGAGGCCGACGCGCTACCGTCTGAGCCACGGAGGCTACTTTACATCCTTATTACAACCCTTAAATAATCTCATACGCATATAAAGAGATCTATAACCTTTATTTACAACCTCGTTAATATGATTACCTCAGTGTAGTTATTTTCTTATATTAACACCTAAGTACTTAGAGTGATCTCCGTGAGGTACTTCCACTCCATCAACACAGTAATTAAAACTGAGAGGACATTTCCTATTGGTGAAACTTGCGACCTGACTTTTGAAGCCGTTTATCATCATACCATTTTCTGCTGTCCATCTCACAACATTGTCGAGGTCGTTTTGCAGTCGGCTCACAATCCTGTAACTTATGTCTTGCTCTATACAGTAGAACATAATCTGCAATAAGCCTTATCACTGATTCCAGGTCTTTACTCATAAAACTAATATCATTTATTGTAGTGATTACTTGGACTTGATGATTTGGACTTGGAAGACGGCGAGGAATTGTATATGTGTTAATTTGGTATTGTCCCCTTCAAAAGTGGTAAAAATCATTTAAGGGAGAATATTTTATTTCTACTGTGAATTGGAACATTATTTCGTGAATCAGGAAGGGAGTTTTAGCACGTCGAGTCGACTAGAACCAGACACCAGGTGTACGGAAATCCGAGCTAAGGGCGAGCAAGAGGGAGCGAGCAGATACCGCTAGCCAAGTAACCTTCAAATCAGCCGTGAATACCACGTGATCAGGCGAAATGTGTGTCAAATGCTCGATCGATATTAGTAAAGTTATATGACGTCTGACCATGGCAGCCAATCATGTGATCAATTTGGTGTGAAGTTAATGAATTGACCAATCGCTTATAATGAAAAGACGCACCCCTGTCTTAAGACGGTGAATTATGGATTTTCCTAAGGAAACTTCACTCTGAATTTTCTACCTCTGAACGCGACGAGTGGAGATTTTATTCTGACTTCAACTACAGACGTGAAAAGACGCACTTTGCTCGCTGGGGAACTTCGTCTTATTTAGAGCTTCCAACATCTTGCAGATAGCAGTTCAGACATCCACGGATTCTATTCACAATTAACTGAAGATATTAAAAGATAAGTTGTTTTTCCATCTCGTCAAACAGCGGTGTGTGTTTTGGACTTGTCTCAGACTTAATTTTCAGTTTCAGCTTTCGCAAGAACTTCTACAGAGAAGATTATTGGTTCGAGTGCAAGTCAGGATGCCTGTCTTCCTACGAGATGAATGGTGTGGTCTCCAGCGCGGCAACATGTCCTCAATGAACGAGTAGAATATAAAGCAGCTCAGACGGGCGAGACCAGGATCGATGGTGCGTAACGTGGTAATGCACTAGGTCATCAGCCCGAGTTCTACGATCGACAGTCACCACCAAGTAATATTTAAACATTGTTATTCTTTCTTCCTATTTGTAAATGTAAAGTGTAATGATATAGCCTCTACTTATTTGCGTAGAAGAATTTCTATTAGTTAGAATTTTTTCCGCCTCTTCTTTCTTGCTGAAGGTAGTTTGGGAATGAGTGTGTGTATTTTGAACCTATTAGCTTGTTTTGAGTGAATGTCATCGAGAAATGTTTCAACTGTCCCGAGTTCCTTGTGGCAGGAGAAATAAAAGTAACACAACCTCAACGTTAAACTAGGATTATTTGAATAATTTTTATACTTGAATTAAGATCAGATGGGACAGTAATTTCGTGGATTCTATTACATCAGAGTTCATTCCTCGATTATACGACGTATGGTTGGATTCCGAGTGCGATAGAGTCATCTGAGATATTGTTGTGCAGTAGCTTCCGCATGTATGATCTTGCGCGGCCAGGGATAATAATAATAATAAAAATAAAAATAAAAATAAATTAACCTAATTATCGCGTAAAAGAACACCTAAGGTCATGAGCATAATATTAATTATTATTGAATAAGGTTGATGTGCGCTCATTTGTATTAATTTAGGCCTGGGAAATGGCAGTATCTGACCGATACATTTATATATATTTTTGCTGTGCTATTATAATTATTTGACTGGTAGATGGATATTATTGAATTTAGCAGATAAGTTGTGCATCCATTATTGAGTCAATTTAAGAAGAAAATATGTTACCTGACGTAATTTCTTCGTTGTGAGCGCAGATTAATTGAGAGCCACAATTATGGTGGAGAGGTAAAAATAAATACCGCAGCTCATGAACCGCGTGCGCGGAATGTTAATTCTGACCTGTGTTTAAGCAATTTTGTCGATGATTTTCGGATGATTTTTGCTCGTAAATTTTCCCTGAACATCGTCGTATGACTGAGTTCTTCAATAAAGTGATAATCATTGCTCTATCACATCTCAAGTTGATGAGAGGAAGTCCCCACGATATTGTCATCATGAGAATATTTTCCCTGACTTTGACTAAACATGAAAATAATAATCAAGGGCTAACATTCGTGTAAATATGTATATAATATTTCCGTGTATCTTTGTGTGAATGTAGTGTGTGTGATTTGTCTGTATTTTGCTCATTGTAATTTTACAGTCCATATTTGTGATGATGCTCTTCGCTGTTTCGTGGATTTTTTGGCCAATTTTATGCCAACTTTAGTGGTTCACTATTTGACAGAATATAAACCTTTAGTGAATTTTACTCGTTTTTAAGGAAGAATAGGGTCTTAACTAGCGAATACATATAAATAAGTATAGGCCATGTCAGTGGATTGAACTCACAAAATCAAAGTTGTAAGAGTGATATAACTAATTATTTTCAATTAATGGGTAAATGTAGGTTAACATGATGTCAAGTTCCAAATTATTGTGTGAAGATCAACTACTGAATAATTATGAAAGATAATTTATTAACTAGTTTAAAGGTCAAGGAAGACGATTCAACCATAATTTCATGGGAGAAAGTTTTTTATTTAATTTTCAGAAAGGAGTGAAAATGATCATTTTCAAACTCGATTTAAGTTAAGTCCATTGAGGAAGGAAATTTTATTTTCAAATCATTTAATTATTAATGGAAGAGATAATCTCAAATTAATTATTATTAATCATTTAATTAATTTTCAACTAAAAATCTAAATATTATATTTACAGACTCAGGCATTTGCTGTTCCATTTATCGATGGAGTGTCCATGTTGGTAACGACATAAAAGAAGACGAGTCATATGAAAATCCCTAGATTTTGTAAATTATTTGTAGAATTTGAGAAGAGCAGTAGTTGTAATAAATGTGTGAAACCTATTTAGCTTTCTCTCATTTGCCACTAGTTCATCATCTATCCCTGCGCTAAAAATTTTCGCACAGCCGATAAGCGAACGATCTACCCCTGGAGATCCTCGCTCACCGGCCGAGCTGAGCCCGGCATGACGGGTGCAGGTATAGATTTGGCGGCCAACGTGTTAAGGCCCGATTTATTGGCTGTACCAATAAAAGAACTCGATCTTGTAGTCCAGAATTTGGATGAGAACAAGGTGCAGTGGCAAATTAAAATTTCTTAGGTTTTCTTTGTGACATTTATTAGCCAAAATTTTTGTGGCGAACTACGCTCGTGTTAAAGGTTAGGAAGGGCCTTGGTGCTATATTATAAACAAAATATGGATGATATTTTCAAAATTTATCTTTTCTGCGGCAGATTCCCGCATAGTTTGGACTTAAATTATAAAACATTATTTTATGCGATAATAATCTTCTTTTATGACTGTGACTTCAATCCACACGTGACTGTCGATCTGAATTCGGGTATTAGACCATCGAACCTTGTCCGTCCAATGTCTGAACTGCCATTTGTCTCGAATAAGAATGAGTACTGTTACTATGGAGGACCTTCGCAGGCTCCTAGATGTAGTGACTGCAGACTTGAAAGATAGTTTAAAACAGGAATTAAATGAAAACAGTAATTTATTGGAACAAAAGTTAAGTGAGAACAGTGAATTGTTAAAGCGTGAGATTAGTGAAAATAATGCTCAATTAGGACTCAAATTGACGGAAAATAATGCTCAATTAGAACTCAAATTGACTGAAAATAATGCTCAGTTAGAACTTACATTATCGGAAAAACTGAATGCAGGACAGGACAAACTAAAACAGGATCTCAAGGATGCCCTGGAGGAAATTCAAACTAGGACAGACGAAAACTTAGGGAAATTGCATATGGACGTTAAATTATTTAACGGAAAATTAGCGTCGGTCCAAAGTGAGTTGGTGTCCGTCAAGCAAAAGTTTTCCAATTTAAAAGGGGAAATCCAGGCCGGAATCGATAACTCCATGTCAGCGATGTCAAATGAGTTTAGCGAGAGGCTAGCCAAAGTACAGACAAGAATACTGCACGGACTAGACCAATACAAGGACGAAGTGAAGGGAAATTTTCGGACCATTGAGGAGAAAATTAGTGACAATGCCGAGGACTTGTCTGCAACTAAAACCGCATGGGGCAGGAAGTTCACCGAAATCTATGAAACGGCAAAACAGGTGGAGAAAGGCGTAATAGCCGAAATTAAGGTAGCCCAGGTCACTAATTCGGAGCGACTCGAATACTTTTATGAGACGATCGAGGAGACCCAGCAGAGTCTTAAAACAATGAAAACAACCGTGGACAAGGAAATAAGTGAAGTTAGAGCCAGCTCGGAAGCCTACAAACAGGAATTACAGGGAGGAATACAGGAGCTTGCCAAGGAACTAAAGCTACTCAAGTTACAAGGCGAAAGTAATAACATTGTGGCTAATACTCTGTTAGAACGGCAGGGGCAACTGGAGAAACGTGTATCCGGGGAAGTCCAATTCTCAACTCCCAAGAGCGATGAAAGAGTAATTCTAAACATTCCTGTAAATACCACTAACCCATTTTTAGAACCTGTTAGAGGGGAAACGAGTCAACTTAACACTTCTGGTCAAACCCAAATCGTGAATATAATACGATTGCATGAGGATCACCCAAAAAAATTAATAATGTAAAAGGAATAACCCCCAAGAATTTCATTAACGAATTGCAGGAGTTTTTCCGGGACAATAAGATTCCTGTAGAGCGCCAACTACGAGTGACCGAAAGATACCTAGAAAACTCAGTGTTGACGTGGTTCACAGCCTTCCGATATTCGTTTGACGATTTTGAAGGTTTTAAAAGAGCATTTTTAGAGAAGTACTGGAATTCAGATATTCAGGACCAGCTTAAGACAGAACTGTACGCCAAGAAATATGCTCAATCCACGCCCACGCGCTTTTCAGAATTTTTTCAAGCCAATTACGCAAATTGTGTGAGCTAGATGCACCACCAACAGAAACTGAACTAATAAAAGTCATTGTAAGACAGCTACCTGCGGATATAAAAAGGATTATGATAGCCTCAAACGTTCAGACGGCGATTCAAGCTGAGGCCATTCTCAGGCAGCTAGATATGACATCCAGGGAACCATCTAGGCGAAATACAAATCCAGAACAACAGGTATTCCATGCAACTGTCAATCGACCAGACGACAGGAACCTTACCGGCCAAGGGAGAAACTGGAATCGTGAAAATGAGGAAAGACCGTCCAGGGATCGTTCTCCAAGACCAGGCTATAGGAACGAAGGAGAAAGGAATTACTACCGGCGGAACAATCGAAGAAGGCCGTATGAAAATAACAGAGATCGCTGGAGAAGAGAACCAAACGACCGCAGACTTGAACACCGGAAGAGGAACTGGAGGCAAGAAGAGCGTGAAAAATATCTCCGCGAACTCCAGCAGTCCAGCCAAGAACGACGGAAATGGCACCGTGCTATCCACGACCAAGACGTCAATCCTAATATGGTCGGCGCCGAGAGCTTAGAATACCAGAGAGCCAAACAAAAGGAAGAAAGGGAGCGTCCTGAAAGGGAAGAGCAGAGTCAGGGCGCCATTTAAAAAAAACCCTGAACTAACGGGAGATAGCCTGAATTCTAGCCCTTGTACTGACAATAAGACACGAGAATGGATAATAGTGCAGATTGATTCATGGATGACAAAGTCGGAAGATCTACTGGAAGAGAATATGGATACCAATAAAGTTTGTATGAGGACATTACCGATAATTTTGGCCCGAGTATGTGGGGTTAAAGTAAAATGCTTGGTCGACACAGGGTCCACCATCAGTGTCATCTCTAATTCGTTTCTAAATGACTTAAACGAAAGATATAACATTCCGATTATTCCAGTGTCTCACGTAAAAATAAAGGGAATTATCCCGGATAAAACTGTAGCATGTAGACAACAAACCTTACTGGATGTCGAAATTGGTAATTCGAAATTTCGAAATATTTTTCTGGCCATGTCAAATATAAAGTTCAATATCATCCTTGGGGTGGATTTCTTGACAACTTATCATGCCAACATCGATCTTAATTTAAATCAGATACTATTTCGGTCAAATGAAACAATTGAAACAGTCATAGTTAACCCATCAGAAATAGCTGATCAAAGTGTGTTCCAAATCAGTAACGCCTATGCACCGTGGGAATCTGAAGACCAGGAGGCCGCTGAAGAAGTTCACCAGGCCCTGGACAATATAATAGAAGAGGGCGATAGTGCAACACACCCGTACGATCTTATAAACTCCAAGGCTGAACAAGCATTAGGAACAGAGAAAGAGAGAGGCCAGCTCCGAGATCTACTAATGAAATATAAATCGCTGTTCGATGACAAACCAGGCCAGATTCCTGATTTTAAATACTCGCTGGTAGCTACAGATTGGACCCCGTTTAAGAAGAAACCCTATCCGATCCCAGAGAAATTTCATTCTCGTGTGGCGAAGATTATCAAGGAAATGGAGCGGGATGGGATTATCATGAAGGCTTTTACACCATTCCTTAGTGCTCTAGTAGTAGTAAATAAACCAGACGGGTCTCTGCGCATTTGCATCGACGCTCGTGATATAAATAAGAAATTAGTACCAGAAAGAGACCAGGCACCAGCAATCAAAGACGTCCTGAGGAAATTCCATGGCATGAGATTGTTCTCATCGGTTGATTTTACGGCCTCCTATTACCACATACTGTTAGAAGAGAAGTCTAGGCTGCTAACTGGGTTTATGTTTGATCAGCAGACTTATGTCTTTAGAAAATTACCATTTGGTATTTGTAACGCAGGAGCCGTTCTTATCCGTGCCTTAGACAGATGCCTTACAGAAGAAGTCAAGAGCTTTACCACCAGGTACATCGACGATCTGCTTCTGGCCAGTGAAACTTTTGAAGAACACCTAATTAAATTGGAAAACTGTTAGATAACCTTTCTAAGTCTGGATTCCACATCAATTTAAAGAAATCGCACTTTTGTCAAGCTGAAATATTGTTTCTAGGCCATATAATTGATGGGGAAGGAATACGACCCAATCCTATAAAAATAGAGGCCATCAGCAGGTTCCCAAGGCCGATCCGCGTGAAGCATGTACGGCAGTTCTTAGGCATGGCCAACTTCTTCGCGAATCACTGTCCGAATTTCACGCAAACCGTCGCTCCATTGCAAGAATTATTGAAGAAAGGCAACAGGTGGAAGTGGAACAAAGAATGTGATTTAGCCTTCGCAAAGACCAAAGAGATGCTGTCAAATTATGTTAAACTAGGATATCCCAATTTCGAGAAAACTTTTATCCTACAAACAGATGCATCAGGAGTCGGAATTGGGGCCGTACTGTTCCAGGAAGACGAGAAGAATCCCGAGGACAAGATCTACCTAGCCTTTGTCAGTAGGAAACTGCGCAGCCACGAGAAGCACTATTCGGTAACAGAATTAGAGATGCTATCTATTGTCTATGCCTTAAAATACTGGCAGAAAATTATCTATGGGTTCCAGATAATTATTAGGACAGACCACAAAGCACTGATATTTGCTAAAGGCCACAATGGCGTCTGAGCGCATTTTTAGATGGACCATGTTCGTACAGCAATTCAACATTAAATTAGAGAACTGTTGAGGAAAGAATAACATGCTAGCTGACTGTCTGAGCCGTAATCCTAACGAAGAAATATTACAAGTTAACCAACTGGAATTAGTTCCCGAAGATCACGGGTTTTTGAGGAAATTGAGATATATAAGAGAAGCTCAAAAGCGAGATGGTGACTTGAGGCCTATTATTGACTTTTTAGAAAACAAAACTAAACCTAAGGACCCTGGGTACAGAAGAATAAAAAGGATAGCGTCCCGGTACCAATGCTTAGATGGTACTTTATTTAAATTTGTGGATACAGCGAATACGAAGCTGAAAGTAGTGGTACCTTCTAAATTACGCGAGCCATTGGTATGGCATGCTCACAGAAACACCGGCCATGGTGGCATTGACAAGACGCTAGCTACGATACAAGAAAAGTTTACATGGGACAAACTCCGGTCGACTGTAAGAAACATAGTCCGAACTTGTGACTTCTGCCAGAGAGTGAAACCGAGCTCCCATCTGCTCCAACAAAGTCCCATTCCGATCATTCCTTCTAAGCCTAAACAACTATACGCAATGGACCTATTTGGACACGCCCCGACATCGAAGCGAGGCAACCGACATGTCATCGTCACCATCGACGTGTTTTCAAAATACGTAACTTTGTACCCGATCCAGAAAGCTAACTCGAAATCAATAATTTGGCGCATCACTCGCAATCTGATTCCAGATATGGGCAAGCCAGAGGCACTACTCACTGACCATGGGTCCCAATTTACATCTACAGAATTTCGTGAAGCCATGGAACAGCTTGGGATTAAACACATTCTGAATTCTATCCGCCATCCTTCAAGCAACCCGGCAGAAAGGGTGATGCAGGAACTAGCTAAATTCTGCAGGATTTATTGTGGAAATACACATTGGTTATGGGTCGACGTTCTACCTATAATGATGGAGTGTTTGAACAATACTGTGCATGTGGTTACGGCACAAATCCCTGTTAGTCTCCATTTCAACCGACTGCCAAATCGACCTTGGGATAACATCGTTCAATGCCCCGGTAGATTAAGGCCAACACTAGAGGAGAACGTTCAAAAAGCTGCTACTTCATTACGGGAGCAAGCTGAGCGCAGACAACGGAGAGTAAGGGATAAAAAGTTTCATCGACCCCTAAGACTGAATGAATATGTTCTCTTAAAGAAACCAGCCATTTCGGAACCTACCAGCAAATTCTACGCGAAATTCGCACCTCTTTTCGTCGGTCCTTACAAAATTATCCGAGTATATGGGAACAATGCCTATAAAATTCAAAGTCTTGATAAGAGCTATGAGGGAATTCATAATGCCTCAAATTTACGAAGCTACAACTGCCCTAAACCAGTAAATAATGCCCAAGTCAACACTATGGCGGAAGAGGAAACGTCATGGGATGCAAGTGAGGATGCAGTGTACCACCATGCATCGACCCAGGTCAACCTACAAGAAGAAATCTGTGAGGAATGTCAAGTAATGCAGAACAAGATAACGGATCAACTTCGAATACTGGGCGCAGCACTACAAGCGGACAACAGGAGGCTACGTGCCGGAACAAGAGCTGAAAATGTGGCTTAGAAGTGTGACACATGTTCACCACTTAAAATTTTTCAGGGAACATGTTAAGGGTCTATTTCCAGCATTAATGATTTCATCTTCCGACTAAATCATTAACCAGCCAAGGGAGAAAATGTCCCCTTCAAAAGTGGTAAAAATCATTTAAGGGAGAATATTTTATTTCTACTGTGAATTGGAACATTATTTCGTGAATCAGGAAGGGAGTTTTAGCACGTCGAGTCGACTAGAACCAGACACCAGGTGTACGGAAATCCCAGCTAAGAGCGAGCAAGAGGGAGCGAGCAGATACCGCTAGCCAAGTAACCTTCAAATCAGCCGTGAATACCACGTGATCAGGCGAAATGTGTGTCAAATGCTCGATCGATATTAGTAAAGTTATATGACGTCTGACCATGGCAGCCAATCATGTGATCAATTTGGTGTGAAGTTAATGAATTGACCAATCGCTTATAATGAAAAGACGCACCCCTGTCTTAAGACGGTGAATTATGGATTTTCCTAAGGAAACTTCACTCTGAATTTTCTACCTCTGAACGCGACGAGTGGAGATTTTATTCTGACTTCAACTACAGACGTGAAAAGACGCACTTTGCTCGCTGGGGAACTTCGTCTTATTTAGAGCTTCCAACATCTTGCAGATAGCAGTTCAGACATCCACGGATTCTATTCACAATTAACTGAAGATATTAAAAGATAAGTTGTTTTTCCATCTCGTCAAACAGCGGTGTGTGTTTTGGACTTGTCTCAGACTTAATTTTCAGTTTCAGCTTTCGCAAGAACTTCTACAGAGAAGATTATTGGTTCGAGTGCAAGTCAGGATGCCTGTCTTCCTACGAGATGAATGGTGTGGTTTCCAGCGCGCCAACATGTCCTCAATGAACGAGTAGAATGTAAAGCAGCTCAGACGGGCGAGACCAGGATCGATGGTGCGTAACGTGGTAATGCACTAGGTCATCAGCCCGAGTTCTACGATCGACAGTCACCACCAAGTAATATTTAAACATTGTTATTCTTTCTTCCTATTTGTAAATGTAAAGTGTAATGATATAGCCTCTACTTATTTGCGTAGAAGAATTTCTATTAGTTAGAATTTTTTCCGCCTCTTCTTTCTTGCTGAAGGTAGTTTGGGAATGAGTGTGTGTATTTTGAACCTATTAGCTTGTTTTGAGTGAATGTCATCGAGAAATGTTTCAACTGTCCCGAGTTCCTTGTGGCAGGAGAAATAAAAGTAACACAAC
Organism: Anabrus simplex; assembly: GCF_040414725.1. NCBI lineage: Eukaryota > Metazoa > Arthropoda > Insecta > Orthoptera > Tettigoniidae > Anabrus > Anabrus simplex. Next base: position 93,020,814 of record NC_090265.1, on the reverse strand, counting down.
CTCAACGTTAAACTAGGATTATTTGAATAATTTTTATACTTGAATTGAGATCAGATAGGACAGTAATTTCGTGGATTCTATTACATCAGAGTTCATTCCTCGATTATACGACGTATGGTTGGATTCCGAGTGCGATAGAGTCATCTGAGATATTGTTGTGCAGTAGCTTCCGCATGTATGATCTTGCGCGGCCAGGGATAATAATAATAATAAAAATAAAAATAAAAATAAATTAACCTAATTATCGCGTAAAAGAACACCTAAGGTCATGAGCATAATATTAATTATTATTGAATAAGGTTGATGTGCGCTCATTTGTATTAATTTAGGCCTGGGAAATGGCAGTATCTGACCGATACATTTATATATATTTTTGCTGTGCTATTATAATTATTTGACTGGTAGATGGATATTATTGAATTTAGCAGATAAGTTGTGCATCCATTATTGAGTCAATTTAAGAAGAAAATATGTTACCTGACGTAATTTCTTCGTTGTGAGCGCAGATTAATTGAGAGCCACAATTGTGGTGGAGAGGTAAAAATAAATACCGCAGCTCATGAACCGCGTGCGCGGAATGTTAATTCTGACCTGTGTTTAAGCAACTTTGTCGACGATTTTCGGATGATTTTTGCTCGTAAATTTTCCCTGAACATCGTCGTATGACTGAGTTCTTCAATAAAGTGATAATCATTGCTCTATCACATCTCAAGTTGATGAGAGGAAGTCCCCACGATATTGTCATCATGAGAATATTTTCCCTGACTTTGACTAAACATGAAAATAATAATCAAGGGCTAACATTCGTGTAAATATGTATATAATATTTCCGTGTATCTTTTTGTGAATGTAGTGTGTGTGATTTGTCTGTATTTTGCTCATTGTAATTTTACAGTCCATATTTGTGATGATGCTCTTCGCTGTTTCGTGGATTTTTTGGCCAATTTTATGCCAACTTTAGTGGTTCACTATTTGACAGAATATAAACCTTTAGTGAATTTTACTCGTTTTTAAGGAAGAATAGGGTCTTAACTAGCAAATACATATAAATAAGTATAGGCCATGTCAGTGGATTGAACTCACAAAATCAAAGTTGTAAGAGTGATATAACTAATTATTTTCAATTAATGGGTAAATGTAGGTTAACATGATGTCAAGTTCCAAATTATTGTGTGAAGATCAACTACTGAATAATTATGAAAGATAATTTATTAACTAGTTTAAAGGTCAAGGAAGACGATTCAACCATAATTTCATGGGAGAAAGTTTTTTATTTAATTTTCAGAAAGGAGTGAAAATGATCATTTTCAAACTCGATTTAAGTCCATTGAGGAAGGAAATTTTATTTTCAAATCATTTAATTATTAATGGAAGAGATAATCTCAAATTAATTATTATTAATCATTTAATTAATTTTCAACTAAAAATCTAAATATTATATTTACAGACTCAGGCATTTGCTGTTCCATTTATCGATGGAGTGTCCATGTTGGTAACGACATAAAAGAAGACGAGTCATATGAAAATCCCTAGATTTTGTAAATTATTTGTAGAATTTGAGAAGAGCAGTAGTTGTAATAAATGTGTGAAACCTATTTAGCTTTCTCTCATTTGCCACTAGTTCATCATCTATCCCTGCACTTAAAATTTTCGCACAGCCGATAAGCGAACGATCTACCCCTGGAGATCCTCGCTCACCGGCCGAGCTGAGCCCGGCATGACGGGTGCAGTATGTAATGTATTTATTATGGCTTCATGATTGTTTCTTTATCGTGGGGAAAGTGAAGTAAAATGTAATATTCTGGGACATATTGTAGTGTACACGCGCCAGATCGGCAGGGGATATTTCCGGTTTCATCATCTTGCATCAATTTCGTAACTTCTCGATGCTTCTCAGTGTTCTTTATCAGCACTAATTTCTGGGCCCTAATTGGAGAAAAAAAACGTGAATGTGATTGGTAGGTGAAGGAAAAAGAATGGACGCTCATTGGTTGTCGTAAGGTTTCCTATTTCTGGAGAGAAGCATTTTACTAGAGCCTTGCTCTTCCAAGGCGTCTTTTCTGTTTGACCAGTGAAGGGAAATGTTGCCTTCTACGAAGGTGACAGGACTTCTTGGCCCCTCCACCAGGTAAGCACTTATTTGTTTTTTCATCTTTCAGGTATTTATTTTCAAATGTAGTGTTTCATTTATCTCGCCGGAGCTTACCCGTGTTTTCCTTCGGCTTCCAAATTTTATTAAAATGACTTAGCCTTTTCGGTAACTCGCGTCACATCTGTAAAGAGCCAGTTCCCATTTTGTTGTTTTCGTAAATTGTGTGTTCTACGCCTTTCGATGTAATGATAAACTATTAATTTCCCCTTGGGGCTGTCTCTTAGTTCTGCGTCATCCTAGAAGTATTCACTTTTAGTACAGGCACCTTCCTCAGAAGTGTTTTTGAGGAGGCTGCCTACTAAAGGTGCGCTGCACTAGATTAATTATCTTAAATGCATTTTCCTTATTTTCTATGAATAGCCTTCTAACGGTATTATATTACCTAAATTTTATTCCTTCTGGCAGTTCTATGTAATTTAAACGTTACGCCATGTGTGAAATGTTCCGACCTAAAGTTGTATGAAGTAGAATCACTGAATTTGAACCTTCTGGGTAATCATTGTAATTATTGTTTGATTTATTTCCGATTTTATAAGGTATAATTTTTTGGATCATTGGAGCTTTCATTTCAATTTAAATTTAAGTAAACTATATTAATTTTGAATCATCACTGACTTCGCTTCTTCAGCAATGCCAATACCTTCCACCGCCTGGATATGGTTCCCAGCCACCTTCCACACTATTCTTTCTTAGCAGTCCTGTTTGTTAACCTATTTGTTATGCTTTTCATTTCGTGCAATATATTATCATTCCTCCTTGCGTCAAAATGTGTTTCTGTGTAACGATGTGTTTGCACAGTGGTACCGTAGCAAATATTATTATTATTATTATCTACTATTACTTGTAACCGTACTTATTAGGAGGTTACATTTATATATAATAATTTATATATAAGAAAACGTGATGGTCCAATAACATTGCCCTGCGCTACTGGATCTAATTCTGTTGAGTACTGGTTCCTAGAAATTTAGCCGTCCATTCAACCACTCTTTTGTCTAGCTCAGTAGCCCTCGGTTTCATCAGCATTCTCCCATGACCTGCCGTATCAAAAGCCTTGGATAGGTCAGCGATACAGTCCATTTGACCTCGTGAATCTAAAATATCTGCTATATTTTGCAGCAATCTTATAAGTTCAGTCTCAGTGGAATAACCTAGGCCCACTGCAGGTTACTGACTAACACGGTACTGGGATCCGGATTTAGAAACCAAAACCAAATCAGCATTGTAAGAACTCTATTTCTGAAAGTAAAACATCTTGTGTGAAACAGTGACCTCCGATTCGAAACTTATTGGCATGACGTGAAGAGTTGTACGTTACCAATTCTGCTTACGGTGTCGAAGGATGGACACTCAGTGAACCGACTGCATGCCTTTGAAGTGTTGGATGTATTGCAGAATGCTGAAGACACTATGGATAGACAATGTCACCAACAAGGAGGAACTCCTTCGTGCCGACAGATCATGTTGAGGTCTTGCACCCCGCAAACCGCAGGAAAGCAGCCCGTTTCGGTCACATCTTTGGAAATGACAAATGCATCCTGATACAATTATTGATCATAGAAGTTAAGAGGGCGGAGAAGAACACCCTGGACGGGAAGCTCCGACTGTGGTTCAACGTCTAGGATACGGTTACTCTGAAACACAAACTTTCTGTGAGGTGACGACACCAAAAGAAGTACGGTATTATAAATATTTAAAAGGAATTTTTGAACAGTCGCAATATTTACCATCAATATGTGAAAACGGTTAATAAAAAACAAATAGGGATGAAAAATGATAAAAGATGGTAGAGTGCTTCTGTTAGAAAACATTGTAAATTCCCTCTTACAATCATTCATTTCATCAATATTAACAAATGCCCCCAAGATACTCATTAACATAGTTAAGAACAGAATAAATTGAAAAGTAGATAAGTATGTTGGAGAAGACCAGTTTGGATTTAGAGAAGGTAGTTGAACAAGAGAAGCAATTCGGGCCTTACGCATGTTATTGGAGAGAAGGATGGAAATAAATAGAACGTGTTATCTTACCTTTATTGACTTAGAAAAAGCTTTTGACAATGTAAACTGGGAACTATTGTTTAGAACTATGAAGAAAATAGGACTGGACTGGAAGGATAGAAGAATGATTAATCAACTGTATCTGAACCACAGCACAAAAATAATCATCAGTCAGGTAGAAGAAAAGGCCAGGATTAGGAAAGGAGTTAGACAAGGGTTCCCCTATCACTGTACTTATTTAATATGTTCCTTGAGGAAGCTATTCAGATAATGAAGGAGAAGACAAAGGGGATTAAAGTCAATGGTGAAAGGATAAATTGTATCAGATTTGCAGATGACATCGTATTAATTGCAGACTCAGAAAAATAAATGAACAGAATGCTGAAGGTCCTGTCAGACGCTCTTAAACTATGGAAATTAAAAGTAAACAAACGGAAAACGAAAGTAATGGTAGTACGGAAAAATATGGAAGAAATTAAAACCAATATAAAAATTGATTACGTCAGAATTGATCAGGTGAAACAATTCTGTTATCTTGGTAGTATAACAGAGGATAATAGATGCTTGCTGGAAGTAAAGAGAATAGCAATGGCAAAACAGGCATTTATGAGTAAGAAAAACATTTTAACCAGCACACACATGAATATAGATATCAGAAAATCCATTGCAAAATCATTTGTATGGAGTACACTTCAGTATAGAAGTGAGAGTTGGACTCTGGGTAAATGAGAAAGGAATCGACTTGAAGCTGCTGAAATGTGGATATGGCGGAAAATGACCAGAACGAGTTGGACGGAAAGAAAAACCAACCTGAAAGTCTTACGGGAAGTTAAAGAGAGAAGATTTTTAAAGGAAATGGAAAACAGGAAATTAAAATTTATTGGACTTGTCATCAGGCACAATACTTTCATCACTAACATACTTGAAGGGAAATTGCTGGGAAAGAAAGGGAGAGGAAGACCTAGGATGAAGTATTTGGACGACATCAAGGGTTGTGACAATTACATGGAAATGAAACGAACAGCCAATGAAAGAAGAGAGTGGTTGCATCGACAAAGCATTAGCCTTTAGAATATTGATTGATTGGTTGTTTCAGGTACTTCTCCGCGTACAGCGAACGTTCTTTCACCGTTGGTCATCACATGTACATTGTTGCTCTGTTCTCTTTCTGTCTGGAGAACTACACATGCCATCATCACTTGAAATTGCCATTTTCCATAAATCAAATAAACCTTCTTTTGTTTTATCAGGACATGTTCCCTTTCTGCATCAAATGATTATTCCTGATGCTTATTTCACACATGTCTACTTATGGGAGAGATTCCCTTTCTGTAGAGAACGAAGCAACTAGGTCCAAATATGCCATTTCCGGTTGGAAACGAGTTTCGTGAAAAAGTGGTCATGTTCCCTTTCTGCATTTAGCCATTCAGTTATAGACTGCTCTTATCATGAAAAATCTATAAAAGTATCTTCTGTCGATGTTCGTTTAGAATTAGAAACATCTGAAAACATTCCTGTTAACACAACAGCCTATTGTTTTATTATTCATGTGAGTGATGTTACTTACCATCCACTAACGTTTCCAAAGTTGGGAGCTGTATGAATATCCTGTGTTACCACCTGGAAACAAGCATAATTGGGCTGTTAAAACGTCATGTTTTACTGAAAAGCCTTTGTATATTATTTTGGGATTTCTAACCCATCGTGAATTCCAATATGAAAAGGATAGCTCACAGTTTGATCACTGTAAATGAAGAAATATTAGACTATATCTCAACGGAATTACGTATCTCTGGGAAAACATGGACATTAATTTTGAGAAAAATAAATTTAGGTTGCTCTAGGACATGTTTTGTAAATTCCAATCATCGTATTGTCAAAAAGAAGATCATCCGCTACTTTCACCTGAAGAATTTAAAAATAAAGCACCGATTGTACTTATAGACTGCTCTTATCATGAAGATTCTATAAAAGAATCTCCTGTCGACATTCGTTTAGAATTGGAAACATCTGAAAACATTTCTGCTAACACAACAGCCTATTGTCTTATTATTCATGAGTCTTGTTACTTACCATCCACTAACGAGTATTTTTACAACACTATAAATATGGATAGCCCTTTATCATGATCAATAGTGTGTGCTTCTTCACCGTACACTATGGAACAGAAAGAAGAAAAAACCTACTCGGTGTAACCTTTTGATGAATACAAATAAATAAAATCATGAGAACTAAACAACCATTTGTAGATAGTCCGATGAACAATGTACATACATGTAGATAAATACCCTTCACTGTCTCTGCATCAATACGACTTGCCAATTCTCACAATCGGCATTTATAACATCACACAGATACTGTACCTCGTAATACTGTGTTCACAGACTTTAACACTTGTTGTACAGATATATACACTGACTGACAGAGCAAATGCAACACCAAGAAGGAGTGGTCAGAACTTTATGCCAATTGCAGGGTAGACTGACGTCACTGAGGTATGCTCATGATGTGAAATGCGCCGCTGTGCTGCGCACGTAGCGAACGATAAATGGGACACGGCGTTGGCGAATGGCCCACTTCGTACCGTGATTTCTCAGCCGACAGTCATTGTAGAACGTGTTGTCGTGTGCCACAGGACACGTGTATAGCTAAGAATGCCAGGCCGCCGTCAACGGAGGCATTTCCAGCAGACAGACGACTTTACGAGGGTATGGTGATCGGGCTGAGAAGGGCAGGTTGGTCGCTTCGTCAAATCGCAGCCGATACCCATAGGGATGTGTCCACGGTGCAGCGCCTGTGGCGAAGATGGTTGGCGCAGGGACATGTGGCACGTGCGAGGGGTCCAGGCGCAGCCCGAGTGACGTCAGCACGCGAGGATCGGCGCATCCGCCGCCAAGCGGTGGCAGCCCCGCACGCCACGTCAACCGCCATTCTTCAGCATGTGCAAGACACCCTGGCTGTTCCAATATCGACCAGAACAATTTCCCGTCGATTGGTTGAAGGAGGCCTGCACTCCCGGCGACCGCTCAGAAGACTACCATTGACTCCACAGCATAGATGTGCACGCCTGGCATGGTGCCGGGCTAGAGCGACTTGGATGAGGGAATGGCGGAACGTCGTGTTCTCCGATGAGTCACGCTTCTGTTCTGTCAGTGATAGTCACCGCAGACGCGTGTGGCGTCGGCGTGGAGAAAGGTCAAATCCGGCAGTAACTGTGGAGCGCCCTACCGCTAGACAACGCGGCATCATGGTTTGGGGCGCTATTGCGTATGATTCCACGTCACCTCTAGTGCGTATTCAAGGCACGTTAAATGCCCACCGCTACGTGCAGCATGTGCTGCGGCCGGTGGCACTCCCGTACCTTCAGGGGCTGCCCAATGCTCTGTTTCAGCAGGATAATGCCCGCCCACACACTGCTCGCATCTCCCAACAGGCTCCACGAGGTGTACAGATGCTTCCGTGGCCAGCGTACTCTCCGGATCTCTCACCAATCGAACACGTGTGGGATCTCATTGGACGCCGTTTGCAAACTCTGCCCCAGCCTCGTACGGACGACCAACTGTGGCAAATGGTTGACAGAGAATGGAGAACCATCCCTCAGGACACCATCCGCACTCTTATTGACTCTGTACCTCGACGTGTTTCTGCGTGCATCGCCGCTCGCGGTGGTCCTACATCCTAGTGAGTCGATGCCGTGCGCATTGTGTAACCTGCATATCGGTTTGAAATAAACATCAATTATTCTTCCGTGCCGTCTCTGTTTTTTCCCCAACTTTCATCCCTTTCGAACCACTCCTCCTTGGTGTTGCATTGTCACTGTCAGTCAGTGTACATATGCATTTGAACAACACACGCTTGTCAATCCTGAACATAAATTATGGAAAGTCTGAGATAGCTTTCACCAACATATAATGCCAGACCTCCACAAGTACAACAACACTTAATGCGTACGCCCTCCGCAATTTGTTGATCAGTCACTTTCCATGAACAGAACAAGACTACGTTCCACGAATGTTTGAAGTCCAGTCCAGTATATTGCAACCGTGTCACTACCCTACCGTATATCAGCACTACTTCATTCCCGTACAATGTGTCAGTTGTCTTCTTGTCCGTACCGAGTGTCAGTTGCCTTTCCGTAGTGATGTAGAAGTTTATATAAACATCCGCTTCTCCCTTCCTCTCAGATGATACGTCTGGATTGGTCCTTGCCAGCCAATCATGAGTGATCCTCCGTTCAGGGTTGCCCTCAACTTCTTCATGCTCCCAAGATATAAACAAACGCTGGGGTATATCACATGACTCATAGAACTTTCCTAGTACAATAACATCAACAAACACATCTCATCAGACACTGGGATGCCCGCATGAGTCATACGAATTACCAGAGTCCAAGATAGCAATGTTTTCCCACTCATGCAAAACAAATTACTCATACTACATATGTGGATATCTCCCAGCTTACAAATATAAATGACAAAATATACAAATGAAATACTGATAATAATAATAATAAATCGAATACTCACAATAATATCTCTAACTTCTACATACAGTGCGAGGGTGTGATATATGTACTATCACAACGGTTACAAACAATCGTCTTGATAACAAACAAAACTGTGAATGTGCATGCTATTCGCCTACCAGTGTAATTAATATACATCATCTTATTTATCTCACACAAGTAAGTGAGGCTGTTACGATGTACTATAAACATTGAACCTTAAGGCCGGTTTAACAACAACATGTTAAATGTTACCTGGTGACACCATCAACATGTTAAATGTCGAATACTGTTTCATTTAACATTGTGTCCACACTTAATAAACATGTTAAAATTGACTTCCTTTTTCTATATACAGGTAGTTCACTATATCAATTTTTGGTAATACATTTAGGTGGTGTCTAGTATTTTCAAACAAGGACAATGGAATCAGATGAAGAGGATTACCGGGCGAGTTGGCCGTGTGGTCAGGGGCACGCGACTGTGAGCTTGCATCCGGGAGCTAGTGGATTCGAATCCAACTGTCGGCAGCCCTGAAGATGGTTTTCCGTGGTTACCCATTTTCACATCAGGCAAATTCTGGGGCTGTACCTTAATTAAGGCCACGGTCGCTTCCTTCAAAGTCCTAGGCCTTTCCTATCCCATCGTCTCCATAAGAACTATCTGTGTCAGTGCGACGTAAAGCCACTAGCAAAAAAAAAGATTAAAAGGATTTTGTCTTCCTTATTGCCACTGTTGGTTCTTGTTATGATTTAGAAATGGATTTTTATTAGGCACATTTCCTCCCCTAGTCCTGCTCATTGCTTCAAAAGCAAACCTCTTTGAAGTATAAAGTTCGTCCGTACCCGCCCACGACTTTTCTGAACGTTTTACAATTCTCGACTGTACTGAGAGCGGAGGGACGCTAGTTGTTTTTTCGATGCACTCGCGGGAACAGTTATAGATAATTTTGAGTTCTTGGAAACTGCCGGCTTTCTTCGCTTTATATCTGTATTCCTTTGACGAGACATCCCACAAACAAGGCCTTTCTATTATATCATTAATTGATTAAATCCAGAGTAATCTCCTTACTCTACTCAATTTCTGACTATAAATTTTAGTATAGTGCAGTAAGAACGACACATGTACGCGTACTGTATTTGAGCTTATAACAAAGAGAATGAGTATTGCGGAGTGTTGTAACTATAATTCTACTTCACGAGAAGAACGTCGTTTGCGTCGTCTGGCTATCTGTTGACATGAAAACAGCATGGAAGTTGCCGAAGCTGTGCCGGCATCTCACGAACAACGAATTGACATGTTTTCCACTTGGAGCGGAAAACACGCCAATATGTTAAAAGTTAACATTAAGTTAAGTTAAGCTAAACATTCTGAATTAACATGCAAAGGCAATTGGAAGATACAATCACAATATACATGTCAATTGTAACATGTTAAATGTTAATCAGTGGAGACCGGCCTTATATCATGTACCAAAACATCTCATTCAATGTTTACCACCAGGATTTTTATCTACGTACGCTGCTCTTCTCGTAGATGCTTTTTGAGACATCCTTCCTCTCCACAGTAAGATGTCAATCGATCTAGTTTTTTTAAGACCCTTTTGACGTCATTACAAGCATCGAGATAAAAATGGCTCGGATGATAGTAGAGGGCGATGACTGTACACAGTGTATAGATGAACTTTTTCCCTTCTTTACGGTACCTGATAATAATTCAGAAAGGAACAAAATACATGAATAACAACAAGGTAAGAACTGCATTAACTTCTTTGTAATGCATAACATATACAGTAGAGTCTCGCTCAACCGACCTTCGCTTATCCGACATTCCGTGTTATCCGACAATGGTAGACTTAATTTTGAACTTTTGGTGGAGACTAAAGGACCTGCCAATATCTGGCCCCATTCTGCAAGAAAAGGCGATGTGTTTCCAGAAGGAGTTTAATGAAGGGGACCCTAAATTTACTGCCAGTGCTGAGTGGTTTCATCGGTGGAAAAAATGGTACGGCATTAGGCAGCTTAATATCTGTGGAGAAAAACTGTCAGCTAAATCCGATGAGGTAGTGAAATTTAAAAAGGAATGTCAAGTAATAATACTTGCTGAGGGATTAACCGGTTATCAGATTTTTAATTGTGATGAGACTGGGCTGAATTTCAAGATGCTGCCATCAAAAACTCTCGCAGCCCAAGCTGAGACGTCTGCACTTGGCTACAAGCGTAGTAAGGAAAGATTTACTGTTCTTGCCTGTAGTAATGTTACTGGGTACTTAAAAGGAAAATTGCTTATGATTGGTAAAGCAAAGAAGCCTAGGGCACTTAAAAATATTTCTGCTAATGCCCTTCCAGTCCATTACACGAATCAAAAGGCTGCCTGGATGTCTGCTGACATCTTTAAAGACTGTTTTGTTACACAGTTTGTTCCAGGTGTAGAAAAATTTCTAGCTTCAAACACTCTCCCTAGAAAACCTCTTCTGCAACTAGACAACGCTCCATCACACCCAAATGAACAGCAACTTAGAAGTGATGACATCAATTTCATGTTCCTCCCTCGTAACGTGACGTCATTATGCCAGCCAGTGGACCAAGGTGTGCTGGAAACACTGAAGAGGAGATATCGGCGGAAACTCCTTTCATCCTTGATTGTTGGCAAGTTTCTTTTCGTAAGATACTTGGAATGTTTTCGTTCAATACTGCATGTACTGTACAATTGAACTGATAATTTAATAAATAGAGTGCTGTAAAACATGTTATTGTTTTAGTAATACAGTACGGCCTTCCTGTTTGTTTTAGTTAATTTTCAAAGTAATTCTGTATTATCCGACATTTTCGCTGATCCGACATACTCCAGGTCCCATTTAGGTCGGATAATCGAGACTCTACTGTATAGTATGTTTTAAAAACTTAATTTCATAAACAATAAATGTTGTAGGATTTCAATTTTGGAAGCATGCTACCACTTCGCAGTAAGCTGATAAGGAGTACAGCAAACTTGTCGACATCATACCAAACAGTGTTGTATAACCGGTAGTATATTGCTTAATTTTTGTAAAATAATTACACAATGAGTATTGCATTAAATTCAAAATGTTCTATTTAATACATTCCATTTACCACCTCACACCTATCGAAAATATTCGCACTTATACCATCTATAAAGGCTTGAGTTTACTAGTGAGTGACCTTGATAACGAACAAGTCTAAACGTGCATAACCATGTCGACGTAATCGCTGCATGTTAAAACGGAAAGACCTTAGTATCGCACGCGCTCAGTCCCGTCGGAGACAACTCTGGCACAGGTAGACAATAGTGATGGGCTGCGAATGGACTTGCGAAGAATCGAGTCCGGACTCGAGGCCGAGGACGCTGATAGCGTTATCTGCGAGCTGTGTATGGAAACAACACGATGCATAATATTGTAGGTAGGCCAAGGACAAGTATTGGTTCCGTTTCCCAATAATGCACAGTGGTATAATGTACAAACTAATGCTGCGATGCGGTAATGAACATCACTTTAAAGAGGTGTGTACACAGCCACCACAGTCGTTAATCCTGAAACATACATACAGTACGTTAACGAAAAAATAAGTACAATATTACATGGCAGGACCAAATACCGGAGGTGGAAACAATATAATTATGTTATTCTTGGATACCTCACCAAATGCCCAGAGCATTCCTTCAATCAATTGAACGTTGTGGGCGTTCAGCTAGGACATGCATTTTTCTACTGCACAACAAGATATACAGTCGAACATGTACATTATGCCATGTTTAAATGATGTATAGGCCTACAAAACAAAACCCTATTGTAACGTAAACTAAGGAACGTGTGGACACAGGTGCTTATGTACCGCAGTATTTACGGCTCCATGGCTAAATGGTTAGCGTGCTGGCCTTTGGTCACAGGGGTCCCGGGTTGGATACGCGACAGGGTCGCAAATTTTAACCATCATTGGTTATTTTGCTGGCACGGGGGCTGGGTGTGTGTGTTGTCTTCATTATAATTTCATCCTCATTACGACGCGCAGGTCGCCTACGGGAGTCGAATCGAAAGACCTGCATCTGGCGAGCCGAACATGTCCTCGGACACTCCCGGCACTAAACGCCATACGCCATTTCATTTTACCGGCGCACAGTGTGAAATTGTAGAGATCAGGCAGGACAAAGTACATTTTCGACGAATCTATTTCTATTATAAAGGGCATTATTTTACGCTCTTGACTTCCTTTGAGGTCCGCCTCTGTGGTGTAGTGTTTAGTGTGATTAGCTGCCACCCCTGGAGGCCCGGATTCGATTCCCGGCTCTGCCACGAAATTTGAAAAGTGGTACGAGGGCTCGAACGGGGTCCACTCAGCCTCGGGAGGTCAACTGAGTAGAGGTGGGTTGGATTCCCACCTCAGCCATCCTGGAAGTGGTTTACCGTAGTTTCCCTCTTCTCCAGGCAAATGCCGGGATTGTACCTAACTTAAGGCCACGGCCGCTTCTTTCCCTCTTCCTTGTCTATCCCTTCCAATCTTCCCATCCCCCCCGCAAGGACCCTGTTCAGCATAGCAGTTGAGGTGGCCTGGGCGAGGTATTGGTCATCCTCCCCAGTTGTATCCCCCCGACCCAGAGTCTGAAGCTCCAGGACACTGCCCTTGAGGCGGTAGAGGTGGGATCTCTCGCTGAGTCCGAGGGAAAATCCAACCCTGGAGGGTAAGCAGATTGAGAAAGAAAGAAAGAAAGAAAGAAAGAAAGAAAGAAAGAAGACTCTCTTTGACCGATACCTTAACTTTTCGACGTTTCGGATCCCTTCAATTTTTACCTCCCTGATTCGTGTTATATAGAGGATGACTGCCTAGTTGTACTTCCTCTTACAACAATCACCACCACCCTAGAGGAAGTATGTAATACCTACAATGATTAGTTCAGTTATGTTCCTAATCTTCACTCCGCATCTCAAGTTACCAAAGGCTAACCTAATGGGCAATATAATGCAAAAATGCAAACTCATGTCCTCATCCCGAGGTGGTGCAGCTCCCTTCAGGAAAACCCCCATTGCAGGTGAGCTGCATGTACCGTTTCAACCACATACCAGCCCTTCTGATATTCTAAAATTACTGGCACTACCGGGAATCGAACCCAGCTGCCCAAAGATGGCAGTTAATAACACTGACCGTTACGCTACACAGGCGCTGTAAAGGCAGAGCCCAACTAAATGTAGACGAAAGAGAAAACGAAGAATGCCATTGTGTGACAAACTAAACGAATGGCATTTCGATACAAATAGTCTTACACTCGCGTGTTTCTCGTTATGGTCATCATTCACTTAGCTGTTGTAATAATACTTAATGATGGGAGTATTTATTCCGACTGCTTGGCTACAGGTCGCAGTTACGGATCGTGACGTCACCGTGGAGACTCGAGTACTTCGCACGAGTTACTCGGAGAGGCTCGGACTCGCCAGACTCGATTCTCGCGAGTCCAAGCGTAACTCGCGCACATCACTAGTAGACAACTCAGTAGAGATGCGTTTTAGGAGGGTCATGTATGAGGTAATGCAAAAGTTTGGGACGGAAAGGCCTGCGTCTCAATCATCGGTGCCACTCAGCCTAGCAGGGTAAGGTACGTCGTAGTATACAATTTCTAATCACTAGATTGTGTGCCCAAAGAAGCCTTCTAATCCTCTCCGCAGTGAGGGCATATAACGCTGTTGTTGTTGGTTATTTGCCCGTCGGATGGAGACATAAAGCATGGAGCAGACCTCTCGAAACCATTTGACAGAAGGCTATGTGCCATTACCTGGTTTTACCCTCTCTCCATATATCATGACATTCATTTCATATTCCCTGACGTCAGGATGGACATCCGGTAATCGATTGTAACAGATTTCTCTCATTACAAAAAAAGCTGACACCCTAGAGAAACGAGACAAGGAATGGACACACGTCATGCAGTCATAGCCATCAGTCCGCATTTCAAATCACTCGCGCTGTGACGTCACAGCTCTGTCAGAAGGTCTGCGCGTTCGCTTGTATGCATTTTTAAATCGCTCGCGCTTATTACGTCTCAGATCAGTCACTACACAAAGGGGAGACAAGGCCAGATGACGAGGAGAGAAGGGCATCTGACCGTAAAACTGGACCCCAAGATGACGCCTGTGCGGTTAGGCCCCTCCAAAATGGCGACGGGAAGGGTATTTCGCCGTAAAACTGGGCCCAAGATGGCGACTGTGTAGTTAGGCCTCCTCCGAAATGGCATCTGACCGTAAAACTGTGCCCTGTGTAGTTAGGCCCCTTCAATATGACGTCGGGAAGGGCATGTGCTCCCTCTGGTGAAACGATCAAAATGGCGACGGGAAGGTCATCTGACCGGAAAACTCTGCCCTGTATAGTTAGGCCCATCGAAAATTGTGTCGGTAAAGGCACCTGACCGTAAAACTAGGCCTTGTGAGGTTAGGCTTGCTCTCGTACGCAAAATCCGCGAACGTACACTGACTGACAGAGCAAATGCAACACCAAGAAGGAGTGGTCAGAACTTTATGCCAATTGCAGGGTAGACTGACGTCACTGAGGTATGCTCATGATGTGAAATGCGCCGCTGTGCTGCGCACGTAGCGAACGATAAATGGGACACGGCGTTGGCGAATGGCCCACTTCGTACCGTGATTTCTCAGCCGACAGTCATTGTAGAACGTGTTGTCGTGTGCCACAGGACACGTGTATAGCTAAGAATGCCAGGCCGCCGTCAACGGAGGCATTTCCAGCAGACAGACGACTTTACGAGGGGTATGGTGATCGGGCTGAGAAGGGCAGGTTGGTCGCTTCGTCAAATCGCAGCCGATACCCATAGGGGTGTGTCCACGGTGCAGCGCCTGTGGCGAAGATGGTTGGCGCAGGGACATGTGGCACGTGCGAGGGGTCCAGGCGCAGCCCGAGTGACGTCAGCACGCGAGGATCGGCGCATCCGTCGCCAAGCGGTGGCAGCCCCGCACGCCACGTCAACCGCCATTCTTCAGCATGTGCAAGACACCCTGGCTGTTCCAATATCGACCAGAACAATTTCCCGTCGATTGGTTGAAGGAGGCCTGCACTCCCGGCGTCCGCTCAGAAGACTACCATTGATTCCACAGCATAGACGTGCACGCCTGGCATGGTGCCGGGCTAGAGTGACTTGGATGAGGGAATGGCGGAACGTCGTGTTCTCCGATGAGTCACGCTTCTGTTCTGTCAGTGATAGTCACCGCAGACGAGTGTGGCGTCGACGTGGAGAAAGGTCAAATCCGGCAGTAACTGTGGAGCGCCCTACCGCTAGACAACGCGGCATCATGGTTTGGGGCGCTATTGCGTATGATTCCACGTCACCTCTAGTGCGTATTCAAGGCACGTTAAATGCCCACCGCTACGTGCAGCATGTGCTGCGGCCGGTGGCACTCCCGTACCTTCAGGGGCTGCCCAATGCTCTGTTTCAGCAGGATAATGCCCGCCCACACACTGCTCGCATCTCCCAACAGGCTCCACGAGGTGTACAGATGCTTCCGTGGCCAGCGTACTCTCCGGATCTCTCACCAATCGAACACGTGTGGGATCTCATTGGACGCCGTTTGCAAACTCTGCCCCAGCCTCGTACGGACGACCAACTGTGGCAAATGGTTGACAGAGAATGGAGAACCATCCCTCAGGACACCATCCGCACTCTTATTGACTCTGTACCTCGACGTGTTTCTGCGTGCATCGCCGCTCGCGGTGGTCCTACATCTTACTGAGTCGATGCCGTGCGCATTGTGTAACCTGCATATCGGTTTGAAATAAACATCAATTATTCGTCCGTGCCGTCTCTGTTTTTTCCCCAACTTTCATCCCTATCGAACCACTCCTTCTTGGTGTTGCATTTGCTCTGTCAGTCAGTGTACATTGCCCTACTACTGAACTAGGGGTCAATGACCTCAGCTACAAATGTATATTGCCCTTGTACTAAGGGTCAATGACTAGGTGGGAAATGCTGACTCACCACCCATTGCTTTAGAATCCCCTTTGCTATACTACTAGTCTCAACCAAATTGAGATAAAACTTCTTTCCATGAGACATCTGGGCAAGAGGAAGCAAACTACTGTACTGGACTATTCCAGAAAATGAAGGTTAATATTCTCATGGTCTATTTTTCACAAATCTCTTTAAAATCATGTTAGGCCTCTGTTCCTACAAGTTAAAATTGCAAGTTAGTAATACCTATTTCTATTATCCCTGCTGCAGATTGTGCTCCCAATGGTCCACTAAGGAATGTGTTACATCTGCTGTTTTGTAAATATTTTCTGTTATACTTGTGTTAATTTGAGTTTTTAGTATTAATATGTTCATTTATTATAGTCATAAATGTATATTATTTCTTGTGATATATAGCCTATTTTCTTTGAACCCTCTTGTAAGGAAAACCCCTTTTTAAGGAAGAAATACAAAATCCCCCCAAGATTTGTTAAATAGGGGTTCTACTGTATTTTCAGAAATTGCACTGATCAACTTTTCATTGTCTATATCCATGACAAATGTTGATCGATACTGTAATTTTGGGAATAGAACTGAAGGATACGAAAGGGTGATTGGTAAATGTGGGGAAGATATGGAAGCTAATGGGAATGGGAAGCGTTTGCTGGACTTCTGTGCTAGTATGGGTTTAGCTGTTACGAATACATTCTTCAAGCATAAGGCTATTCACCGCTACACATGGGAGGCTAGGGGTACCAGATCCATAATAGACTATATCTTAACCGACTTCAAATTCAGGAAATCTGTTAGGAATGTACGAGTTTTCCGCGGATTTTTCGATGATACAGACCACTATCTGATCTGTAGTGAACTAAGTATCTCTAGGCCTAGGGTAGAGAAAGTGAAATCTGTCTGCAAACGAATAAGGGTAGAAAATCTTCAGGACGAGGAAATTAGACAGAAGTACATGGATATGATTAGTGAGAAGTTTCAAACAGTAGACAGTAAGGAGGTTCAGGATATAGAAAGAGAACGGGTGGCATACAGGGATGCTGTAGTAGAAACAGCAAGGGAATGCCTAGGAATGACTGTGTGTAAAGATGGGAAAAGGCGAACATCTTGGTGGAATGAAGGAGTGTGAGCAGCTTGTAAATGTAAAAAGAAGGCTTATCAGAAATGGCTCCAAACAAGGGCCGAGGCAGACAGGGATTTGTACGTAGATGAAAGAAACAGAGCGAAACAAATAGTTGTTGAATCCAAAAAGAAGTCATGGGAAGATTTTGGTAATAACCTGGAAAGGCTAGGTCAAACAACAGTGAAACCTTTCTGGACAGTAATAAAGAATCTTAGGAAGGGAGGGAAAAAAGGAAATGAACAGTGTTTTGAGTAATTCAGGTGAACTCATAATAGATCCCAGGGAATCACTGGAGAGGTGGAGGGAATATTTTGAACATCTTCTCAATGTAAAAGGAAATCCTCCTTGTGGTGTTGCGAACAGCCAAGCTCGTGAGGAGGAGGAAAATGATGTTGGTGAAATTATGCTAGAGGAAGTGGAAAGGATGGTCAATAAACTCCATTGTCATAAAGCAGCAGGAATAGATGAAATTAGACCTGAAATGGTGAAGTATAGTGGGAAGGCAGGGGTGAAATGGCTTCATAGAGTAGTAAAATTAGCATCGAGTGTTGGTAAGGTACCTTCAGATTGGACAAAAGCAGTAATTGCACCTATCTATAAGCAAGGGAACAGGGAGGATTGCAACAACTATCGAGGTATCTCATTGATTAGTACACCAGGCAAAGTATTCACTGGCATCTTGGAAGGGAGGGTGCGATCAGTCGTTGAGAGAAAGTTGGATGAAAACCAGTGTGGTTTCAGACCACAGAGAGGCTGTCAGGATCAGATTTTCAGTATGCGCCAGGTAAGTGAAAAATGCTACGAGAGGAATAGGCAGTTGTGTTTATGTTTCGTAGATCTAGAGAAAGCATACGACAGGGTACCGAGGGAGAAGATGTTCGCTATATTGGGGGACTATGGAATTAAAGGTAGATTATTAAAATCAATCAAAGGTATTTATGTTGACAATTGGGCTTCAGTGAGATTTGATGGTAGAGCGAGTTCTTGGTTCAGGGTACTTACAGGGGTTAGACAAGGCTGTAATCTTTCACCTTTGCTGTTCGTAGTTTACATGGATCATCTGCTGAAAGGTATTAAATGGCAGGGAGGGATTCAGTTAGGTGGAAATGTAATAAGCAGTCTGGCCTACGCTGACGACTTGGTCTTAATGGCAGATTGTGCCGAAAGCCTGCAGTGTAATATCTTGGAACTTGAAAATAGGTGCAATGAGTATGGTATGAAAATTAGCCTCTCGAAGACTAAATTGATGTCCGTAGGTAAGAAATTCAACAGAATTGAATGTCAGATTGGTGATACAAAGCTAGAACAGGTCGATAATTTCAAGTATTTAGGTTGTGTATTCTCCCAGGATGGTAATATAGTAAGTGAGATTGAATCAAGGTGTCGTAAAGCTAATACAGTGAGCTCGCAGTTGCGATCAACAGTATTCTGTAAGAAGGAAGTCAGCTCCCAGACGAAACTATCGTTACATCAGTCTGTTTTCAGACCAACTTTGCTTTACGGGAGCGAAAGCTGGGTGGACTCAGGATATCTTATTCGTAAGTTAGAAGTAACAGACATGAAAGTAGCAAGAATGGTTGCTGGTACAAACAGGTATGAACAATGGCAGGAAGGTACTCCGAATGAGGAGATAAAGGCTAATTTAGGAATGAACTCGATGGATGAAGCTGTACGCATAAACCGGCTTCGGTGGTGGGGTCATGTGAGGCGAATGGAGGAGGATAGGTTACCTAGGAGAATAATGGACTCTGCTATGGAGGGTAAGAGAAGAAGAGGTAGACCAAAACGACGATGGTTAGACTCGGTTTCTAACGATTTAAAGATAAGAGGTATAGAACTAAATGAGGCCACAACACTAGTGGAAAATCGAGGATTGTGGCGACGTTTAGTAAATTCACAGAGTCTTGCAGACTGAACGCTGAAAGGCATAACGGTCTATAATGATAATGTATGTATGTATGTATGTATGTATGTATGTATGTATGTATGTATGTATGTATGTATGTATGTATGTATGACCGAGTAAATGATAGCTGCCCTCCACAGTCAAGTCTTCAACATCTTTCTCCTTGACTCTGGAGGCCCTGGAATGAACTACACTTCTAACAGGGTTTTCTTATATTGAGTCTAGTTACCATGGAGTAACAGTTCCCATTAATCCAGGAACGACAGAGATTTTATTTTTCTATTAAATGGTTCATTTTATGAAATCTGAAGATATTCATTACAGGAAAGTCAAGAAAATCTAATTTCATATGAACTGGCTTTATGGGTTGTCAAAAATAGCCTGGTACCATATAGTAGTGATGGGCAGTCTGAGACTAGGTCTCGAGATTTCTCGAGACTAGCGCAGGCACTATTTCTCGCGAGAAATTTCGAGAGATCTCAAGAGCGTTCTCCCCGCATTGTGCGGTGAGCAGCGTGTCGTAGGCCTAGAGGTTGTCGGAGCTGAATGTTGTTTGTGCCGAGTATGCAAATAGCCAACCACGGGCCTTCTCCATTTCGTAAATACGTGTCAACAAGCGACTAGGGCGTTCATTTCTACCGAGGTCTATTTTGACGCAGTATAACATAATTATAAAGGATACGCATTCTGGCATTGTATGCACACGAACGAGTGGTTTAAGTACAGAACCTGACGGCTACTGTAAGTACACGTTCGTAACTGGATACTAGAGGCGTGCATTATTCGAACTCGAGATGAGGCAAGATGCGCCTTGCTGCATATGCAACCACCATTACGCATGAGTGGAATGTGTAATAAAATGCTCCAGTTTGCTCAAATTCTTTCGACAGATAAGTGCACATCGTTATCAGACCCAGTAGTGGCGACAAATGGGGGCGAGGGGGGCAGTTGCCGCCCCCCCCCCACTTTGTGGAGAAAACATTATTCCGCCTGAAACTAGGAACATAGGAGTAATTTTTTTTATAAAAGCACTTTGTACAAGCCCTGTTTTCTTATCAGCTAATTCTTTACCTTATTTTCGTTAATTATTAGCGGAAATACGCATAAAATGTCGCTCGTCGCGGCTAACTGATTTGCATAGCGCCACAGCAAGTACAGTAGTGGGGACTTTGCATATGCTGTGAGGAAGGGTACCAGGGGTATAATTTTTTTGCCAAGATCATGGACACTGAGGTATGATTCACCGACTTGCCGCGCACATTCGTTCGTCTAGCAGTCTCTTTACTGTCTATTAGTTTCTTGGTGTATAGGCCTAGTCAAATACTAAATGGTTTTAATTGCATAATCACGCCGTACTTTTATTTAATTGTAATAGATGTATATATTGTTCTTTGGTGAAATTTTTATGGTATAGTCTATTACTGAATCAGAATCTCAAATTATTGCCACACTTAAGTTGGTGAAGTTCTGTGGAAATTAGCTCAGAGAGCATAAATAATTCCCACTTTGGAGGTTTTTTTTTCAGTTTATATGCATACACCACGCCGTCTTCCTCCCTCCCCCCCCCCCCGCCGCTATATCCCACTAACCCATGTACTTTTTGTTGTCTGTACATTTTTTGCCCCCCCCCCCACCGCTTTTAATTCCCAATCACCGCTACTGATCAGACCCCACATTCAATAACATATGACCACTGCTTGTGCTTATCGATATTTTGGTGACGAAGAAAATGAAATGTCGTATGGCTTTTAGTGCCAGGATATCCCAGGACGGGTTCGGCTCGCCAGGTGCAGGTCTTTCTATTTGACTCCTGTAGGGACCTGCGCGTCGTGATGAGGATGAAATGATGATGAAGACAACACATACACCCAGCCACCGTGTCATTGGAATTAACCAATTAAGGATAAAAATCCCCGCCCCGGCCGGGAATCGAACTCGAGACCCTCTGATACGAAGGCCAGTACGCTGACCGTTCAGCCAACGAGTGAGACGACGAAGGAAATAATTCCTTACAATGTTATAGAGTATTTGCGTCATAATTAGGTACTTCGATGTGTGACGGTGCAATGTGAAATTGAACTAGTTTTACGCAACAACTTGTAGACGATGTCCGAAACGCAACGCAAGTCGCGGATGTCGGTTATTTTGAAGAGATGTCACATAGCACAGCCCGCTGTGTTTCTTGTTCATGAGAAGTAAAATACGTCGGCAGAAATACTTCTGGGATGATCCGACACTTAAAAACTCATAATATCAATGAAGAGGAATCGTCACAGAACACCTCCGTCCCGGTATGAATCACAAGAAGCTACCCTGCCGACAAAGATTGCGACGTATCCAGGTAGGTTTACATCCTGATAAGTTATTAACAGATTATACGGGTTATTCGGCTAAGAAGTCCACCTGACATAACTCGTGAACAGTTTAAGATACTGGCATTCTGTTTTCTCTTTCGTTAATGGTATTAAGGAGCTCATAGTTCAACACGCAGTGCTTTCCTAGGCTTTTGACAAAATTTGTCATCACACATGTTTCTATATGAGAACTGCTGATGATAACTATCAAGCTTACACTCGTAGTAACTGGGACGTCGCACAGCTCGCAGCACACGAGAATAGGGAACATGCATGATCCGGGGTTTTAATTAAAAATATGCCAATCTGATTCAAAATTTCATGCAGAATTCAAAAATGTGATCAGAATGTACAAATAATAACTCCAAACGTGATAAAAATCTACGAAAATGTCACGTCACGCAAGTACGCGATCTCATTGGTCTGACGTCATCGTACAGGTTGACTGAATTAGCAGACGAAATAACACATAGTGTGCTGTGAGAAGCAGGATACACTTCGCGTATTTCTACTTTACGTCAGTGTCTAGTATGGTTAAATTCGAGGTCTATACATTGGATAATAATCTGAGTGGTATATTTTAGACTTAAACTGAATCCTGCGCAGACAGTGAGGCAGAAAACGTATAAATGGTGTAGAGTTCCGATGTGCAATAGCATATCGCATACCATACCAAACAAATTGTTTATAAATGTTCCAAAGACGCTAAAACTAGGGTGAAATGGATTTTGGCGAGCCGGAGAAATGCTGGTGATATATCGGAAAAGTCTACAGTTTATTTTTTTGAAGATTTTAACGTAAGATGAATTTGTTTGAATTTTTAAATCACTTTTCCATGTCAGCTGTTCTAGTGGTAAAACTTTAAATTTTAATGTATGATGCTTTATTTAAATGCTTCAATTACATCTTGGAATATGAAAGTAATAAACAGTGCATTAAATAATGCTGATTATTAAAGTATTCTCCAAACCTAACCTATGTTTTGGGTGATCCATGTCAAGATAATAAATCAAAGGGGTTATGAACCATTTTGACAGCTCTAATTCTACCAATATATCTTGGCATGGGACAGTTATGTATGTCTTCATTGAAGAGCTTAATTGGTAAAGAAATTTAGGCTATATCTAAATACTCTATAATGTAACAAAGAATAGGCGTGTACATCATGAAAGGAAACAACGTGAGTTTAACAAATGTATAACTCTACACAAAACCAATGCTTGTCTGTTGGGGTCTTATCAGTTAAAATGCTCAATTATAATAATTTATCATAATATTAATGAAATAAATAACATAATTGCACACAGGTGAAAATAGTGATGTAGGTGTTTAAAATATTATCCAACTTAGCGTAAGTTTTAGGTTATACAAGCCAAGTCAATAAACCGAAGGGTAAAAATACCGCGCGAGTTGGCCGTGCGGTTAGGAGCGCGCAGCTGTGAGCTCGGATCCGGGAGATAGTGGGTTTTGAACCCCACTGCCGGCAGCCCTGAAGATGGTTTTACGTGGTTTCCCATTTTCACACCAGGCAAATGCTGGGGCTGTACCTAAGGCCACGGCCGCTTTGTTCCCATTCCTAGGCCTTTCCTGTCCCATCGTCGCCATAAGATCTATATGTGACGGTGTGACGTAAAGCAAACAGCAAAAAAAAAAAAAAAAAAAAAAAAGTAAAAGTCACAGCACCCAAAGACATTCCTGTATTGAGCGACTAAAATGTCACCAGGACACTTTTCTTTCCTGATATGCTCAGCTTGTTAAAAGCCAAATGTAATTAATGTTATTGGCTTCACGCCCCGCTAACTACTACGATTTTCGGAGACGCCGATGTGCAGGAATTTAGTCCTGCAGGAGTTCTTTTACGTGCCAGTAAATCTACCGACACGAGGCTGACGTATTTGAGCACCTTCAACTACCACCGGACTGAACCAGGATCGAACCTGCCAAGTTGGGGTCAGAAGGCCAGCACCTCAACAGTCTGAACCACTCCGCCCGACTTGTGAAAACTAGATGAAGTCATATTTATCTTTATCATGTTTAACATTTTCCCTCCACAATGATATTTAATTCTCTTTCATGGGCCCTGGAAGTGGGTAGGCCAGTTGTCCCAACCATAAATATATATTTTTTGGGGAATGATAGATTATAGCCCTATAGTACTATGTTCTTTCTTTCTTTCCTTCTTTCTTTCTTTCTTAATCAGTTTATCCTTCAGGGTTGGTTTTCTCTCGGACTCAGCGAGGGATTTCATCTCTACCACTTCAAGGGCAGTGTCCTGGAACGTGAGACTTTGAGTATGGTGATGAAACTGGTAAAGAGGGCCATTACCTCGCCCAGGCGGCCTCACCTGTTAGGATCAACAGGGGCTTTGTTGGAGGATGGGAGGATCGGAAGGGATAGACAAGGAAGAGGGAAGGAAACGGCCGTGGCCTTAGGTGCCTGGAGGAGAAGTAGGAAAATACGAAAAACCACTTCGAGGATGGCTGAGGTGGGATTCGAAACCCTTCTACTCAGTTGACCTCCCGAGGCTAAGTAGACCCCGTTCCAGTCCTCGTACTATTTGTTTTCAACTTTCATGGCAGAGCCGGGAATCGAAACCGGGCCTCCGGGCGTGGCACACATTAACCACTACACCACAGAAGCGGACTAATACTATACTGCTACCTGTATGTTTATGTTAGTGCTGAAATCCGATTTCTTACTTTACTAATGCTGAAAGCCCGATAATGTAATGTTATTCTTTAATAGGGGAATCAGTCTAGAAGGAAATGTTGAAAGTGATGTGATATCTATCCAGGTTCGTTGTTATCCTAATACTATGAGTTACAGTACATTGCACGTATGTAAAAGACACCATTTACAAACTTGCTTGTTATCCGCGAATTTCTGCGGCCACAAAAGTCACATTTTTCAAGAATGATGACATCTACACATGGTAGATTGTCTGACTGTGCTGTTTTGAACCTTTATTCTGTCATTTCGAAGTTATTCGCGATCATGAATAATAAACAATCGGCTTTTATCAACGGCTGATGCACAACGGCTGGTAGAGCTCCATGCGGTACTGGATCGTGACGTCACAGCGCGCCGCTTACGTCAGAGGCCGTTTCACTCGCCTTGCGGAAAGGCACTATTAAATATTGTTTTAATGGTAGAAAACAAGGCAACATACCACAATGTAATACGTTTACGTGCTATTTCATTGGTGTACTTTTCAAAAAAAATATTTTTGAAAATGATGCATGTTCCCAATTGGTCTCGAGAGCGTTACCCATCACTCCTGCTGAAATAAATGGAGCAAAGTCGGGCGTTTTAGGTTACACGTTCCACTCGTGTGTAATGGGGGTTGCATATGTAGCAAAGTACATCTTCCCCGTCTCAAGTTCGAATAATGCACGCCTCTAGTATCCAGAGTAGGTGTACATCATATCTACAGTTACAAATTATGCAGGATTATTCAGCTAAGATGTCCACCCCAAATAAATTGTGAACAGTTTAAGATAATGACATTCTGTTTTCACTTTCGTTAATGGTATTAAGAGGTTCATAGTTAAACATGCAGTACTTTTCCCGGCTCTTGAAAAATGTATTGGCTCACACGTTTTCATAAGAGAACGTTATTTCGCGCAATAACTGCCCATGATATACTATCAAGTTTACAGTCATAGTTACTGGTACGGGTTATTCAACTAAGAATTCCACCTGAAATAACTCGTGAACAGTTTAATATAGGCCCTACTATAATTCTGTCTTCACTTTCGATAATGCTATTAAGGAGCTCATAGTTCAACATGTGCTGCTTTCCTAGGCTTTTGACAAAATTTATCGTCACACACGTTTCCATATGAGAACTATTGATGATAAATATCAAGCTTACACTCGTAGTTACCGGGACGTCGCGTCGCACAGCTCGCAGCACACGAGAATCGGTCTCGAGAGCGTTGCCCTTCACCCCTATTGAAAAAATTGGAGCAAAGTCGGGCATTTTAGATTACACGTTCCACGCATGTGTAATGGGGGTTGCATATGTAACAAAGCACATCTTTCCCCATGTTAAGTTCGAATAATGCACACCTCTAGTATCCAAGTAGGTGTACATCCTATCTACAGTTATTCACAAATTATGCAGGGTTATTTAGCTAAGATGTCCACCTCAAATGAGCCGTGAACAGTATAAGATACTGATATTCGGTTTTCACTTTCATTAGTGGTATTAAGGGGTTCATAGTTGAACATGCAGTACTTTCCCTGACTTTTGACAAAATGTATTGGCTTACACGTTTTCATATGAGAACGTTATTTCACGCAATAACTGCCAATGATATACTATAAAGTTTACAGTCGTAGTTACTGGTACGTCGCACGGCTTGCACTACAGGAGGATCGGTCTCGAGATTCTCGCGCGAGTCTCGAGAGCTGCGACGTCAGTCTCGAGAGTCTCGAGCGAGAGCGTTGCCCATCACTACCATATAGTACTGCTCCCTTATGAGCAAATTTTTGCTGTTTGGTACTATACTTAAGTTCCATAATTACTGAATGTGGCCATTTAAGGTCTTTTATTTAGATGAAGAACAACCTGAAAATGTATAGTCTGATATCTTCCTAAAGCAAAAGTAGGCATTTCCATTGATTTACCAGTTCAAGCTTGGAGACTCTTTTTACAGAAGACATTTTAAACGATGTGATTTTTACCAACCAACGCACAGCTGTAGTTTCAGCCGTGAGAGAGATGCTGCCGACACTTCAAGGATGGTAATAGTTGCATTTATAGGGATTCCATACATGGCTGGTGTATTCAGGGCTTCCAATTTGAATCTTTATGATTTGTGTTTACCTGACGGCAGCAGTGTTAAATTTTTTCAGAAATGTACGAGGATAAGGAGATTTAAATTTTTGATAAGAACTATCCGGTTTGACAATGTTGCGACACGAAAGCAGCGTAAGAAACATGGCAAGCTAGCACCTATATGCAATGGTTTTGAAAATAGTTGAGCAGTGTAAATCTAAGTACGCTGTTAGTGAACATCTACCAATAGATGATATGTTGGAGTAATTCAGGGGCCACTGTCCATTTAGACAATGCATAAAAAGTAAGAAGCCTGAAAAATAAGGCATAAAAGTTTATCTATAACATACAAAAACATTTTACAGTACGAAGATGGAAGTGTACGCAGAAAGCAGCCTCAGGGACTGTTTGCTGTTGATAATTCGGGGCTTGCTCTAGTTTCAAGACTAGTATGGCTGATTAGTGGATCTGGATGAAATATCATAACCGATAATGGGAATACCTCATATCACTGGCTGAAACACTTTTGAAAGACCACAACTTGACCTTAGTTGGAGAAATCAGAAAAAATAAGAAAGAGATCCCTCCAGAGTTCATAGCTACAAAAAAGCTAATAGTTCAACCATGTTTGCATTAAAAAATACACCACTTACATTTTATTGCCCAAAACAAAACAAAGTTGTCCCACTCATCTCAACAATGCAGGACACTGATGAGATTGATCCTGACTCAGGGGAAGACAACAAGCCTTTTATATCAACACTTTATAATCCTACAAAGGGTAGAGTTGACATAGTAGATGAATGCAAAGCATGATACTCGGTAGCCTAAACCAGTAACAGGTGGCCACTAACTCTGTTTTTCACACTGCTGGCTTCAATAGTTTTATTAGTTACAAGTACAAACTTTTTCTTACACAATACAATATGTTTGACAAGAAAAACTGGTATTTTGCCTCATGGACTTAGTTTTCCTTAATAATACACTGAATTTTTGCTACAAAAACTGGTATACTCCCTGATCAAATCAAGTACAAACACAGTCAGGTGGAACTTTTTAAAACAACTTAGCAATGAGTTGTGCAGGAATTACATGATACTAAGTATTGATCAGGAAAGAAGGTGGAGTTATTATGACTGGAGACAAAACATAAAAACAAAACACACATGTCAACGCTTCATCTGTAAGGAACATACAAGTGTTACCTGTGTGGAATGTGTCAATCCTGATGCTGCTCAAGATTATTCCGAGGATGAATAAATCAATGGATTAAGTGAGTTTCTTGGATATTTTTTTCTTCAATAATACAATGCGTTTTGCTACAAAAACTGGTATTTATTTTCATAGATATGCTTTTCTTTAATAATACAATGTGTTTTGCTATAAAAAACTGGTATTTTATTTCATGGATGTGCCTTTCTTTAATAATAAAGCTTGTTTTGCTAAAAAAGACTAGTACTTTGTTTCATGTGTATACTTTTTCTTACACAATACAATATATTTGACAAGAAAAACTGGTATTTTGTTTCATGGACTTAGTTTTCCTTAATAGTACACTGCATTTTTGCTACAAAAACTGGTATTTTATACTCCCCGGTCAAATCAACTGTGCGTGACCCATCACGCAACTCTTTTGATGCGACCTCTTGAGGGTTAAAGAGTTAATTTTTTTGCTATGAGTCCCAACGGACGAAGAATTTTTCACCATGAGAATATTGGCTAGCAGGGTGAGAAAGAGATGGTGGTATACAATTTCTAATCCATAAACTGCATGCCAAAAGCTTAAGACGATTCCAAACCACTCCACAGTGTTCATATGGAATGAGGGCATATGACACTTTGTCAGATGGCAGCCTTGTGCAGACCACGTGGTGTTATTCAAGATGCATAGGCTATGAGATGACACCAGGTTTCACCTGCTCCCTGCATTCGTATCGTCATCAACATCATACACTCAGATGTGCAGTTCGCTCATGGATGTCAACTAGAAAGACCTGCACCAGGCCTCTCCGGGGGCCACACATCATCATCAAAGACATCCTTCATGTTTGTACAGTCCCCAACAACCCGTAAATCACATGACACTATCCTCCACCATAACAACATGCAGTTTCCCATACATGGCAGATGCTGCTCACCCTCATCAGAGGGTCTACCTTACAAGGACTGCACCAGGCTAGCAATAGCCACACAAAATTCTTCTTCTTCTTCTTCTTAGCAGTCACACTCTTTGATAAATTTTCCCATCTCTAATGACCATTAAATTAACTTAGGACACAATTATGAAGGTAATCCCAAAAATAAGGTCTCCTATTTTTTAAATAAATACATAGACCTTCTTATTTCTATAATAGTTTACATTATTTTATAGCTTGAACATTTAGCTATTTTTCTACATAATCACCTTTTTGGTCGATGCATTTTTGTAGATGCTGTGACAGTTTTTGTATGCCCATGTCATACCAGATCGCCGCCATGCTGTTCAGGAAGTTGTGAACCTCACTTTCATCTCGTCGGTGCTGAATTGCTTTCCAGCCAAATGTTCTTTGAACTTAGGGAACAAGTGATAGTCACTGGGCACCAAGTCGGGGCTAGAGGGTGGGTGGGTAATGATGTTCCACTGAAACTGTTGTAGGAGAACAGCGGTTTGCCGGGCGACGTGCGGGTGAGCGTTGTCATGGAGAATGTTTATGCCTTAGCTAAACATTCCTCTTCTCCAGTTCTGAATTGCCCACCTGAGTCTCTTCTCTGGTTCTGAATTGCCTGTCTGAGTTTTATCAGCGTCTCACAGTACCTGTCAGTGTTAACTGTGGTCCCAGCGGGCATAAAGTCGACCAACAATACCCCTTTTCGATCCCAAAATACAGTTATCATGACTTTACCGACAGACTGTGTTTGCTTGAATTTCCGCGGCTTTGGCGAAGAGGGATGCCGCCACTGGCGTGATTGTTGCCCTGTCTCTGGTGTAAAATGGAACGCCCAGGTTTTGTCACCCATGACAATTGAGTCCAAACAGTTGTCCTGTTCGCCTGCAAAGCGTTGAAGAAATGCGTGGGAAGAATCAACTCGTTGCCACATGGGGTCTTCAGTTAGCATGCGTGGCACTCATCTTGCGCACACCTTCCAGTATTTCAACTCTTCCATTAAAATTCTGTGAGCGACGCTTCGGGGAAACCTCAGGAACCAAAGTGCAGAGATCATCCAGGGTGATCCGCCGATTTTCAAGCATGATTTGCTCAACCTTCATGACTTTCTCAACGGGAATTGACGGTCTCCCGCTCCTTTGTTCGTTCGTTGTGAATTTCAGTCTGACCGGCTGCAAACCCTGTACACCACTTACGAACATTTTTGACATCCATGCACGACTCATCATACACTTCCGTCAATTGGCCATGGATTTCAATCGGTTCAGTACATTTTCGTTTAAAAAACGAATAACTGTGCGCACTTCGCGGTTACCTCCATTCTCAACGGCTGCCAAGCCAAGGCCGAGTGCCTCAGTGTGGCGTGCGCATGTTTATATGCGAGCACGGGAAACACTCTTCGCAATAATGTGACCAACAGCCACACGAACAGAGTTCTGTATTAATAAAGAAATAGGAGACCTTATTTCTGGAATTACCCTTGTACATTATTTCATATACTAGTAGTATGTTGTCATTTTTACATGGACCTCCTTTTCAGAAAAACCCCTATTTAAAGAGCATACACAAAATCCCCCTGAGATTTGATAAAAAGGGGTTCTACTATATCACTTTGTAAGTAGGATGTTATGCTTGGTGTTGTGCTCTTGATACTGACAAACACTTCAGTACTGTTTGCACTTCTCAGGATAAAAGCAATGGTGGTCTTTACCATTGTACGATTACAATGCAAATAAGAATACTTTGCAGGGGACTTAACAGTTTTCAGAGATGTTGTAGAGCTGGAATTTTGTTCCACTGGAGTTCTTTTACATGCCAGTAAATCTACCAATATGAGGCTAACATATCTGAACACCTTCAAACACCACCAGAGTGAGCTGGAATCAAACACACAAACTTGGGGTCAGAAGGCCAATTCTCTACCTTCTGAGCTACAAAGTCCAGCCTACTGTGAAAAGAAATGAAGAGGAAAATGAAGAAAACAGTGAATGACCTTTCTGGACGTAATCTTACAAGCAGATAAACATTTAGAAGAGGTTCAAAAATATCTGCATGTGTAATCAACATTCCTCACTGTGACAAGGTTGAGAGTCCAAGTGGGCTGCAAAGGGCTACAAAGCTAACATGTGTACTATGGGCTTCCGTTCTTTTGGAATTGCCCAAGCCAGTAAATGCTACAGGCTCAAGCATAGAATATCATTTTAAATCCCTGCCCGCAATTTTAACAGGCTTGGTTGTAGCTACATGTTCGTGGTTGTATGTAGTAATGAATGCTGCCACTAGATGGTACTTCAGAGCAGTTTTTAAACACAGTATTTTTTTGCAAATCAAGGATGCAGTGCAGAGAAATAAAATAATATGTCAGCTATGACTGTAATACTAACGATGGCGTGAAACAGGACAGGAGATGAAATAGTTAATGCAGATGATTAACAGTGAAACAGATGAATTGGGAGAAGGCTATGTATCGTAAATAATTTTGAGGAGGCTTAAATCCTAATGCTGTGAATACGTACAACTTTTCAAAGTTTAGGCCTAGCCTTAGTAATGAAAGTGTCAATGACTCTGACAGTGAAATAGATGGATTGGGAGATATCGTACTAATGGTGTGTCTTAAGGTTATGCATCATAAATCATTCTGAGTAGCCTCAAAAGTCACATTTCAAATAAAACTTTTCAAAGCCTTAGGCTTTGTAATGGAAATGTTAATGAGGGACACATTTTACCACACCAAGAAAAATATGACAGCTTGCGAATTAGTAGCAGATAGTATAAATTAGTTAACATGTAGTTTGTAACTCTTTTCATAATCTGAATTTAACATTCACACAACTACAAAAAACGGGCTGAACTTACTTTTCAATTTTTCAGTTTACATAGCGATAGAGAAAACTGCAATATTTGTACACTATTCAGAATATCTGAATGCACTAAGTGGGATATAAATGTACAGTAGAGAACATCACCTTTCAGATGGTGTATAGCAAGATCCACTGAGTAGGTACACAGGAGGAATTTTTGAAAATAACTAAAATCCTCTAGTTTCTGCAGACAAGCACAAAATATGGGCTTGGTCCTGAGAATGTTAAAAGAGCACAGGGTCAGCTGCAAGTGTTACGAGGCCGTCTTCAGTCGGTGAGTCATTTGAGTGTGTATCAGCTGTGTAGTGAACGACTCTACACTACACGAGGCCATGTTGAACAGTGGGAGTTTGATTACATTCATGAGTACGAACTATGATGAGTGGAAAACTTGAATGCGAGAGAACTGAATAGTGACTTTATTTTTAAGGACTGACAATCCACCACAATCCTTTGCAGAAATTTTTATGTCATATTAAGAGCAATTACATTTAATTATGTATAATTCAAAACTATGTCTGAGGAGTAATTTGTGTTTCTATTTATTTATTTACACGTTTACACCCACATTGGAGCATCAAAATACCTTATACAATAAAATGTTCAAACACTAACTAAATCAAAAATAAGTTCATTTTTTAACACTTTTCCCAAAACTTCTTCATTCTAGATGATATTGCAGCTCATTCTTCTGCTGCTATAACATACTGCTTACGTTTTGATGTTTTAAGTGAAGTTTTGAATATTTGTTGTTTAGAATCTTCTTTTCTTCTCCATTTTCAATTTGTTCTGTAGTAATTTTCAATTCATCCAAATCCATTTGTATTTCTTTAAACCAAGTGTTTTTTGTTTTACTGTTCCTAAAGAAATCAAAAAGCTGTTTTAGGAGTCTAAAATTTGGCAAACGGTATATTTGTCCAAAAAATGCAATCCACCGTTTTCCCATCGTGTTAATAATTGATTCACTTTCCTTGTTAATTACTGAATTGGGTAAAAGTCTTCACTGGCCATCAACCAGATGTTTTTTATTAATAATTGTCCGGAGAATTCTTCTATCTACTTTCTGCAGTTTGTCTGTTGTTGCTTGGGTATTTAGTTTGAATAATGTTTCACTTCCGCACATTGTTTCTGGTTTGATGACGGAGTTATAATGGCGAAATTTAGCATTAATTGAAAGAGACTGTTTTTTGTAACTCAGCCATGTAATTTGTTGTATTTGTCTCAAGTTTAGAGTTCTAATATTTATGCATGCTTTTTCATTAGCATTTCCAGTGACAATTTCACCAAGATATTTAACTTTATTTACAACGTTTATTTTCTGAGTATTATATAATATAATACATGGAGTGTCAACTTTAAAGGATGGCATCATTTTTGTTTTCTCAAGAGATATTTTCAACCCAACCTTTGCTGCTAATCCTCCTAGTTCCTCTACCTGAAATTTTGCTTCTTCTAGACTATTTGCTAATAGCGCCAGATCATCAGCGAATGCAAGACAATTTAGTCAAAT
Organism: Anabrus simplex; assembly: GCF_040414725.1. NCBI lineage: Eukaryota > Metazoa > Arthropoda > Insecta > Orthoptera > Tettigoniidae > Anabrus > Anabrus simplex. The sequence goes on along the minus strand of NC_090265.1, from coordinate 92,987,500 downwards.
ATTTCTTCCACTTGTAATAGTCAGAGGACATACCTTACTCCATTCCGGCATAATTTTTTTCCAGCACACAATTAAACATCAGTGGGAATAATCCATCTCCCTGTCGAAGACCAGTATGAATTTCAAATGGTTCAGAGATTTCATTTCTGAATCTAACTGTAGACTTTGTGTTTGTCGGAGTGATCACAATAAGGTTAACAGGTTTCCGATGTAGACGAAATTCAGTAAGGATATGTAGTAATGATTCACGATGGATAGTATCATAACCCTTTTGAAAATCAACAAAAATGATCACAAAATTTTTGCTCCTAATGCGTTGACATTTTATGACCAATTTGAGACTGATAACTTGATCTGAACAATTTCGTCCTGGACGAAAACCACCGATCTTCACTCAATTTTACTATCAAGCTGGTCATGGATTCTGGAATATAGGATCTTAGAGAAAATTTTATAGGTGATATCTAGCAAAGAAATTCCTAGATAGTTACTAGGATCTGATCTATCACCTTTTTTATGGATTGGATGTGTATCTGCAATATTCCATTCTGTTTCTATAAAGAAATTCAAAATGATTTTTAATGTTATTGTTCATGGTGTGGGATCTGTAGTCAAGTCCTAGTTCATGAACCATGGGCAACAGCTGAGTGGCCTAGTAAGTGGTCGTGAGAGTCGAGATCCCAGTTGCTACGGAATGGGAGTGGGCATCTCGGACATATTATGAGTCATGACCTTCCTTGTGCTCAGGCAGCTAGGGCTATACAATCCATAGATGGTCCCTAACCCGTTAGAGGAGAGATTCTCACTTGGACTATGTGTAAGTAGGGTAGCATCCTGCTTCATGAATTTACCAAGCTCAGAACATTTTAAGCAAGCCTCGGACCTATGGGAGTAATGGAGTCCCACTCCCATTTTACAGGCGAGGGACTCCTTGGAAACAGCTTGGCGAACAAAATAAAATTCGATAGGGAGCTATCAATATTAATAGGGCTTACAGAGGAAAGAACATAGAACTGGCTGAGTCAGCAAAGAGGATGCATCTGGATATGTGAGGAGTAAGTGATATTTGGGTAAGGAGAGATAAAGAGGAAGAGCTAGGTGATTATAAAGTGTACTTGACGGGTTTTAAAAAGGGAAGGGCAGAGTTGCACGCAACACAGTTGAATGATGTGGGTAGATTTGGCAGTTGGAGGAATTAAGACTAGAATTGTCTCAGTGTATTCACCATATGAGGGTGCAGATGAGGATGAAATTGAGAAGTTTTATGAAGCATCGAGTAACATCGTAGTCAGGGTCAACAGCAAGGATAGGATAGTGCTATTGGGCAATTTCAATGCGAGAGTTGGAAATAGAACTGAAGGATACAAAAGCGTGATTGGTAAATGTGGGAAACATATGGAAGCTAATGGGAATAGGAAGCGTTTGCTGGACTTCTGTGCTAGTATGGATTTAGCAGTTACGAATACATTCTTCAAGCATAAGGCTATTCACTGCTACACATGGGAGGCTAGGGGTACAAGATCCATATTAGACTATATCTTACCAGACTTCAAATTCAGGAAATCTGTTAGGAATGTACAGGATTTTTTCAATGAAGCAGACCACTATCTGATCTGTAGTGAACTAAGTATCTGTAGGCCTAGAATAGAGAAAGTGAAATCTGTCTGTAAACGAATAAGGACAGAAAATCTCCAGGACGAGGAAATTAGGCAGAAGTACATGGATATAATTAGTAGGAAGTTCCAAACAGTGGACAGTAAGCAGGTTCAGGATATAGATAAAAAATGCGTGGCATACAGAAATGCTGTAGTAGCAACAGCACAGGAATGCCTAGGAACAACTGTGTGTAAAGATGTGAAAAAGCAAACATCTTGGTGGAATGATGAAGTGAGAACAGCTTGGAAAGGTAAAAAGAAGGCTCATCAGAAATGGCTCCAAACAAGGGCTGATGCAGACAGGGAATTGTACGTAAATGAAAGAAACAGAGTGAAACAAATAGTTGTTGAAACCAAAAAGAAGTCGTGGGAAGATTTTGGTAATAACCTGGAAAGGCTAGGTCAAGCAGCAGGGAAACCTTTCTGAACAGCAATAAAGAAACTTAGGAAGGGAGGGAAAAAGGAAATGAACAGTGTTTTGGATCATTCAGGTGAACTCATAATAGATCCCAGGGAATCACTGGAGAGGTGGAGGGAATATTTTGAAAATCTTCTCAATGTAAAAAGAAATCTTCATGGTGGTGTCGCGAACAGCCAAGCTTATGGGGAGGAGGAAAATGATGTTTGTGAAATTACGCTTGAGGAAGTGGAAACGATGGTAAATAAATTCCATTGTCATAAAGCAGCAGGAATAGATGAAATTAGGCCTGAAATGGTGAAGTATAGTGGGAAGGCAGAGATGAAATGGCTTCATACAATAAGATTAGCATGGCGTGTTGGTGAGGTACCTTCAGATTGAACAAAAGCAGTAATTGCACCTATCTATAAGCAAGGGAACAGGAAGGATTGCAACAACTATCGAGGTATCTCATTGATTAGTATATCAGGCAAAGTATTCACTGGCATCTTGGAAGGGAGGGTGCGATCAGTCGTTGAGAAGAAGTTGGATGAAAACCAGTGTGGTTTCAGACCACAGAGAGGCTGTCAGAATCAGATTTTCAGTATGCGCCAGGTAACTGAAAAATGCTACGGGAGGAATAGACAGTTGTGTTTATGTTTCATAGATCTAAAGAAAGCATATAACAGGGTACCGAGGGAAAAGATGTTCACCATACTGGGTGACTATGGGATTAAGGGTAGATTATTAAAATCAATCAAAGGCATTTAAGTTGACAATTAGGTTGCAGTGAGAATAGATGGTAGAATGAGTTCTTGTTTCAGGGTACTTACAGGGGTTAGACAAGGCTGTAATCTTTCACCTTTGTTGTTCATAGTTTACATGGATCACCTGCTGAAAGGTATAAAGTGGCAGGGAGGCATTCAGTTAGGTGGAAATGTAGTATGCAGCCTGGCCTATGCTGACGACTTAATGGCAGATTGTGCCGAAAGCCTGCAGTCCAATATCTTGCAACTTGCAAATAGGTGCAATGAGTATGGTATGAAAATTAGCCTTTCGAAGACTGTATTGATGTCAGTAGGTAAGAAATCTGAGAGAACTGAAGGTCAGATTGGTGATACAAAGCTGCAACAGGTAGATAATTTCAAGTATTTAGGATGTGTGTTCTCCCAGGATGGTAATATAGTGAGATTGAATCAAGGTGCAGTAAAGCTAATGCAGTGAGCTTGCAGTTGCGATCAAGAGTATTCTGTAAGAAGGAAGTCAGCTCCCGGGCCAAATTATCTTTACATCGGTCTGTTTTCAGACCAACTTTGCTTTATGGGTGTGAAAGCTGGGTACTCAGGATATCTTATTCATAAGTTAGAAGTAACAGACATGAAAGTAGCAAGAATGATTGCTGGTACAAACAGGTGGGAACAATGGCAAGAGGATACTCAGAATGAGGAGATAAAGGCTACGTTAGGAATGAACTCAATGGATGAAGCTGTATGCATAAACCAGCTTCGGTGGTGGGGTCATGTGAGGCGAATGGAGGAGGATAGATTACCTAGGAGAATGATGGACTCAGTTATGGAGGGTTCTTTCAGGATGTCAACAGTCCTGGCAAAGTGGTATCTCAAAAATGATTGATAAATGTTCTAATGAATTAGTGTGTTACAAATTTTGCATTCCAGTGCACCTAGACATAGAACAAGACCTATAAATAAGCGGATCAATAGAACATGTCAGTGTGGTGACTAAATGTCAATGAATTTATCCTGAAGTTACAATGACCACTATTTGAGTGATTCCAGAAGACTATTTTTATTTCATTTATTTACTTCCCTCGCATTATAGTGAATATAGAAATGTCAACATCTTTGCATGTAAATTATTATAAAACTAAAATATTCTTTAATAGTATAAATACTGTAATACTGCTCACATATGAATTATTTATTTCTTACTTATAAGGTTTACTTTTATGTTCAATTTTTTTTAGGGCCTCTGAAAAACAGTATAAAGTGGTGGTTCTGTGTATGTTATTTGGCTGAGGACAACATGCCATGGAGGGGGATACCTGGGTCATGATTGAATAAAAAATCTTCACATGTTTTATTTGTATCATGTCCAATTTGTATATATATATATATATCTTTTTTCCTTTTTTACATTTTTCCTGCGAATGAAAATTAAATACATTAGAAGAAAATTAACATCATTAATCAAAATTACTGCAATGCAGTACCCACAGCAACTTTGGCAAAAATTAAAATATTAACGGTATTTGAATATTTCACAGAGTTTACTTGAAATAATATTACTTTCCAGACTGACTATAGAAATCTATTAATTCTTTTACACAAGTGATGCAGCCTTAGCTACACTGTATGTACAGAGTGCTGAATTACAGTAGTTCTAAATGAACCTTAATATATGAGCAAACCATTCTGCTGAATTGTGTTCCAGAAGAATAGTTTTTCCTTTCCATTTCTGTTCAAAATACTATCAATTCCAATACTTCATAGCATTTGGCTGTTACATGTATCCCAAATGAATACACCTCTAAATAATGGCCCAGGCATTTAAATATCACATGAATGTATCAAAGAAGCATACATAAAATCATACACACGCGCACACACTAACACACAAGCTCACAACTGCTCTCATGAGAAAGAATCATACCAAAACATACTGGATACAGATACTACTACAATAATAATACACCCACAGTATTTGAGCAGCTTTATGAATATACAGTTTTTTGCTCAAATGCTTGCACAGTAATAATTACATTTTATGGGCTCCTGGAAATTAAGTTCCTTTTCATAATTTTTACTATCCTTGTTATCTCTTATTATGCAGAGTATTTTGCATTCAAACTTGTATCAATTCATTCTAACACTGTTCCCCATGAACATGGAAGCAACACAGAGGGCATGGTTGATAAAAAAAACAATTTAAAAAAAGAAAAGAAAAAATATATTACAAATACAAACTAAGTAACACTCAAAATTATTTTTAAAGAAACGGCTCTTTCATCACAGTGATCACTCCAAAACACTTTATAAATGTTCACTACGGCAATATCCAACACTGTATTTGTCAAAACAAATAGTAAAAAACAGCTTCTCTCCCAAGTTTTAAGTTTTACAAAAGCAACAACTACATCATCTACCACAAGTTCTCTGATGTGAGCAAAAGCAAAAATATTATCTGAAAAGAATGAACTGCATTTAATACAGTGGTCTACACATGACATACCACATTGAATTATATCATGGAGAAGACTTTTACCAACATTAATAACCCCCTGTTTTATATCACACTTAACTTACAAAATAAAATCATAATATACAAAGGAAATGACAATATGTATTACTGTAAACTAACATGCACAACAGCTCATTAGTAAAATAGTGATCATTAATAATTCAGGAAAAGTTTCAGTCTAGATATTATTTTAAAACAACTAATTGGCTGTTGTGGGTACTGCACTGAACACAATGTAGTTTCCCAAACAATAAACTTCACTCACATGAAATATTAAATGATGTAGATGTAGGCATCTGAACATTTCTCTTGGAACAAATGTATTTCACCCCAGTTTGGCCCTTGGCCAGCCAGGGCAGGCTACCTGATAAATAACCACTCAGCTAGTGGTCAACATGGCATACTAGAAGTGACTGAAGGACTGATGAATTATAGAAGGTATAGTTCCCTACATAAACAGGGAGTCTTTGTTATTTTTCATTAAAGCTAGATATTTGTCACCCTCCCTCCCCCCAATATCATAACAAGAATGTCAGACCACCTTTTATCATGTCCACCACTTATCCTACGAAGAGGCAAATGAATGCATCTTAACATTATCTTGTACACAACATACAGTAAATCTTTTTCATTTATCAATCAAATCCCTTGTTATTCACAATGACTATCATAATATATGAAAGTTATTTGGTTTCTGTTCAAATAGTTGCAGTCCAGAGATTTAAAAGGCAATATATGTAATTAACACATTAAACTGCAGTAAGCTTAACTTGAAGAAAACTATTATGCTTCATTTACTTGGGTGGTTCATCTGATACATCACCAGTCAAGTAGTTCTGCATCACAGGAAGTTTAGCATGAGAAGCCTTGAGTATAGGCTGAATAGGGATAATAAATTGAATGACATCTTATTATTTTCCTCTTAACAGTTTTGTCAGCTCTGTATGTAAGAAATGCAAAGAAAACTATGTCTTTGATTTTCAGAGCTCATCTTGAATAGTAGAGTTACCACAGGCTTAACAAAAAGCAAAAAAAGGACTAAAAATGCAACAGAGCATATAAAATTAAATTCCATCCCAGGTATGTATTACATCTATGAGATCGCTATGCATTTGGACTTGCAGCTTCAATGGAATTTAGTAAGCTAAAGACCGAAGAGTAAAGTTCCTCCCTTTACACTGCTACTCAACAACAGTTCCTGGGGCTCTTGGTTGTCTCATATCAGAGTCAAATCCTTTGGTTCCATCCGGTCCACGAGGCTGGCGTGTCACTGTCAACTTAGGACCTGCGTCATCCACTGAAATAGTCCGCAACCGGCTGATGAGACGTTCAGGACGTTCTTGTTTTGGTGCATCACTAAGCAATCAAGAACAAAATTACAAATATTTACATAAAAATTGTAAACACATAGCATATGACAATAATATTAATTCCAATTCTTGACCTAACATAACCTAACCTATCTGAATATCTATAAAAGTATCCAGCACAATTTTCAATGTATGAATGAATACATAATTTTCAATAGGTTTGCAACAGACATACTTATTGAAGAAGTTCACTTCTGATGTACAAATGTTTTTTTTTAAATTTTAACAATTTGCTTTGCACTGCAGCGACACAGATACGTGATGATGGGATAGGAAAGGGCTAGGAGTGGGAAGGAAGCGGCCGTGGCCTTAAGTACAGCCCCAGCATTTGCCTGGTGTGCAAATGGGACACCATGGAAAACTATCTTCAGGGTTGCCGACAGTGGGGTCCGAACCTACTATTTCCCAAATGCAACATCACAGCTGCGCAACCCTAATTGCAAGGTCAAATCGTTTGGTGATGTATGAGGAACAAACATACTTCCATACAATTTGTTTTAAAAATAGGCAAATGGTTACCGGTTGCTATTGCGGTATTAACCTTTATCCCTTATTCAGCTGATATAATAATTATATCAACTACCTACGCAACATGCTTCAGTAGTAGCCAGATTTGATGAAAAATATTTTCATCTATTCAAAAAAGTCACTGAATGGAAGTATGCTTGTTCCTCATACAAAATTGTAAACGAAGTTCTTGGTTCAAACCTGTCGTAATTACAATTTAATGAGTTCAAAGAAAACTTGTATGGCCGGTTACCCAGATACGGCAATGAGTAGACTGTATATCCAGTGTTGGTAAATAACCGTATCACCGAACGGGACCAATGGCTTTGGGCGGATGTGTTTCCTTAGGTGGGGTGTTGCCCCCTTGGTGTAGGTATTGGTAATGATAATGAATTGGAACCCATCAAGCAGCATGACACCAAGTTAGGGGTGGTGGCAGGAGGTATCTGTACTCCATATTAGGAGCAGCCTGATCACAAGCTGGCAGTAGCTCTTAAAATGCCTCTTGAGAGTGGTGAGCCTAAAATGAAAGTGGTACCTTTCAATTAGCCTAGGAAAAGGCTAGGATGTACCCTGGAAGCGACGCACAGTTCTTATGATGGGGGGAGCTGCGAGAAATGGGCAACCAGCACAGCGCATCATGAAAGTAGCAATAATCAACCTCATAACACTGACTGGACAGTCAGAATAGATGATGATGATGATGATGCTTGTTGTTTAAAGGGGCCTAACATCGAGGTCATCGGCCCCTAATGGTACGAAATGAAATAACAAAAGGTTCAAATTAATCCACTGACCAAAATAAAATAAAATGTCATGAAGAATGAATGGATGGACATAAAACCTACAAAAAACAAAAAACAAACAAAAACAGTGGATCAAACTCAAGAAAGATCGTAAATAATAGTATTACTGACCAAGGGACCACTCATAAAGCACAATGATGCTTGATGTCTACAGGGGTGCAAAATCCACGACTAACACCCCACAGAATGGTACATGTCGCGAGTAAAGTAGAACCATGGTATTTGTCATGTTGGGGTACTAATCAAAAGTAGCGAAGACTCACGGTGTTCCACACAAGATGGTACTACTCACAAGTATTGTACTTCGTACAAGTAACGCAGACCTATGGTGTTTCTCACACAATGGCGCCACTCATAGCCAATGCAAACCCACGAGGTTCCTCACCTAGATGTACTAAACACAGGCGCCGGCATTCCCGTGGTGTTCCTCACATAGTGGGTACTAATCACTGGCAACACAGACCCATGGTGTTGCTCATATAGTGGTACAACTCACAGGCAACGCCCAGACCCGTGGTGTTGCTCACATGGGTACGACTCATGGGTACTGGAAGCCCACACTGAACCCCGCTTGAGTGCTATGAATCACAAAACTATTCAGTACCTAACAGAGTGGTAATACTCGCAAGTAAAAGCGACCCATGATGTTCCCCGCGTGATTGTATTAATCAAAAGTAGTTTCATAGTTCTAATACAATCAGCCCTTGGTCGCCCCTTTTAGTCGACTCTCACGACAGGCAGGGGATACCGTGGGTGTATTATTCGTCTGTCTCCCCCACCCACAGGGGGTGTGTGTTTGGTCCGCGAGAGGTATTTTATTTCCCTCAAGTCCACCGGCAAGCCGGTTAGGACCCCCCTATCCGCCACCTGGGATGCGCAACATGGGAGTATCACCTCTCCCCCCTGCAGGTTCGTGGACAGTCAGAATAGGCGATTGATTACAAGGAGAAGAATATAACTATGATGCGACTGAGTGAAGTGGAGGGGAAAAGGAAAGTAAAGAGAGAGATACACACACTATTGGAGTGGAGGACACAAGACAAAGAATGAAGTGGAGATAAAACAAACAAGATCTTAAGACGAGTATACGGATAAGGTGGACTACATAAGTGATAGAATAATGAAGATACAGTTAAGGAAGGAGAATGGAGTGAAGAATTTCATCCCAGTGTATGCACCCCAGACTTGGTGCAAAGAAGAAGATATGGACAAATTCCTGAGGACGCTGAAGAGAGAAATAAAGGATGTGGAAGATACTGTTATGGGAGACTTTAATGCAATGGTGGTATGGGACAGAAAAGGAATGGAAGAAGTAATTGGACATTTACGATATGGACAGAGGAATGAAAGAGGGGGGACTGTGAATAGTGGACAACCAGCAGAGAGTATCATAAAAGTAGTAATAATCAGCCTCATGACACTGATTGGCCAGTCAGAATAGGTGATTGATTACAAGGAGAGGAATATAACTATGATGGGACTGAGTAAGTTAAGTGGAGGGGAAAAGGAAAGAAGGTGGATTTTTGTATGAGACAAGGTTCAGGAGGAATACTAGAAAGATTACAAGATACAGATGGGGAAACAGAAGGACAAAGACAGTAAGCGATTACTTCTCAGTGGAAAGAGCAAATTGTACAGAGTTGTTACATGTAACAGTCTTGCCAAAAGTAGTGAAAATGAAAAAAATGAGAAGAAAATAAGAGTATGGAAATTAAAAGACATGGAAGTAAAAGATAAATTTTAATGTAAACGGAAACAACACTTGGCAGGTCAGTGCAATGTTCTTTAACATCAAAAGGATATGGGAACAGAAGACCTGGCTGCATAACGTGTCTAACTGGATCCTGGAGGACTGGTGACATGTAGTTTTGTTCCATGAGTCACTGTTCCAGTTGTTTCGAGCTGATGGTAAGATCCCAAGAACCCCAGTTGTCAACAACATATCATACAGGCTGTTGGTAACTCCATAATGGTGTGGAGTATTGGCTTATTGTGTGTTTGACAACAAAATTTACAAACAGTCTAAAGGCCTAGCAATGGGTTCGCCGGCTTCAGGTAGGTTATTTTAGCAAACATATTCATGGATTACATGGAATATAGTAAAATAGTGGATAAAATAGATGGATTGATTACATGGTTGAGATACGTCGATGATATATTTGTTATTATCGATGAATAAAAGGTTAAACCTGATGGTATATTAGAGTATTTAAATACTTTGGATAAACAAGCGCATTTTGCAATGGAATCTGAAAATGACAGGACTTTACATTATTTAGATTTAACAATTACAAGACATTCTGGTCATTTCGATTTGCAAATTTTCAGAAAAGCTACTCAAACAGATACTATTATCAGAAATGACTCCAATCATCCAGGTCAACATAACAAGGCAACATTTTACAGTTTAATTAATACAGCTATGAACATACCTATGTCTAAGAAGAATTATAATAGAGAGATAAATGTAATCCATCAAAAAGCTCGTAGCAACGGATATTCCAAAAGATTTATTAATAGAATGATAAATAAAGTGAAAAATGAACCAAAAACAACTTTAATTAAAGAGCGAAAGGAGAAAAAGAAATCTGCAGTTCTAACTTTTTGAAATAAGCACTCTTATCAACTGGCTAAATTTTTCAGAAAAAAGAACATCAATGTCGCATACAAAACGGATAATGATACTAATAAGATAATTTTCAATTCAGATAAGATAGAGAATAAATGTATATTTAATAAATCAGGAATTTTCAAATTAATATGCCAAACATGTAAACAATGATACATAGGACAGTCTGGAAGAAGTTTGGCTATAAGGTACAAAGAACATGTTAAAGCAGTCAAACATAAAAGATATTTGGCAATGGGAGAACATATGGTTGAAAAGAATCATAAGTTTACAGACATTTCTAATGACATGAAATTATTACAGTCGGCCAAGAAGTGAAAATTAATGACTGTGTTGGAAAGTTTAGAAATTTATCTTACACAAAAAAATAATTTTGAATAAAGTTTAAATGAGAGATGTGCAGAAGATAACCCACTGTATAGACTAGCATATGAACATTTAAGGAACAAAAAGTTCTTAAATTTATGTAAGTATTCTTTATCCATTGATGTGGTGTATTAGGACACACTCTTTATGTATTGAATTGGTGGAATTAAATAAACACTAATATTCCTATGACTTTAATGTACAATTCAATACGGACCAAAATAAGAGAAGTATAACGTGTAATTCAAAAGCGATGTCGGAGTCGATTACTAATACACGTTTGACTGCTGCTCTCTAAAAGGAAATTCAAACTGAAAAGGGATAACACGTTTCCGTAATAAATGCATAAATGGACTTGGCCGATAGCAGTTGTTAACTTGTTAGAAATAAAGGCTGAAGCAAATGTTATATACTGAAATTAAGTAAGAATGTGATTCACCTCAATATATGACAGAATACATCCACCGACTTCAGATGATAGTTTATATTTTCATGCGTCTAGTTAAATTTTGAAATATTCCCATGTAAATTCGTAGCAAGGTGGTTATAATTTCTCTATGTGCACTTAAAATGTTTCCATGATGCTTATACAGTTAGATTAGGTGATGCTGTTTGAAGAAGAAAACTGAAACGTTTGCCACAGATGCCTCTGGGGTGATACAATTTTTTCAGATCAAAATTAAACACACACTTTCACCTAATATCAGATTTCGAAAAATAACAAACGAGTAAGCCAAAGTGTGGATATCATCTGTGAAAATGCAAGTTTTGAACAAACTGATTGCCATTTCATACCAATTTTAATGTGTATGGGTTTTCCCCCCCGACTTTTACGAAAAATTGGATATAACGAGAATCTGCTATATAACGAGTACATTTTTCGCTGTTACGAATTCTCGCTGTAACGGACTTCTACCATATTTCTATTGCTTGAAAAGAAACAATATGATTTCTCCATTCAGGGATTGCTATAAAACAAAGTCTACTGAACACTGTAATTTACAAGAGAGTTTGGAAAATCATTAAAAAAAACTTTGTAGTTTAGGGTCCATTGAAATACTTGCATAATATTGCAAATGATTTGTAATTGCAATTCTTAGAACAAAGGCACTGTCCTTAATGGAAGTCCCTACCAGAACTTTGCAAAGAAGACTGGGATCGTACCTCTCGAATCAAACATTAAACCGATGACCTTAATGTTGTCAAGTACGAAGGTTGAAACTTAAATAGTGGCAACTATTTATTTACAACAGATACAAAAGAGTTACATGTTAGCAACCTTTACTGTCCTTCAATGTAGTCACCAGCATTGTGTATAAACCGTTGCCAGCGATGTGGAAGTCGTAGTATACCTTTAGCAGAGCCTGTTCTGTTGATGGTGCGAATGGAGCGGTCTATTGCCAGTCGAATCTCTGCAACAGTTCTGAAGCAAATGCCACGAAGTGGTTCTTTCAATTTGGAATCAAATTGAAGTCACAAGGACTTAAGTCCGGGTAGTACGGTGGATGGTACAGTACTTCCCAGTCTCACTGACCAAACAAATCAGCCACAGCTTGCGCTGTATGCGCCCGAGCATTGTCGTGCAAAATGATGGGTGAATTCTGCAGAAAGTGTTGCCCCTTCTTTCTTAAAGCTGGTCGCAGGTGGTGCTCCAAAAAAGAACAGTAATACTGTGCACTGACGGTCTGCCGTGGAGGAATATAATGCGTTAGGATAACACCAACACAGTCGTACACGAGGATCACCATCATTTTCACCGTACTGGGGCTCCGATGAACTTTCGACTTTCGTGGTGACCCATCATGACGCCATTCGTTCGATTGGTGTTTCAATTTTGGCTCGTACGATTTGGCCCAGGTCTCATCCAGGGTTATGATACGGCATAAGAAGGTCTCTCCTTCACGCTCATAACGCTCCAAGTGCGTCTTAACAGCGTTGTAACGCAACCATTTGTGCATTTCCGTCAAATCACGCGGAACCCACCGTGATGCAATTTTTCCGCATGCCCAGGTGTTACTTCAGGATGTAAAGCACAGTCGTATACGCTAAACCACTTCTTCTTCACCGACGCTCGTAGGATGACCTGCCCGACGAATGTCCGCAACATTTTTCCGACCATCGTTGAAGGCTTTTACCCAACATGCCACTGTTCTGTAAGGCAATGCAGATTCCCCGCAAGCCTCTTGAAGACCTTGATGACATTGTCGTGCTGTACGACCTCTGGCAAATTCAATCTTGATCCAACTCCATTGTTCCTGTTTGGAAAACATAGTGACGTTACGTTAGAACGCTAGCTCACAAGTGACTGTGTTTCTCTTGCTTGTGCTCACGCAGGTGATGTGGGAAGGGAGAGTCCATTTGCTCTGAGGTAACCAACGTGTGCTATCAGCGGCAATATTAGATTCCGTTGCATAGCGCCTCCACAGCAGTATTGTCACTATTTAAGTTCCAACCCTCGTAGATACTTTGACTTGTAGTAGGAGATGGTTGGACTACAGATGAGTAATTTTCAGTGTGCACATCAGACAGTTGTTTAAAGTATGACTCTGTTCTTACGGTTGGGTCTATGACTACCTATTTTCGTCTTAGGGTTTATGACTATCATGTTGATACGCCTTGTGCTGCCTGTTTCCAAGATTCCATGGAGTTCTTCGTGAACAAGAAAACCTATCTCTCTTAAAGCGACAGCAATGGCAGATATTATTTTGATACCTCAAATTACGCGGTGATCATTGTACGAGCAACAACATGCATGTGTTTCATACTTCCTGTGGTATTGCCGACACCATTATCGTTCTGCAACCTGCTAGGTATGATTCTAACAGCCTGATGTTAGATTTCATCATGTTGACTTCTTTCCAGTCCCCACTGCTCAGATCTTCAGGCTTGCTCACCCATCTATTAGCAGGCTTAAACCCCCTGTAAAGGTGGTGCTAATAAAACTAGATGAGCTCTAGAGAGAAACTGAGGTAATAGATGGTATAAGTGATCACGAAGCTGTGTTTGTAGTAGTTAAGAAGTAATATAAGGCAAAACCATATATATTAGAAGTCCATTATAGCGAGAATTCATAATGGCAAAAAAATTTCTCACTCTAGTGGAGTGTTGTTAGCCTATATCAGATATTTTTTTGTAAAAGTCGAGAAGAATTTCCACACACACATTAAAATCAGTATGAAACGGCAATCAGTTTGTTCAAAACTTGTGTTTTCGCAGATTTCCAGGCTAGAGCTTACTCGTCAATTATTTTTTAAATTCTGAGACAATGTGAATACGCATATTCAATGTAATTCTGAAAAATTGTAGTAGTATCACTTCAGTGGATTCTGTGGCAAACTTTTCAGTTTTCTTTTTCAAACGGCATCACCTAACTCTTTCCGGCCTAACTGCGAGCTACAGCGGCCGAAATTATGCTCAGGCTGCACTGTGGGCATAGCCCGTTGTAAGGTTTGACAATTCACTAAAAATAGAGAACGAACTATGCACGCATTCTGGAGGTTACATCGTGTTTCTTCATGTATTAGTTACGAGAGTATTTAAGCAGATGGCAGTATTATATGTCTAAGTCAGAGAATTTACGATATTTTCGATCAACATGCATCAGTAGATGTTGTCACACAGTGAGCTCTAAGACATGGCTTCTCACGGCAAACATGTGCTTATTGTGAACATTAAAATAAGAAATTATTACTTGTAATAAACATGCGCTTGACGAAAGTGATATTTTCGATATTTTATGATATACTATAAGTTTATGTGCAAATGAATGTACGTTCATGACGCATGAATTCGAAACAACTTCTTACATTTCATTATGATTGGAGTTAGTTTTACGGCCTAGCGCATGTTCCCGCGTATTTCAAATTTGCATGAATACATAAGATTCTCTACATATTAGTAAAGTTGTCTGTTTAGAAGACTATATTTTCTCTTTCTCAGAAGTCTTTTGTGCTAAATGGAACAATATTTTTTACATTTGAGTAACTTTTGACAAAATTTATCGATTAAAATAAAATTTCATGAGAGCACCCATTTTCATTATTGTAATTATTACTGTTATTATTGAAAAATTATTTTTATATCATACTCATTATTGTTGTTTTGCAATTGGAATGCACATTTTATATTAGCAAAATAGGGTAAATATAACAGTATTTCAGAAAACTGTACTTGTTTAGTTATCTGTCAGACATTTTTTCCACTCGCAAAAATAGTATAATATATAAACAATTTTAAAATCTCAAGTGATAGCTGACATAATACAAACAGGGTTTTTCAAAACTAGATGCTCAAACAAGCACAAAGAAAAATGATCATGCAAATATCTCCTACAGGTACAGAGATATAATGTTTTAAATATCCTTAAAAATGCCCAGTCCAGAACATTTGTTAGAGATATTAAGGCCCAGACTGGAATGGGCTAACCTAACTTAACCTTATATGTATCATGAAAACATATTTCAAGTGCCAATAGAGTAATGATAACCTTCCTGCTATAAATTTACATGGGAATAGCCTTTCCAAAATTTAACCAATGGGAGGAAATACAGTAAAACCTTGTTAGTGTGTTCCTCATTAAAATAATTTCTCGCTTAGCTTGTCGTAAATTCAAAGTCCTGATTCACATTGTATTAAATCTATATATATAAAACCTCACTTATCGCGCCACAAATTTTCACTATTACTGTTTTGTACAATCCCATTTATCCTAGCTCTGAAAATGTTTGTCAGGTTGGGGAAATTTGTGCAAAAACGGGAAATGGCCTTGAATTCCTGAACTTTACAGCGTAAATTACACCTTCGGGAAGCAAGCCGTTAGCCTCGGGAAAGTTCAATTTTTCTCTAGGGTTTTCACTGATATTGCTAAGTGACCCAGTAAGCCTGTTCGTGCTTGTATTTCACATTCCATTCTGAAGTTAGAAATTTATTCTTCATTGAGTGACACATGAAGGGAAGCAAATAGCTATCACGTGATAGCCTACCTATGGATTAAGAAAATAAACCTGTGAAGTTGACTAGCGTAGTGCATATTTGTTTTGTGGTACCACAGTTACAGATATTGAAAAAGTTGTGAAACTGCTTGCCACTGAAAACAAAATTAAAATCCAGGAAGTAGAGAGGCCTCCTCGTTTTCCAATGGTGACGCGTACGTTGAAAGTCACACCTTCGAGATGCAACTGTTCTAAAGAATCTACAAGATCCTGTTTACGTACTTAAATTATATTAAATTGTATTATTTATATATATATATATATATATATATGAGTCCTGGTCCTCCTTGTGCTCAGGCGGCTAGGACTGTACAATTCACCGGTGGTCCATAACCCGTTAGAGGAGAGATCCTCACTTGGACTATGTGCAAGTAGGGCAGCATCCTGCTTCATGAATTTACCGAGCTCAGAACATTTTAAGCAAGCCTCGGACCTATGGGAGTACTGGAGTCCCATTCCCATTTGACAGGCGAGGGACTCCTTGGAAACAACTTGGCGAATGAAATGGAATTCGATGGGGAGCTATCAATATTAATGGGGCTTATGGAAGAAAGAAAGTAGAACTCGCTGAGTCAGCAAAGAGGATGCATCTGGATGTGCTCGAAGTACGTGATATTCGGGTAAGGGGAGATAACGAGGAAGATATAGGAGATTATAAAGTGTACTTGACGGGTGTTAGAAAGGGAAGGGCAGAGTCTGGGGTAGGGCTCTTTATCAGGAATACCATTGCACGGAACATAGTTTCTGTTAGGCACGTAAATGAGCGAATGATGTGGGTAGATTTGTCAGTTGGAGGAATTAAGACTAGAATTGTGTCCGTGTATTCACCATGTGAGGGTGAGAATGAGGATGAAGTTGACAAGTTTTATGAAGCATTGAGTGACATCGTGGTCAGGGTCAACAGCAAGGACAGAATAGTGCTAATGGGCGATTTCAATGCGAGAGTTGGGAATAGAACTGAAGGATACGAAAGGGTGATTGGTAAATGTGGGGAAGATATGGAAGCTAATGGGAATGGGAAACGTTTGCTGGACTTCTGTGCTAGTATGGGTTTAGCTGTTACGAATACATTCTTCAAGCATAAGGCTATTCACCGCTACACATGTTTTAAATATCCTTAAAAATGCCCAGTCCAGAACATTTGTTAGAGATATTAAGGCCCAGACTGGAATGGGCTAACCTAACTTAACCTTATATGTATCATGAAAACATATTTCAAGTGCCAATAGAGTAATGATAACTCTACCAGGGGTACCAGATCCATAATAGACTATATCTTGACAGACTTCGAATTCAGGAAATCTGTTAGGAATGTACGAGTTTTCCGCGGATTTTTCGATGATACAGACCACTATCTGATCTGTAGTGAACTAAGTATCTCTAGGCCTAGGGTAGAGAAAGTGAAATCTGTCTGCAAACGAAAAAGGGTAGAAAATCTCCAGGACGAGCAAATTAGACGGAAGTACATGGATATGATTAGTGAGAAGTTTCGAACAGTAGACAGTAAGCAGGTTCAGGATATAGAAAGTGAATGGGTGGCATACAGGGATGCTGTAGTAGCAACAGCAAAGGAATGCCAAGGAACAACTGTGTGTAAAGATGGGAAAAGGCGAACATCTTGGTGGAATGATGAAGTGAGAGCAGCTTGTAAACGTAAAAAGAAGGCTTATCAAAAATGGCTCCAAACAAGGGCCGAGGCAGACAGGGATTTGTACGTAGATGAAAGAAACAGAGCGAAACAAATAGTTGTTGAATCCAAAAAGAAGTCCTGGGAAGATTTTGGTAACAACTTGGAAAGGCTAGGTCAAGCAGCAGGGAAACTTTTCTGGACAGTAATAAAGAATCTTAGGAAGGGAGGGAAACAGGAAATGAACAGTGTTTTGAGTAATTCAGGTGAACTCATAATAGATCCCAGGGAATCACTGGAGAGGTGGAGGGAATATTTTGAACATCTTCTCAATGTAAAAGGAAATCATCCTGGTGGTGCTGTGAACAGCCAAGCAAATGGGGAGGAGGAAAATGATGTTGGTGAAATTATGCTTGAGGAAGTGGAAAGGATGGTAAATAAACTCCATTGTTATAAGGCAGCAGGAATAGATGAAATTAGACCTGAAATGGTGAAGTATAGTGGGAAGGCAGGGATGAAATGGCTTCATAGAGTAGTAAAATTAGCATGGAGTGTTGGTAAGGTACCTTCAGATTGGGCAAAAGCAGTAATTGCACCTATCTATAAGCAAGGGAACAGGAAGGATTGCAACAACTATCGAGGTATCTCATTGATTAGTATACCTGGCAAAGTATTCACTGGCATCTTGGAAGGGAGGGTGCGATCAGTCGTTGAGAGGAAACTGGATGAAAACCAGTGTGGTTTCAGACCACAGAGAGGCTGTCAGGATCAGATTTTCAGTATGCGCCAGGTAATTGAAAAATGCTACGAGAGGAATAGGCAGTTGTGTTTATGTTTTGTAGATCTAGAGAAAGCTTATGACAGGGTACCGAGGGAAAAGATGTTCGCCATACTGGGGGACTATGGAATTAAAGGCAGATTATTAAAAGCAATCAAAGGCATTTATGTTGACAATTGGGCTTCAGTGAGAATTGATGGTAGAATGAGTTCTTGGTTCAGGGTACTTACAGGGGTTAGACAAGGCTGTAATCTTTCACCTTTGCTGTTTGTAGTTTACATGGATCATCTGCTGAAAGGTATAAAATGGCAGGGAGGGATTCAATTAGGTGGAAATGTAGTAAGCAGTCTGGCCTATGCTGACGATTTGGTCCTAATGGCAGATTGTGCCGAAAGCCTACAGTCTAATATCTGGGAACTAGAAAATAGGTGCAATGAGTATGGTATGAAAATTAGCCTCTCGAAGACTAAATTGATGTCAGTAGGTAAGAAATTCAACAGAATTGAATGTCAGATCGGTGATACAAAGCTAGAACAGGTCGATAATTTCAAGTATTTAGGTTGTGTGTTCTCCCAGGATGGTAATATAGTAAGTGAGATTGAATCAAGGTGTCGTAAAGCTAATGCAGTGAGCTCGCAGCTGCGATCAACAGTATTCTGTAAGAAGGAAGTGAGCTCCCAGACGAAACTATCTTTACATCGGTCTGTTTTCAGACCAACTTTGCTTTACGGGAGCGAAAGCTGGGTGGACTCAGGATATCTTATTCGTAAGTTAGAAGTAACAGACATGAAAGTAGCAAGAATGATTGCTGGTACAAACAGGTGGGAACAATGGCAGGAGGGTACTCGGAAAGAGGAGATAAAGGCTAATTTAGGAATGAACTCGACGGATGAAGCTGTACGCATAAACCGGCTTCGGTGGTGGGGTCATGTGAGGCGAATGGAGGAGGATAGGTTACCTAGGAGAATAATGGACTCTGCTATGGAGGGTAAGAGAAGTAGAGGTAGACCAAGACGACGATGGTTAGACTCGGTTTCTAACGATTTAAAGATAAGAGGTATGGAACTAAATGAGGCCACGACACTAGTTGCAAATCGAGGATTGTGGCGACGTTTAGTAAATTCACAGAGGCTTGCAGACTGAACGCTGAAAGGCATAACAGTCTATAATGATAATGTATGTATGTATGTATATATATACACAAATTTTCGCAACCGAAGCAATTGCAGACTGGTTCACCAAGTTCAGTCGGCATTTGAAAGCACAGTGCCGGACAATGAGTGTGTTGCACTGATCTTCAGGAGCTAGCAATTCGCTTCAATCAAGCGACTCGTCTTCGACTTCTGAACAATTTTGGACTTCATATTCATTAATTATATTGTGACTTCGCGCCTCATTCGCTGGCTCATTTAACTTTTCACCTCTTCTTGTAAACATCATGAGACAGTGCTGAAATTTGCGTGTGTAGTGCTACTATTCAGAAGATCGTGCCTTACTTCTTATAAGTGACTGACTTTCTACTTCTTCTAGATTTTAAGATTTAAAATTGCACAGTGCCAATCTCCATTAACATATTTTGCCTCCTCAACTGTTTTTGTGAAAGACTCACTCTTTAATTTCTTATTTACCTATGCATTGTTTTTTGCATTTTATTCGGCCGATGATGACCCAGATTAGGGTCGAAACTGGTACCGCATCCGCTTTTAATTAAATATGAATGTAATACCACATTTCATATTTATTTGTATTGAATAGGTTGAACTACCTTATTTATTATTTCAATTTCAATGCAACTCGAGTCGATCAATGCGTTGTCGCATTCAAGACGACTGCCAAAGTCATTCTCTCGCACATGGCGAGTTTAACCACCAAATAATTCATGGTCGAAGAGTGTGACCAGAAAACAATGTTTAATAATTCACTCATCTGATATATAAGGTTACAGCTGACATTTATTTTAGAAAGTGTTATCTGCAATAATGCGCTGATACCTTTATGGGCCCCAGTGCAAATGTTTTTATATTTGTTTGGTGTTTTACACACATTTTAATACACTGTTGTTATTTAATAAGCCCTAATTGAAAAGGTTTTCGTATTTATTCTCTTGTCTTTTTCATGCCCTTTAATACCCTTACCGCATCTTTACACACACGATGTAAAATGTACGCATGTTGGAATTGGTTACATATCCTTGTTGGATAGTTTTTATTCGTGTATTCAATAGTACATTTTCTCGCCTAAAACATTAGCTTTCCTCGTCCCCTGCAGAAACATATCTTCCAAGCTGAATCAATGTCGCATTAAAACAGATGCAAACTTGTGATGTGCAGGTGGTGACAAGTTAAATAAAGCCGAACCGCTAAAACAAGGTTGTGAAAATTAACAGAATGTTTTAATGGAATAGCATATCCACCTTAAATATAAGCATACACCTTTATTTTGATTATTCAACATAATTTCTAACTAAATATTTGCCTGGGAGATGTTACAAGTGATTTTACAGCCTTTACATTCATTACAGCTTCAGGAAGTAATCATTCAGCTGCAGGTACAAATCTAGCACATTTTTCTTTACTGCACTATTCTCAAAAAGGGAATAATGACCCACCATGAGATACACATTCTTTATTTAATTAACCCCACCTTTCAGGTTATTAAAGTTTTCATGCTCTTTTTCTTGTAACAATGGCCCACGCACTCACAGTCTCTTTCCTCGAACACATTTCAACTAATCATATACCACAATGTTCACTTCTGCGAAAAAACTGACTCTCTCTTTCATTTCATTCCTCGATTACTATTTCCACCCACTCACTTAAAATGTCATTTTTATTCTTCACAATTGTGTTTTCCCACAATTTAATTTTTCAGGGAGCTTTTCTCACTGAAAGTCCTTTTGCACTACATTTTTCTTATCTCAAGATCTAAACACGCTCGTTCTTCCTACTCACGTTTACTGGGCGACTGAAATGCCATGGTATTTCTGCCTCAACAATCAGCACATGAAAGTCTCTTCCTTGTCATATTTAACTGAACTATCAGACCTCGACGTTATCTGTGAAAATCTGAGTTATGAATGAAATGATGAAAGATATGTTGGAAAATCCCATGGTAACTTGTGAGTAAGCAGTCACTGGTAGCATTCCCGGGCAACTAGAATTCTCAGAATGTAGATTAATTAGAACACAAGACGATCCTAACGTACAGAACAACTAGCTTCACTGGTACTTTAGCATTCCTATGTACATTTCATCTCCCTTTTTCTTCGACTTGAAATAGTACAAACATTGAAAAGAAATTTGTGTATGTCTGCAGAATGATATTAACCCTTTCCCACCCATATTAAAATGCATGTTTTCCCCAGAATTAAAGCAATTCTTTTCAGCCATCATTATGATAATGCAGACATTTATAAAAATGTATTGTACAAAAACTAATGAACATAGAAATATGATCTTTCACCAAATGAAAGTCAACAGTACATACATATAGGACATGGGTGCATGCATTGTAGAGTTTAATTTATAACTTTAACTCCTCTTTGTTGGTGGAACAATAGAAAGCAATCGGATTTGCACAAACACAAGTTGCATTGTTTACACATAAAGGCTGACTGCAGATTTCTTCCAGATAAAGTCCTCTTTTTGTCAGCAGCACATTTCACATATGATTTTACCCCTACCAGGAATTTTTACTATGGAATGGAATTGTTTTGGAGATGTGGTTGCATCAGGAAGACTTCTTTTTCTTCCTACTCGTTTGCGGCAAGTGAAATTCCCAATCAGCTGTTTGACAAGTTGCGTCCTGAATTCTAGCTGTGTTGTTCCATGTCTACTGTTGCAGGGTCTATTACTTCGGTCAAATGCAATAAATGAATTCACTATAGCAATGTTTATAATGAAATAGAAGATATACTTCCACCATTTCATGGATGGTCTGCCAACTTCGTAATATGAACGTGCTTGATCACTTCGGTCAACTCCACCCGTATTTTTCATGTAGTTGTGTACAATTTCTGGTGCTTGCACATCAATTCTTTCATTGCCATGCCACGTTTTTTTTTTTTTCAGGGTTAAAAAAACTGCAGGGTTACTGTTGGTACTGAGGAAAGCAACGTGTCTTTTATCATGCCAGACTGTGGCAATGACATCTCCAGCTTGCATAAATTTAGAATCCCGTCTTTTCATCTTCAGGCTTTTGGTATTTTTGAGGGGTAAGGGCCAATCTTTTCTGTTAGTTCTCACTGTTCCACAAACATAAGTCTTATTGTCATTCAATATTGACAGGAGTCTTGGTGAAGTGAAAAAGTTATCGAAATATAGATGATGATACTTTCCCCAGTATTTCCTACTCAATTCGAGAACAACTTGTTCACCTAGCAGCAAATCTTTATTCCTCTTTTGTTTCTTTCCGAGGTAGAAATCAATGTCTAAAGTATAACCTGATCTTGTTGCCAAAACCCAAGCTTTCATCCCCCATTTGGTAGGTTTAGACTTGATATACTATTTTATACCTAACCTACCCTTGAAAGCAATCATAGCCTCATCAAGACAAAGTTCCTTTTCTGGTTTATAGATTTCTCTGAATACTGCCACAAGGTTGAGAATTGGTCTCACTTTGTACAAATAATCCAAATTGTCCTTATCTTGTTCCTCTTCTGACACCGTATGCAAATATTTTGTCAGGTCTTTGAAGCGATTTCGCGGCATTGCCTGAACTACTAAAGGGCAAGACACAAGGTCGTCTGACCAATACATGTGTGTGTCATGAAGCTGAGCAATACCCATATAGATTAATATTCTAAAATATGCCCTTCTTTCTTCAATAGAAGTATCCCCCCATTTCGTATCAACTATACCTTTCTTACGCTGCAAGTAAGCAGCATGCTCATTCGTTTTCTGGGCAATTAAATCGAAAATGTTTTCAACAAATATAAGGGAGAAATACTCTAATGCTGTACTACCCACAGGAAGAGAATGGCAAGGTCCTACCTCTTCAGTAAAGTCCGCCGGTTCGACGTAAGACAATGTATTTGTCCAATGAAAGTTAAGCCTACAATCTATGTCATCATGCATGTGTACGCCGTCATTTCCTGAAATATCGTTACTTTCATTTTCACTTTCCACTTCGCTGAGTTCACTTAAGCCACTACTAACACAGTCAGAAATATTGTTCACCAAACTTTCAATGTCGTTATCGCATAAAATATTTTCACGCGAATTAAGCGTCGACATGTTTGTTTACAATATGTCACTGCCTTCCATATTTCGTGTTCTAATACGCCTGCTAAGGTTTTAAAAGAAAACTAATATCTTTGGTCTCTAGGAAGTGCACATGCCAGTAACAGTAAGTTATATTTGTCTATTGGCCGATAGATGGCTCATACATGCGACTAGAAGTACAAGAACGCTTTACTACGCTATGGGCGGGAGGCCCTAAGCTTTCGCGCTAAGCTTTACTACGCTATAGGCAGGAGAGGGTTAAGAGGAAGAATGACATAATCTTGTGTAAAGAAAGTGTCTTGGAACTCGTAAAGTGTCCTCTTAAGGCAAGTGAAAAGACTAATGATGATGTCCACTGCCCAGAATTCGAGGTACCGGCTTAAATGAGGCTTATTTAACATGTGTCTTATGCAAAAATGGTTTCCGTGGAAAAATGCCCATATAGAGGGGTGTCCGCTGAGTAAAGGTGTCTGTTAGGGCAGGTTTGACTGTATATAGACTTCCAATAGCGGGGAACACCTCTGAAAAATGGAAGTGGATGACATTCTGGAAGAATCTTATGATGACACGGTTTGGAAAGCCATGTCCTAAATGGACTAAACTTTGGTAATTGTGAAACGATGTTAACCAGGCATGAAGGAGGAGTTCCCCTGCTATGAAAATATTACATTTGGAATTTCTCTGTCCCTTGACATGCTAAATTCCACTGTACATATTTACACAATGAGATAGCTTCTTCTTACCTTGAGTCTATAATTATATAATATACAAAAAAAAGGAATCTCATTTTTTGGTCACCTAATTAGAACACCCGAAATAAAATCAGCAGGATAATAATAGAAAAATTGTGGAACAGTAAGAGTAATATTAAGTGGATTACAGAAATCAAAGATGATATGAAGGAACTACAAATTACAGTAGAGGATTTAAAAAACTAGACCCACCGAACCAAGACACTCAAAAACATGGACACCAGACTACAGACCAATATCAATAGACAAACTATGGGAAGAGTAATTTCAGACGAGGAGAGAAAATCAAGATCGGAGAGAATGAAGAAGTGCTGGGCTGAGAGAAAATCGAAAAATCCATTGTATAATTGACTAAAGTGGTCCAATGAAAGCCACAGTATGTAAAATAAATAAATAAATAAATAAATAAATAAATAAATAAATAAATAAATAAATAAATAAATAAATAAATAAATAAATAAATAAATAAATAAATAAATAAATAAATAAATAAATAAATAAATAAATAAATAAATAACAAATTGACTAGTGAGAAATGCAGGATCATAAATTGCTGCTCCATAGCCTGCTACAGCATACTGGAAAGGATGCACCGGACAATGATTACTTTCTTCTCCCGATGTATAAACTCGCAGTAGTATACACTCGAAGTTAAGGTTAGATAGCCTCACGCCTCACCACACTCGTTGATAACTTTGCGAACAAGTTCATGGTCTGATACCACAGTAAATACATACAGTATGATGCCAAATATCATAGCTTATTAGCACTTCATAGACGTGCAGTGCAGTAACACCTCTAAGTCAGTCAGATGCCCCAGCTGGACGGCAAGAGTCGAGGCACAATTCTCAAAGACACAGACACGACCACCATTCAGTATGAAAATATGATCGCACACTTCAAATACGACAAACACTTCCGGCGAACCAGCCCTTAAATAAACTTTCCAGATCACATTGTTCTCCCACCAGTCATCAATCTTACCCTCATATCTTTTCTCCACCCGAGATAACCACTACATAGCATTCATGTCACATGTGGCACGCCGTTTTCAAAATACTGATGCTCAACACTGGTGTACTGACGCCTTGAAAACTGTTGGATGATATGTGTCATGTTGGACAAACCAACTTCTTACACAACTTTCTTTATATTTAGCTCCCTTGCTTAACAAAGATTCCCATAAAATACCACCAATTTGACACAGTGTTCTTAAAATGAACTAAATAATGCTTATAATACTTTAATAAATATATGCAGTGTTCTTACAATGAAACAAATAATGCTGATAATATAAAAATAAATACAGGGTCTTTTTTTTTTTGTGCTAGTTTTTGTGCTAGTTGTTTTTACGTCGCACCGACACAGATAGGTCTTATGGTGACGATAGGACAGGAAAGGGCTAGGAGTGGGAAGGAAGCGGCCGTGGCCTTAATTAAGGTACAGCCCCAGCATTTGCCTGGTGTGAAAATGGGAAACCACGGAAAACCATTTTCAGGGCTGCCGACAGTGGGGTTTGAACCTACTATCTCCCGAATACTGGATACTGGCCGCACTTAAGCGACTGCAGCTATCGAGCTCGGTGGGGTCTTTTTTTAGCTCATTCCGCAGCACCACTCAGAGCACGGCACGGCTGGCACAATGACGCTCTGTCGCTAGCCGGTATAATGTGCGCTTTTCCTCCCTACTACTCACGGCAATTCACACTTATAGAAATTCATTTCTAGTGAAACTATTAGTCTAAAACCTACCTGGCATTACATTTGATGTTCAAAATGTTGTCCCTCTGCTATCAAACACGCCTGACACCTCGTAAATAGGTTTGCAGACACTCGGCGAATCTCAGCCTGTGTGATGTTCAAAATAACTTGTGTAATGTTCTCTTGTAGTTCTTCTATTGTGTGAGAGTTGTTCACATACATTTTTCCCTTCAGCATCCCCCACAGGTAATAATCACAGAGATTTAAATCAGGAGATGTAGGGGGATAATTAACCACACCATCTTAGAAAACTTCCCGTATTACCTCCATAGACCGATTAGCAGTGTGTGCTGTCACATTATCTTGGATGAAGTAACCATTACTCCTCTCTTCTTCAGTCAGCTCTTGAAAGAATGGTCTGAGAATGAGGTCTATATATCGATCGGCATTTATTGTTTCATGGAAAAATATAGGCACTATAATTCTGCGAGCACTTACTGCGCACCAAACTCCTATCTTTACACCATGAGTCACTTAAGTTCTTTTAAATGTGTAAAGTTTTATAGTGTATTATTTTCCACCTATTCAATACAATCATGGAAAAAATAATACACAATAAAAGTTTACACATTTAAAAGAAGTTACTTTCAATACGGATTAAAAAACAATTCATTTTACAACTTGCAATAACCACTTAAGTGTCGCCATGCTTCATCAGTAGCAGGGGTGGGTTTGTACAGTTTTGCTTTTAACAGTTTTGTTGCTTTGTGGGCAGAAGATAATGAGACATTAGCTTGTACGGTAAGACGCGACAGGGATTTTGTTGGAGTTCTTTCCAAGAGAGCTCCTATTTTGTCAAGCTTTTCCTCTGTTAAAACAGTTTGTCTCCTGTGTGATTTCTTGTTAAGAATGGACCCAGTTGTGCGGAACTTCTTTACTAATTTACGTACCGTACTCCTATGTGCGGAGGGAGGTTGCCAGGAAATTTGCGAATGAATCAAAAGCGGCACTCTGTATAAGAAGAATGCCTCACATAGCACAACACAATGAATAAATGCTGTTCTACTGTATACATCACTCGTTAAATCACATGATTACTTTAATATTCATACAGAAACACTATTTTAAAGCGAACACAATGAACACACTACCAATAGCACAGATGTTAAACTAAACTATTGCTGTGAAGCAATGGTTATTGCTACCGTACGGCAATAAATCATCTTAGCCGGTCACGAAGCAATATATCTCTCGGCAAATGACTCACCCAGCCGCACTATCACCTTCCATGCATGTTCCCCCAAAACACGGACCGAGCCAAAAAAAGACCCTGTACCTAACCTATAACTTAGCGTACATAATGCCGAAAATGTAAAAATTGATTTCTTCCCATGGGGTTACAATTCTGTATGATTACAGGACAGATGGCTGAAAGTTGTAAAGAAGATCATCGAGGCAAGAGGAGGGAACTGGACGAGTGACTGAAGAGAAGTGGTGGATGGACAGAAAGCAATGGAGAAGCTTATGTTCCAAGCAGACCCAGCCTAATGATGATGACTAAATATTTTGCACTACCATCTGTATGGCACCTTTCAAAATATTCTGCCATTAGATTATAATTGGGAAATGTAATTTTAGGTATCTGCATGTATTTGTATTTGTTCCTGTTTCTTCTAGACACTTGTGGTACTCCAGAATGCCAGATAATGTTCTTTTTCTTTTAGATTCCAATCCATCAGCTTTCTTTTATATATATATACATAGCACAACACAATGAATACACGCTCTTCTACTGCATACATCACTCGTTAAACACACGATTACTTTAATATTCCTACAGAAATAACGCTATTTTAAAGCGAACATATATATCATTTTAATCTAAAAGTAACAATGCCTCTTAGACAGGGTTCACATTTCTATAGAGAATATTTTGAGGTCTGAGTTAATTTTAATAACAAAGGAATGTGTAAGAAGTTTGTATATCAGTAGCACATGGATGTGCTAAGTCATCCTCTCTTCCAAAGAATATTCATTTGGATTATTTTATACAATGTTATCCTACATAGCATACACAATTTAACATACCTAACTTTTACAACATTGCATGCAGAGGATTTCCCTGTGCGCTGATTTGTAACCAATACAAACTCAACTTGATCACCTTGCTGAAGAGTGGCTCCATCTTTTACTTCAGACATATGAAAGAACAATTTTTTCCCCTCATCAATTTCATATGTGAGGAACCCAAATGGTCCTGCAAAAAAAAAAAAAAAAGAAAGAAAAAGGCTAGTTATAGAAAATCAAGAGTTTAAAAAGATAGTGCTAAAGCTGTATGGCTATAAAAATTAATACCTTTCACAGCATCTACAGTTGCTCTTCTTTTCTTACGCACTGCCACAATATTTGCAGCTCTACCATCAGAATCTACTTGAAAAGTGACAGGATCCCCTATTTGTAGTAGTTCACGCTTATTTGCAAGACCAGTAATACCAAATTCATATTCATTCTTCTCACCATCTGAAAAAGATCAGATTATTACACATTTTGGTATAAAATGGGATATATTCTTGCAAATCAATACTGTACACAGCAGTCAATAAAATAATGTTTATAGATAATCACAAGAGATTTAAAACTGGGCTGACAGTCATGCAGGATTAAGTTGCATCTTCAAAAGCAAATGTATCAGGAGCTACATTCTAATTTTAAGGCTATAAAACTGAACTGAGTCCAGAATACACAAATGAATGTGAGTGGGGGAACTAATTTGTGAAGAGAGAATCAATCAAGACTACTAGATGATGAGCCGAAAAAATTTAGAGGAAATGTTAGTGCTAATGAGACCGGAAGAGGTTACAGTCTAGTTCTAAAAAAATCTAAGAGGGAACAGTAGGCAGAAAAGAATAATTATTGGAAGGTATGGTAAGATCCATGGGCACTGTTTCATTGAAAATTGTTTTGTAAGCCATTACAGTCGATCTCCCAACAATGGAAATCTGATACCGGGTGTAACAAAATTCAATACGCAAATTCTGAAAAATAACACAAGCTAATAGATACACAGGAAGGACTGGCTCACTACCTCAGTGATATTGAGAACATTTTAAGGTCATAAAATATAATAAATATTCTGCATTTGCAGAACACATTTACAATACCGTAGTAATCATCATTTAAAAGGGACTGAAAATGACAAGGAAATAACTTTTGAAGGTAATTATGGACTAGAGCTAAATATTGGGAAAATATGGAAATATTACTCGCTCAGAAAGAGGACCCTGAAAATATTTTGAATGAATCCATAGCTGAAAATATTCTGTTCCATTCTTTGATATAACGTCTGAATCAAGTACCGCTTACCGAGACGTGATACTAAGCTGAATGCTCTATTTTACAGTGTAACATTTGAGTCATGCTGACATGTCCGACCAGTCGTACTGTTGTCAAGTTTGTTGTATCATAATACCTTAATTTAAAGGGAACAATCTTCAGACAGCATTAATTACAGCAACAGGGAATGTTTTTTTTCTTTCTTTCTTTCTTTCTTTCTTTCTTTCTTTCTTTACAGACTAAACTGAACTGGTCATCAATGCTGTTTTATTCATCACCACATTTTGTGTGGATATTTTGGATATTTTAAAAGTAAAAGTCATGCATTTTACCAATGGTGGAATTTAGTTTTAGAAAACTAGTTATGACATTTTAATTTGTGCTGATACAGAGATTATGAAGGTGATCGGAGTCAGATACAGAGAACAAGGATTACCTACAATCTACCTATGCAGTGATAAGAATCAAAGGCTTTGAAAAAGAAGCAGCAATCCAGAAAGGAGTGAGGCACAGCTGCTGTTTGTCTCCCCCCCCCGTCCTTTTCAATGTTTATATAGAACAGGCGGTAAAGGAAATCAAAGAGGAATTTGGACAGGGAATCATAATCCAAGGAGAGGAAATAAAAAACCGTGAGATTTGGTGATAATATTGTTATTTTATCTGAGACTGGAGAAGTTCTGGAGAAAATGCTGAATGTCGGAAGTAAGGAGGACATAAAATGCAAACTAGCACAAGCAAGAAAGGCCTTTCTTAGGAAAAGAAATTTACTCACTTTGAACATTGATAGAGGAATTAGAAAGATGTTTTTGAACACTTTTGGATGGAGCGTGGCAATGTATGGAAGGGAAACATGGATGATAACTAGTCAGAAAGAAAGAGAATATAAGCTTTTGAAATGTGGTGTTACAGAAGAATGCTGAAGGTGAGATGGATAGATGGAATCTGGAGATATATTGAACTGAATTGGTGAGAAGGGATCGATTAGGCTACATCTGATACGATGGGACACATTATCTTAAGACACCGAGGACTTGTTCAGTTGGTTTTTTAAGGGAAGTGTACACGGTAAGAATGGTCAGGGTAGACCGAGGTATGAATATGACAAGCAGATTACAGCAGATGTCGGATGCAGTAGTTACGCAGAAATGACAATATTAGCACAGGAGAGGGTGGCACGGAGAGCTGAATCAAACCAGTCTATTGACTGATGATTCAACACCAACAACAACAACGCTGATACACTGTTTACCACTGTGTTGTAAATCATCAGCACTGTTTTAACCTTTTAAGTGCCGAGTTACCAGTTGACTGTTTGGTACCAAAGTGCTGAGTTTTATCATTCATGGTAAACAAATTTGTAGAAGCATCAATTTTTAACTTATCAGTGGGGTGATTAGCTTAAAATGTTTATAAATATTGGTTCTTTATAAATCTAAATGCAAATGAAAAATCCTACACTTATGTTCAATATTATTTTGAGAGAAAACAAAATTTAACTTATGTGTCCATGCGTGCATTTTATATATATATATATATATATATATACACACAAAGAGCCCAAAATAATATTATTTCCCAAAATCTGTAGGCAAGTAATACATGTAACTTCTTAGAAGGGCGTAAGTTAATATTTTAAAATACTTCCTAAACCTGGAATGTGGTGATAGTTAAATGTTTTCTATTGGTTGTTTGTGATGCCGATTTGTCTATCTGCACCAACTCCAATGGCACAATTTTTTTTTAAAAATTAATGATTTTCGGGCTGTCATTATTAAACACTAGTTGGCCTCAGAGCCTGTCACAGTTACTTGAAAGTCTGGTGAAGAAAAGTAATCCGTCCGCCACGAAATAGTGATAAAATAGCTTTTGTACTCACTGTGTTTTTCTTCTTTCTTTTAGGAGGAGGCTCTGTTTATCTCTCACATACAATATTTTCGGCACTCTATCACTCTCACATTCAAAATCGCTTAACAATTCATTAAAATCATCATCTCCATCATCACTTTCTGCTGTGGTTAATAACTTAAAGATTCTGTAATCCAAAATAACATCGCTGCAAGAGCAACTAGATTGTTGTTCCGCCATGTTTGTTTACATCACAGATCAACTTCACAGACTTCTACAAAAAGCTCTGCAAGTTACCTCCCGAAGCTATAATCTCTGATCAATTAGTTCTACATAACGCCCAACAGATGGCAGAACATGTCAGATATCAAATTGGCATTCGAAAGCGCACCGGGAAACTAAAAAAAATTAAAATTCTCGTGCACCGTCTATAGATGGGCGTAGCAGTGCTGGGCTGGCTGCATCAGCCCGTCTATAGGCAGGCGTAGCATTCATTGGGTTAAATAGGCTTTTGTCTCTGTATGCCGACTATGGATCATAACAGAAGAGACCAAAACAAATACAGTACTGTATTTCCTTGCCTATAACACCCTCCCTTAACCCTTTTGCTTCCCATTTTTTAAAAGAATAGTATGATCACAGGAACACCATTATTTTTTAAGTGATTCTTAACTCTAGTAGAGATTTATAGTAAAATAATATAAACACCAGTTTTTCATTTTCAGTTTCTTCATACAGTTAGAAGAAGTCAATCCGAGTGTAGTAGATCACGAAACTCTCTTCCACGTGAAGGGCAACACCACATCTGTGGCATCCAAACAACTCTTTGCGAAGGCCATGTGCTGTGCAGACCCTGGAACACCTTGAAGGAATGGATTTCTACTGGGTTCACACAATTTTGGGAGGAAAATGGCCCCATTGTTGACCCTGCAATCTCAATGGTGTGTTCCCCTGCCTGTGGCAACCCCTGCTTGGATAAACAGGCAGATGATCTGTCTCTAGAAGTTGTTCAGCTACACTTAAGACGAAATGATGTGAAGCCCCTTTGTTTCTTACCAGGATTCAAAATCTGCCAGATAATGAAACTGTTCAGTAGAGCCATATCCGGGCATGTAAAATAGATCTTCTTGTATCCTTTCACATATTTTCTCATGAGTGGGTAGGATGCTAAACGTTGGTCATGAATACCGACCCCTCCCAATGAGTTGTAATCCATCGACAACATGTTAGGTTTCATCTTCTCTTTTCTGGTTTTTTGATTTCAAAATCACCCAATCTGGTTGACAATGTTGAATTGAAAACATATGAACAGCTTTTTCTTGTTCATCCATTTTATTGCTAAAATCCCATTGGATGAGGCGAAAGTAAGTTCTCCTTTCTTGAGAATGCAGTCCTTGAACACCCCTGGCATGTTTTTCCTGTTTGGTCCAACTGTACCTACAGCATGCGTATTATTATTCGAAAGAGTTGTCCATAAAAAATGTTCTCCATTCACCCAGAAGCTCATGGCACAACTCAAACACAATCTTTTCACTTGCCAGGTGACTACTTCCAATACAAGGCAAATCAATACCCTGTATATCTTTTCCAGTGAAAATTTTGAAATTCCAACAAGAAACATTTTGTGAAGAACAATCTTTATAAATTTTAATTGCAAAACAAGCTCTTTTGGATGGATTTTACTGGATATAAGATAGCCTTCCCTTGACATTAGGGATTCATCATTGCTAACAGCCTTCACAAGAATATAAGTTGATTTAAACCTAATAACATATCATATACAGGTCTTACCTTCAAGTTATCATCAGGAGAGCTAAGGGTTTCTGTGTAAAACTGTAGGAACTTGCTCACTGAAATGAAACTTCTCAACGACATTGTTGCTGAAAATATAGGGATTCTATCACCTTTCGTTAGACCAGTTGTCTCTTATTGTAGGTATTTTAGTCCATGACATAAGTATGCACAAAGAAAAATGGCCCTTCAGTTCATCTGTAGTTATTGGAAATCAGTGATCTTCTGCATAGGACTTTCTGGAAGAGCAGGAGTTTGCAGCAAGGAATTCACAAGCATAAGCGTTGGTCTCATTGGTAACATAATCCCAAAACTGGGGTGTTAGAAATTCGTTTGTGACCTCTAATTCACCAGGATTTTCACGAAGATGTCTTTTGAGAACAGAATTTATACTGCAGAGAGCATTGGTATACACATTATCACGAGGCTGATTATTGGCATCAGTCCAAATCCACTCATTGTTTGAATCAGGTCTACCTGCTACAACTGCCATGGGAGATGCAAGACCATTTCCAGTAGTTTTTCATGTAAATTTTGAAATTTCAACAAGAACCATTTTGTCAAGAACAATCTTGCTTCACTTTCAGAAGCCACAAGATCACTTCCATCTTCACTTAGGTCAAGCCAGAATCATCATCTTCATTCCCCACCCCCAGATTTGTTTACATATTTCATTCGATTTTACGAACTTATCCATAGAATAAAAGACGGCAAAGAGCACAAATTACAAATCTTCAATCTATTGACAGTAACAAGAAAATACTACAATAAGTCTCGGTAGCATAGTAATGAACTGACAATACACTGAAACAACACAGGTGTGAGGATGGACACATCTGTCAAAATGCGTCAATAGGTTAATATTCAACTATTTGGGGGGGGGGGGGGGGGGTGCGACATCTGAAAGAAATTATTGAAAGGAAAAAGGAATCGGGTAAAAATATGCGGTAACCGCAAAAAAATCTTAAAAGTGATCAGGCAGCAAGTGCAACATTTCAGTTAATGGTAAAACCCACGCTTCTGCACTTCCTGTACATTGGCCTAGGCTACTCTCTCCGCTATCCTTGATTTCTCTATGCCCTTCCAGCTTTTGAGCTCGGAGTCATGTGTGGCTGCATGTACCTAATACTCTTTGGTCATACAGTGTCTAGTATGTAATTGAAGGGCTCCCCAGAAAAAAATTGTATAATCCATTTCAGTAATTTAACAGGAGAGGCAAAAACTAAATCTATCACCCAAAGTCATATGTTTGGATGTTTTATTGAATCATTTACAACTGCTGGTGAACAAAAAGTTAGTAGTGTGCCACTCAATCATTTTTCAAGTATTATGTGGCTACAGTGTGTGTCCAAATAGCAAAAACTTTGGATATTCATATATCAGTACTTCATTCATTCAGAGGGAAATTGAAGTAGAAGTCTCTGAACTGAGGTTCAAGGAATTCACACATGCTTAATAAATCCTTTTTCTCCTCTTTTTTTAATTGGCAAAGGCTCCTGGTACACCAGGATAAGGCTTGAAAATGGGACCGCGATACATTTTTTGCACTGCTTCAAGATTAAGATTAGGGTTGAACTATTCAATACAAGCACAAAGCTATGGTAGACTTTAAATTGTAATAATCATTGATACTAGTTTCAACTTGCCAACAGGTCATCGCCAGCCACTAACAATGTAAAATAGATAATATGACAAGATTCAAATCAGTAAAAACAACACAATGAATAACACATAATAAAAAATTGTTCACAATATTAAGAACTTATGATAATAAATATGCTGAAATACTCTTACAAAGATAAAGTGTTGATTTATAGGTTATTAAAACTAAAACCATGGGTTTTAAAGTCCATTAAGTCTTGAGGAATGTCCATGTGAAAATAAGTGTATAATGGAATACTCAGGATATAATCACTGAAATGAAAAATGAAATGTTGTATGGCTTTTAGTGTCGAGAGTGTCCAAAGACAAGTTCTACTTGCCAGGTGCAGGTCTTTTGAACTGACGCCCATAGGCGACCAGCGCATCATGATGAGGATGAGATGGTGACGAAGACGACACATGCACCCAGTCCCCGTGTCAGTGGAATTAACCAATTATGGTTAAAATTCCCGAACTTGACAGAAATCGAACCCAGGATCCCTGTGACCAAAGGCTAACATGCTAACCATTTAGCCATGGAGCCAGTCACTTCCTACAATGATAGGGTGCCAAAATCTGACAAAGTATATCATATCTTGATAACATGAGGCTTGAAGTGTGTGACTGAATACTATTTTAAAGCAACCTATGAAATGTTTGCAATCACAGATCCAGTGAGTTGTAACTGGATTCTTTTGTTAGATCAGTGCACTGCACACAAACATAATTTAGTTTTAAAACATGTGCATGTTCTTTTTCTGCTGACCAACACTATGAGCTACTTACAGCCCCTAGATCAAGGTATCATTTCATCTCTGAAATGTTCCGGTGGGAGAAATACGGAAGTGAAGCATGCTATGTGGAGTGTAAAAGTTGTCTGGGACGCTAATTCCTTCATTGACAATCATGAACTGTTTCGTCAAGTGTGGACATGGTTCCATGAATGAATGAAGCAGAAGAAGAACGGGAGAAGATCCAGCAACAGTCTGATGTCGGTAAAACGTTTGCTGAGTACACTGTCATTGACAAGAGGGGAATTCCTCAAGGCAGTATTACTGGATCTTTATGTTTTCTTATATACTGTAGAAGTCTGCTATAGTGAGTATGGCATATAGCGAGAAACCAGGCACTGATGCATCCGTTATTACGAGCGATTAAGCGTGCATGATATATCCGTTATCAATATTTATGCACTCCAGCGATTATATTGAATACGATCGATCATCTTTGGTTAGTTTTCTCGCTATGTGTACGAGCAAGCTCTTTTATCGAAGATTGAACTCGCAGGCGATGTCGTAGTCGATTAGTAATACTCGTCGACTAGCATTCCGTAAACACAATTCAAAATTAAAAAGAACAAGTTTCTATAATAAATACGTAAATAACGTGGCTGACAGCAGTAGCTAACACGTTAGAAATAAAGGTTGAAATAAAACGATTGCGTAATTTTAATGCTATGTATTAAAATTAACTAAGAATGTGATACACCTCAAAATACGGCGCAGACTGGATGACTGATTTCAGACATTAGTTCATTCAGTAAAACCTCACTGGAATGTTTATGCAGAGAAAAGAGAATGTGTTAAGCGAGAAAACATACCGTTGAATACATGAATAAAATCTATCCGACAGGTATAAGTGAACACTCTATTTTTTTTTTTCTCGACATGCGGGCATTTTATGTCATGTACAGGTATTGTGAAAGATATTGAATGTCTACCGTTTCTAAAAGATGAGATGAGAGTATTAAAAGACGTGAAAAAGACGAGACAACAAATATGAAAACCTTTTCCTCTGGGGATTATTACATAACAACAGTGTAATAAAAATTGTGTAAAACACCAAACAGATATAAAATAAATTTCATAGTAAATCTGTATTGTTGGCCTCAGTAAGAATCAATCAATCAGACCTTATTTCTTAACAGATATAAAATGTTTGCACTGTGGGTCATAAAAGTATCAGCACATTATTGCAGATCTCACACTCTTTCTAAATTAAATGTCAGCTTAAGCCTCATATTTCAGACCAATGGGATATTAAACATTTTTTTTCTGGTCACGAATTACTTGGAGGTTGACTCGGCCATGTGCCAGAGAATGACTTTGACCGTCAACTTCAGTGCGACAATACTCCGATCGATTCAAGTCGAAACTTGAAGGTGCGAGTTTCAACATACACCATCCGTTGAAACAGGCAGATGCCTGTCCACTTACCGTATTTTAACCCTACAATGCGTCATGTATCAGATATGATACATACCATTTAACTGCGTAGAATTCAAAGTCTAAGACCCTTATTGCTGTTAATGTGCATTGTATCTTCTCTGATACATTTCTCTTGTCAACATAGTTCACGCTTTTTGTCACTACAATGCAGGTTGAATACAATACGTGCCTTTGCAGGTTAGTTGCCAAGGAAACATTGGAATGTGCTGTACTCCTGCGAATTGTGATGATATGGTATTGTGAATAATTTATTTTACTCAACAGAAAATTGCACACTAATAGTGTCTCATAGTACTGATATTATTTGTTTTATCAGATCTGCTACAATGCTCTTGAATGACAATGGGTTATAACATGGATCACACATATAGTGAGGATGAGTTAGTGACTTTGCTAGCAAACTGGGATGAAAGTGAAAATGATATACGAGTAGATAATTCAGACATTGAAGATGAAGGACTGAGAAACATATTGGATGATGATGATGATGATGATGATGAAGTGTTCGATACTCAACACATGCCGTCTGTAATTGCAGTAACACAGAATGAGGACAGTTTACCATGTTCGTCTAGCGGTTTATTTTCTGGAGTGTGTGTGCAGAATGGAAGAGAATTAGCATGTGATTTTTAAGAAAATACAGTATATGGGCTCAGACGACAGCGCGTCGGCCTCTCACCGCTGGATACTGTAGTTCAAATCCCAGTCACTCCATGTGTGATTTGTACTGGACAAAGCGGAGGCGGGACAGGTTTTTCTCCGGGTACTCCGGTTTTCCCTGTCATCTTTCATTCCAGCAACACTCTCCATTATCATTTCATAGCATTTATCACTCATTAATAAATCACCTTGGGAGTGGTGACCCCATTGTAATAACAGCCTATATGTTTCATTCATTACATCCCTGACCCGGTCAATGACTGGAGGACAGGTTGTAGGTTTTCATTTTTCAGTATATGGGATAGATGGGGTTGAACCGGGTTCTCTAGTGCATCAGTGTGATGGAGGTTTCGTGCCTGATGGAAACTGCTCAAATAAACACAACCTTGATACTCAAGGAACTTAAGATGACACGCGGAAGAGGGGTTGTTGTTCCCTGGTTGAGGTGGCAATTGAAGAGAAGAAGAAGAGGGGTCCAGCAGCATGTGTTCCTCCATCTGATTTCAGAACTGATAATGCTGCCCATTGACCATCATACGGAAACACCTGACAAAGGTGTAAAATGCTGAACTGCAAGAGCGTCTCATTCATCAGATGTTCCAAATGTGCAGTTCACCTGTCTCAACAAAAACAACAACTGTTTTAAGAAATTTAATTGTTAGAACAGCTCTTGTAAGGCCAGAGTGGCTTCAAAACTGAACTGGTTGGTGATGTGTGAAAAGTGGCACTGATGTGCATTGTATCACATATGCTACAAACTGAAAATTAAAAATATTTCTTGTGTTTTGTACATAGATTTTTGAAAGTATTTTTACAGTGTTTAACAACCATTTCTCCAGTGTAAATGGAGGGTTGTAGGGTTAATTTAGTTCATTTAGTTAGCGATTCATAATTTTTTTCAGTATCCATACCACAAGACAAATATGCACCACGCTAGTCAACTTCACACGATTATGTTCCTAATCCACACATATGCTATCACGCGACAAAATATTCTCTACCCTTTACGGTATCACTCAATACAGAATAAATTTCTAACTTCTGAATGGAATCGGAAATACAAGCATAAAAAAGTTTACTGGGTTATTCAGCAACATCAATGAAAACCAGAAAGCAAAATTGAAGTTTCCTGAGGCTAACGTCTTGCTTCCCTAAGGTGTAATTTTCCTGAAGGCCATTTTCCGTTTTTGCGCAACTTTCCCCGACCTGCCTCTTGTGGCAAGGGCTCCAATCTGTGTTGGAAATCACGTTCCTTTCGCAAGGGATGAAATTAAATGGCATATGGCTTTTAGTGCTGGGAGTGTCCAAGGACAAGTTTGGCTCGCCAGATGCAGGTCTTTTGATTTGACCTACACGTCGTGATGAGGATGAAATGATGATGAAGACGGCATACACACCCAGCCCCCGTGTCAGGAAAATTAACCAATTAAGGTTAAAATTCCCAACCCTGCCGGGAATCGAACCCGGGACTCCTGTGACCAAAGGCCAGCATGCTAACCATTTAGTCAGGGAGCCGGACCACAAGGGATGACAAAGAACATTTTCAGGGATAGGAAAAATACAATAATTTTAAACGGTAATGTTGAAAATTTGTGATGCAATAAGTGATGTATTTTCATATAGATTTAATATGGTGTGAATCGGGACTTTGAAAGTATGAGGTGTTAAGCGAGAAATCGTCGTAATGAGGAAATTAAAAAAGTAACTAACGAGTAAACCGCAATATCAAATGCTAAAACGCAAGTGTTGAACAAACTGATTTCCGTTACATACTGATTTTGATGTGTGTGAGCTTCATACCAGAATTTTACGAAAATCGGATATAACGACAATCCGCTCTAGCAAGTAAATTTTTTGCCATTATGAATTCTCGCTATAACAGACTTCTACTGTATATACTGTAAATGATGAGTAAATAACTGAAATCAGAGAAAAGGCTTTTTGCGGATGATGTTATTCTGTATTGAGTAATAAATAAGTTAGAAGATTGTTAACAACTAGGGTTGGGCAGACCGGAACATTCACTTGTTCCGCAACATTAGGAGCTTGAGGCGGAATGTTTCGGTACAGAGTGCCGAGACACGGGACACAGGACACAGGACTGTAACTGCGTCCTAGAGAGAACTTCGAGAGGCAACAGGACATGATCCGCTTCAGCTGGAATGTGCCTGAACTGAACGTGCTGTGCCAAGGCCGCACTAGATACATTAGTTGGCCTTGGCTGTGTCTGCCTGTCCATATCGGCTGTGTGTCGCCCTGTGTTGGAGTGTCAACATTTTTTCATCCAGTTATATCTTTAATTCCAAAGCGATGACCCATGTTTATCTTGGGCTTAAAAGTTTCCTTAAAGTCCAAATTAATTTTTAACATCAATCCCCGAGAAAGTGTTGAGGGAAATTTTCGAGATATTGAAGAAAGTAAATGGAAGTTGAGAGGGAAGGAATTCGAAGTGCAGAGAGCATAAGATTGGGACACAGGCGAAGCAGCTAAAGCAGTGCAGCGCAGAGCAGATTTTTGTAATCCACACAAATCATTGCACCATCGCAAGTTGACAGACAGGGCAGGACAGAGCAGAGCACCTACTTCCGCCTACCACGCGCAGTCTTAGAAACAGTTTCCTGCGCACGTGTCACGCAGTTAGTTAAGAAATGGAGGAGAAAATTACCACAGCCGTTCGGTCTCACCATGTTTTGTAGGTACTATGTGAATCATGTGGACTGCAATGCAGTATGTATGTATGTATGTATGTATGTATGTATGTATGTATGTATGTATGTATGTATGTATGTTCGTGAGAAAATGGCTGAACAGAATTTAATGAAAATCGGTATGTAAATTCGGGGAATAAGGCACTACAGTCTAGGCTATAAATCATTTTATTTACGCTTGGTAACAAGGTAGTTTAGAGAAAGGCCTAAAATGTAATCCACCGAGCAAGTGGCCGTGCGGTTAGGGTCGCGCATCTGTGAGCTTGCATTCGGGAGATAGTGGGTTCGAACCCCACTGTCGGCAGCCCTGATGATGGCTTTCCTTGGTTTCCCATTTTCACACTAGGCAAATGCTGGGGCTGTACCTTAATTAAGGCCACGCCCGCTACCTTCCCAATCTTCCACTCCTCCGTCGCCGAAAACCTTCGATATGTTAGTGCGACGTTAAACAGCAAACAAAAGAATGTAATCCTCATATATCTATGAAACAATCCGTGACCCAAGTTGTCGCAACATATAGAATTTAAGACAAAGATCTAATGCTGATTATGGAAAGCATCATCGCCGACTCCGTCGCCATCATCCATCATCACATTTATGTGAAGAGATAAATACGGAAAATCATGTATCATGTCTTGTCAAATATAAATGCAAACGCGTTCACAACAGATTGTCAATGTTGATTGATTTTAGTATCTTGTGTCTTGTGACAACTAGATGAAAATCTAGCAGTACATTTGTAAATACATATTTTTCCCTCTCCCCCACTCTGATCCTATTAATGAATTTACCATGCAAGTTGGTCGTGCGGTTAGGATCGCCTTGCTATGAGCTTGCATTCGGGAGATAGGGGGTTCGAACCCCACTGTCGGCAACCGTGAAGATAGTTTTCTGTGGTTTCCCATTTTCACACCAGGCTAATGCTGGGGGGGCTGTACCTTAATTAAGGACACGGTCGCTTCCTTCCCATTCCTAGACCTTTCCTATTCCATCGTTGCCATAAGACCTATCTGTGTCGGTGCGACGTAAAAAATATAAAAAATAATCATGAATTAAATTCTTTGTTTAGTCCATATGAACGCCGAACATCGGTAACATAGAAATATTGTTCAGTCTTGTAAACTGGCGAAGGTGGTGGTTTTTATTGCGATTGTCTTAAGCTGAATAACTGCGTTGCCATCAGCACAAGGGAAATTGTGAAGATGACTAACAAAATGAGAAAAATCGCGAATGCTTGAAGAGAAAGAAAAAAAGAGCATCTTTATACTGGATGCCCCAGTATCACAGAATCTAAAGAAAACATGTTATTTCTGAAAACCGACGAGACCCTGCGTGGCAATGCATGCTCACGTCCACTTCGCAGTTTCGTAAGCTTCGCGCTGTTCTGCTCTGCTCTTCCCTGCTTCTCAATGTGCGCCCGGTCTAACAGCACGAAAGTACAACAATGTATTCATCCAGTTATATCTTTAATTCCGAAGCGATGACCCATGTTTTTCTTGGGCTTAAAAGTTTCCTTAAAGTCCAAATTAATGTTTAACGTCAATCGCCGAGAAAGTGTCGAGGGAAATTTTCGAGATATGAATTACTCACTAATTACT
The DNA here is from genome assembly GCF_040414725.1 of Anabrus simplex. Taxonomy (NCBI): domain Eukaryota; kingdom Metazoa; phylum Arthropoda; class Insecta; order Orthoptera; family Tettigoniidae; genus Anabrus; species Anabrus simplex. The sequence goes on along the minus strand of NC_090265.1, from coordinate 92,945,638 downwards.
CATAATACAGGCCAATACATTCAACTGGTGAAAATATTCTTGAATTGGTTACTTTTAAACACCTGCACTGCCATTGTAACCGTGTTATGTGTATCTTATATTGACCGGATAAATCTTAACCTAAAAGCAGCCTTTAAACGTGATTAGTGGGCGCGAATTTCAGTGTTCCGACAGTTCGTTCACGTTCCCTGCAGCTTTATGCTGGACCATGGCCATAACTACACACAGGCACACACCACACAGCACGTTCCGTACAGTCACATTCCCAGTTCCCACTGGCGCGGAGCATGTAATGTTGCCTCTCGAAGTTCTCTCTACACTGCGCAGTTGCAGTCCCGCGTCCCGTGCGCCCGCTACACAGTTCAGCTAGTAGGCGAAGGGCAGTGCACAGTGGCGCTTCTGATGGGACAGCGAGTCAGTGTCTCCGGCTCGCTTGAGAATGTTTCGGAACAATTGACACTCGGTTTTCTGGAACAGCGGAACATAACTTTGCACCGGCGCATTGTGCCGAAACAGGGACATAGTGCCCAACCCTATTAACAACTGCAAAATGACCTTGACAATGTTGTGAGATTGACAGTAGGCAATGGTATGATGATAAACTGGGTTAAAAGTCAGGTTGAGAGTTTCACAAATAGGAAAAGTCCTCTCAGTTTTAATTACTGCGTTGATGGTGTGAAAGTTCCTTACGGGGATCAATGTAAGTATTTGGGTGTTAATATAAGGAAAGATCTTCATTGGGGTAATAACATAAATGGTATTGTAAATAAAGGGTACAGGTCTCTGCACATGGTTATGAGGGTATTTAGGGGTTGTAGTAAGGATGTAAAGGAGAGGGCATATTAAGACCCCAACTAGAGCATGGTTCTAGTCTATAGGACCCTCACCAGGAGTACTTGATTCAAGAACTGAAAAATATCCAAAGAAAAGCAGCTCGATTTGTTCTGGGTGATTTCCGACAAAATAGTAGCATTACAAAAATGTTGGAAAGTTTGGGCTGGGAAGACTTGGGAGAAAGGAGACGAGCTACTCGACTAACGGACCAACTACATTGGTATTATAAATTTACTCATTAGGGACAAATATTTCAGATTCCCTGTGGGAATCAACATCTAGGTCATAAGTGGCATGTTCCGAGCTATCAGTGAAGAGATGGTGTGGAATGACATTAGTGGACGAATAAGTTTGAGTGATATCTTTAAAAGTAGGAAAGATCACAATATAAAGTTGAAATTCAAGAGGACAAACTGGGGCAAATATTCGTTTATAAGAAAGGGAGTTAGGGATTGGAATAACTTACCAAGGGAGATGTTCAATAAATTTCCAATTTCTTTGCAATCATTTAAGAAAAGGCTAGGAAAACAACAGATAGGGAATCTGCCACCTCTAGGCGACTGCCCTAAATGCAGATCAGTAGTGATAGATTGACAATGCGGTGACTACTTCAGAGGAGCAGGATTCAGCCATTTGGTCAGCTATGATCATGTGCCGCCAGAGGGAGATGCAACTCCAGCTGACGCCCAATAAAACAAAGACATGGTGCATGCGACAACTATTCCGCTGAAAAATGATGTACTTACCACTCTAGCTGTGTTGGACTCTGTGATAAGTGCACGTGATGCTGATGATGAAGCGACAATCAAGATTATGGGCTAGTATTTACAAAAAACGATTGTTCCCTTTTTCAAACGGGCAAAAAGCTTGTGTGTGTCCAAACAACTACTGAACCATTAAACATGTAACTGTACAAGAGTACGAATCCCTGATTTGTTAAGTTAGAAAGTTCGTAAATTAATTTGTTATGTTAAGTATAGGTAATTGCACGCTAAGAAAACAGTACTGCCCTTAAGACAATAAGGTTGTCATATCGAATGCCTCTGCTCGAGAACATTACAGGAAAACAGCGGTACATTAAGTTGTGGAACTCTGTATTTTCAAGAAAAGTAGGAATAAACTAAGCTACTACTGTAATTATTTTTAGGGACTCACGGGGACTGGGGTTTAGAGAGGGCTCAGTTCGGTCTCCACAGCTTAACGAGAAAACAGTGGCACAAAAATCGGTGAAACGTAGTATTTAATTTCAAGATAAAAGGGGAAGAAAGTAAGCTACAAATAATTTTTTTATGAAATCTAGGGTTTAAGGGTTTCAGAAGGGGTTTATTTAGGTTTTTGCAGCAACAAGGGTCCTCTCAGAATAGCCTGTTGCTTCAGCACATTCCTGTAATCACCCAGCTGAGACTTTTATCTGGATTCTTCCGAGAAAGATAAATTATAATACATTAAGCACAGTTTGTGTTTGTTTCTTGCTAAGTAGCTGTCCCTGCTTATTTTTATGAACAGCCTCAGACGCAACACAAATAAATCACTATATTAATATTAAAGAAACAAATTGCACACGTTCACTTTAACAGTGATAAGCTGCCACAGATTCACAGAGTAACAGATAACTTGTTACCAATACAAGAGCAATTCACAAGGAAAATAAAGGAAGGCAACAAAGCGATGACTGTTCCTGCCACTGTGCTTTCTCCCTGCATGTGTATATTTGAAGTAGAAAATATAAGGTAGTTATTTTAATAACTAACGGGCAAAAAGTGCCTTATCGTTTTTTCTTTCATTATATAATATAATGTACATTATAATATTCCTTAGTCATGAGGAAATATGGGTGTCTAAGAGGGGGTGTGATCACTCCTTGTAAGTCCATCAGAGCAGTACTGTTTAATTAACATAATGATCTATAGTGAAAATCATGTGTTTTTATTGTGTAAAAGTATAGAGTCATAAGAATGGTTTATAGTTAGGAAATAAGGGAACATGTATATTATTATATTTTGTATAACTTTTGACTTTGGGTGAAAATTTGTATATGTAGAATGTTAGCAGAAATTGCTCAAGATTGTGTAACATAGAAAAACAGTGGCTAAATGGAGAGAGATGGTTGAAGTTGGTTGGAAGTGTTGCAACAGGTAGCTTGAAAACCCGGGGTGCAGTTGGGACATACAAGCTAAAGGTTGTAATGCATCAATGTGGAAAACAAGTGAATAGCGCTAACCTTTCGTACTGGCTGATTGATGGCCAATACGCACATGGAGAAGATTTGAATTTTGAACGAGATTATATTGACTGGTAGACACTAGGAGATATGTCGGGGGAAGCCTGGCTACCAGTGATGAGACATTCGCTTCATTTTACTAAATCGATTCATTTGATTCCGTTCAAGTTACTGAATCGATACAGTGATCCGATTCACAGCAACAGCATTCAGTGCTCGATGCTGCCATCTGGTCTTCATACAATGAACTCCTTTCATAGAAAAAAATGCTAGTCACTCTAATACATTGAAGGTTTCCGGCGACGCAGGATGGGAAAGGTCTAGGATTAGGAAGGTAGCAGCTATGGCCTTAATTAAGGTACAGTCCCAGCATTTCCTGGTGTGAAAATGGGGAAACTACGGAAAACCATCTTAACGGCTGCCGACAGTGGGATTCGAACCCACCGTCCCCCGAATGCAAGCGCATAGCTATGGAATACTAACCGCACGTCCAACTCGCTCAGTCATTTTTGAAAATATGTATTTTTCTATCAGATGACGATTTTTTTAAATCATCATATTTTGTATAGGCTACCCAAGATGTACAGTAGCCCGCTGGTTTTCTGATTCAACATACTGTTGGTTAAGTTATTGCATCAGTCAGCTCACTTATTGTCCACATATGATTGAAGTCTTGTGCAACGATGTGACATATGAACTGAGAGAATACTGAGCCGTTCTTCCCAATATAAAACAGGTACTTTTGAGTGGTCATGAGCATGACTCATAATCATAGGGCAGGCTAGAGTCGAGTTTAATTGTCAAATGTCAACTAAGTTATAATACTAAGATTCATTAAACTAATAAATAGTATAACCTAATAGCCTACCTACTTACTAGCTACTACAGAATTATGTTTTGACTACCTTTTTAACACTGCAAATAAATCCATTTATTATTTAAAACTCCCATAAGAAGAGGACAGTGAATGCAAGTGGGTATTATTTTCAAATAAGCTGAGCTCAAGAGTCCATTATAGCATACGATTCTTTCAGTGTACTATGGCTCACTGTATGTCTCGCTGCAGCGGAAGCTCGGCTCTCCGCCAGTGTCCAGTGTGCTGATAAGGAGCCGTGTGTATCTTGTGTCTCACTGAGCCGTGCTCATTCCCGATTCTTTCGATGTGCCATGATTCACTGTCTCACTGCAGCAGAAGCTCGACTCCCCGCCAACTTAGCCTAACTTAGCACACGAGGGCGAAACGCAGGCAACCAAGAATGAGTTAGCTGGAAAATTTATAATGTCCAATAACGGACCATTATATTGATATTATAAATTTACTCATTCGGGACAAATATTTTAGGTTCCCTATGGGAATCAACACCTACATCATTTGATGGCCAGGCAGGCATCTATTTTTGAAAGTGAGACATAGCTCTCATAGTGCATTGGCACTGCTGGTGGCTTCAAATTAGCCTATGCAGTGGCCTCCACGGTATGCACTAGCCTTGCGTCTTGGGTGGTGTGCTAAGCCCCAACTGACGAGCCTAACTTAGCACACGAGGGCGAAGCGCAGGCAACCAAGAATGAGTTAGCTGGAAAATTTATAATGTCCAATAACGGACCATTATATTGGTATTATAACGTCCAGTGAGTGCGCCACTCAGCACTGTCTGCTGGGAGTAAGCTGAATCGTGTGCCGTGAGCTCACCGTTCTTGTGAATCGATTCACTCGGACACTTGAATGAATCGATACAATGCTTCGAATCATGCATTCAGTAGCCAACACTACTGGCTACCAGTCGACTTTTGGTGATGCTACTGCCACCTCCAGCCTTTATAAACCTGCGCAAGCATATAAAAGTGTTCAATGTTCATTCAGATTCAGTCATTCATCGACTAAGAGAGTCAACTCAGGCCTAAATACTGGGGGTGAGCTGAAGGACCATGGCCGCAAGAGAAGAATACGTGTGATAATATGAGGTTAGGGGTCACACCAAGAAAATTAACACATGGACTCAGTGGGCCAACCGTCATCATTAACACATTTTGTTGGAGAGACTTAGGCTCTTTGCAAGGACTTAGTGTGTGAACAATCTTCACCTACACTCATTTTGCTGATAGACTTAGTCTTCATTAACAAAGTTTCATTTCCTTATATGCAGTGTCTCATTTATGGTGATTCAATTACTCACTGATTCAGTAATGTTCTGATGTGCGTTATGTTGTTGTCTCTGATGTTGGAATTTTTGTGATGCGTCTGTTTGCGTCATGCTACTTCTGGACTTGGAGTTTTGTCCATCTACTTGCGATATGTAACTATTAAGTCAACTTTGACTCACCACATGTATTCAGTGTTTCGCTGCAAAGACATGCAGAGGCTGTGGTTAAGTGAAGCTGTGGGTAGTACCACCAAGTCAAGGGAAAAATCGAGTATCAGACGTCTGGGAGCTGAAAGGAGGCAATGGGTCAACTCTAATAGATCTAAATACTGGTGGCGAATTGAAGGATCCTGGCTGCAGGAGAGAAGGTGTGTCACAATTTAAGTGAATTGGTGTGATGAAATATAGAGGCAGGTGGTGGTACTTAGTCCTCTGAAATAGTGTGTATTTATGTGCGATGTGAAGTGCAGTGGGAATAAAACAAGGTATGTAAAGATTTCAATTATGGAGGTTTATTTTGTTCTTGCTGTGTGTATTACGTCTGTATAAGGTATGGAAGATCATTTGTCTGAAGAAAGTTGTATAGGAAAAGTGGGATAATATATGTTGAATTTGGGTGTTGTAAATATCAATAGGTCTTTCTTTGTTATTAAATTCATAGTTAAAATAATAACATTCTTCTTGTGGCATGCTAACTAGATTAATTTAAGGGAGGTAAACAAGTGTCAGGTAAGATAAGAAAGCAAGTTTGGATTCTCTTCAGCACATGATTATTGCCTTGAGAGAAAGGGTTCATTCGTGCTCTAGCAATTTAATTTCTGTAATTATATTACAGCGGTACCCAATAACAATTTCACTTTTTGTCTTGTTCCAGTATGTTTCTCTCATAGTAAGTGAGGGGGAGAGGGGAATAATTTCAAGTGCGCCATAGCAAATTTTTATAAATTTCTCAGCAAAGTTCAGATAAAGTTTTCTTTTTAAAAGTTGCTTTATGTCGCACCAACATAGATAGGTTATGTGGCGATGAAGGATAGAAAAGGGCTAGGAGTGGGAAGGAAGTGGCCACGGCCTTAATTAAGGTACAGCCAGCATTTGCCTGGTGTGAAACGCGGAAACCATGGAAAACTATCTTCAGGACTGCAGACAGTGGGGTTCAAATCCACTATTACCAGAAGGCTGCCCATCCCTAACCAAACGCTCAACTCGCTTGGTAGATGAAGTTTAAATGGGGCAAAGTTTAGTTTAATCCACTTGTATGGCCGAAAACAAATGTCACCCAAGTGTGTGGCAAGAATTTTTGAGCTATTTTTGTGAGCAAAGTTACAAACATTTGTGTGTTTCTTCAGGTACTGTACAAAGATATTTATTATTACAGTAGAACCTCGATTATACGTTCCTGGAAACTACGTTTTCCCGTATTATTCGTTAAAATTATGTGGTCCCATGAGCATCCTAATTAAATCACGTTGTAAAAATCCTGCATTATCCGTTCCTCGAAGAAACGATTTCCCGGATCAACCGTCCAGAAATTTCAGAACCATTAAAGCTAAATCCTCGATCACGCGTTTTTCAAGAAACTGTATCTTACGAAAGGATGGCTACAGCATACTTAAGGATTTGGTGTTGACGTCCCGTCATTGCTGTAATTTGAAGAAGTACTGTATTGGAAAAACGATCGGCGGTGAACTTGCATAAGGGATCATCTTAGCATCGCATTCGGGTAGTATTGTTTAGAGAATCCTCATAAATCATAAAGCAGAGCGTGCCCACGACAACTGGAAGGAGACAGAGCGCATTTCGACAGCTCTATTTGAAGATGGAACTAGTTTCGCCAAATGTTCGTACTTGCAAAACGTCTACATTATCTCCAGGGTTAGATGTTTGTTTATTTTATTTTTTTTACTATTTTTGAGTGTATCACCGGACAGGTTTTCGCCATTTCCTCCTTTTTAAGTAACACAAATTTAGTATTTTATTATTATCGTATACGACTGTTATCAAGACCAGAACAGATGTTGCTCCTTACATACATAAAGCCATGGGAGGTTTTGAGATTGCCTATTACTGTTTTCGTCCTAATATAAGACTGGGAATTTCATGTTTTTGTGTTAAAATGTTATAAAAGCCGCAGTCGTTTTATTTGTGCACGTTACATTCAAATTTTTTATACCGTTTCGCACTCGTACAGACTTGTACAGCAAGCACGCTTTCCAGCTGAGCTCAAGGTCGCGATAATCGTAATTTCAGAAGTGTTAATGATATTCTTTCTCTTTCCAGTTTGATTGTGATTAGTGACGGGTAGTACTAAATATAATGCATTCGCGAACTTGAGGATTGATACTTTCGAAACCATATTCTCGAGTTCAACATAACCTTTAAAAGTCGATGTAGGCCTAATTTATGCGGTACAAGATTTCCATAAACTGACTAGGAACAGTATACGGGTGACCAAATTATAATGGAAGATTAAAAAAGAAAAGAAAAGATTTTGCCATCATGTTAGACATTTTTGTATCTAATGTGCTTTATTTCATTAGATTAGAGAATGAGAACTACTTGTGGTCGATTGTTGTTAGGCTTTAAAAATTAAATAATTGAAAAAGAGGTTCAACCTATTCAATACATAAAAGAAAGGAATGTAGTGATTACATTCTTATTTAATAGTGATTAGAAATGGGACCGGTTTTGACCCTAGTCCAGGTCATCGTCAGCCGTTCAAAACATAAAAAACAAGAAAAACAATGCATATGAAAAAGAATAAGTGAACTTTGGATCGGTATAAGATGAAATATAAATTGATGATGGGGGTAGAAATTGTGAGTCACTTGAAATAAAACAGTACGTAATATTATGAAAGGTAGTACGGCACACGCAATGATAAGTAAAGTCTCTCAATGTTTATGAATAGTGGAGAACGGTCAAATGGGTCAGTTTTTACACTCTGTCAGGTACAAAGTCACAACACTATCGAACAACATATGAAGATCCATAAATATTTTGAAGTTGCAGACGAATAGATTTATAGAAGCAAACTGCCAGCTCTCGGTGATCAGCGCGGCACATCCAAGGTCATGCGCTGTGGTCTCAAACGCCAAAGTAGAATGGAGAATATCCTGAAGGTCCAGTATTTGCCTCGGTTGCGGGAAGTTAAGTACGTATATATAGAAATATACAACGCAATTCAGTATAATTGAATGAGTAATTGTGCTCCTGCTGAGTTCTTGGAAAACAGTTGACTTGAAAAAACAATTGTAAAGAGAAAAAATGCAGTAAAAAGCGCAATATCGGAAAACAAATGAAAACATATATGCACAGTGCACTATTTTTTAAATTGAAAAAGTTTAGGTCATGATTGAAGTAGTCGAAGTTGGCGCAAGACAAGAGTTAAAATTTGAATGAGGAGAACCGAAATGAAGGTAGTGGGGTTTTTTTTTTAATAGAAAAGGTAGAATAAATTAATACCGGTAGAGGAAGAGTGATAGTGAAATAAGAGAAGAATAAAGGAAATTGAAGATAAATGGTGTTGAAGAAGGATAAGATAGGGAAATGAAAGAGGGGTAGCTTAGGGTGGGTTATTGGAGGTAGAAAATGTGGGTGGGAACTTTGTAAGGCATGGAAAATAGAATTGGGGTTTTGGAATTTGGAATTTTTGAGAAGAAGAATTAGGAAGTCGAAAAGGATGTTGGGTTTTTCAGAAATGTCGTTTAAATTGAAATTAGGGTTGAAGTACTGGTCAAGGTGGATAAAGCAATTTTCAGTTATGTTTAAGAGGGGGCCTTTGTTAATGATCTTAAGTATTTTCATGTCATTTTCAATACTGGTGAAACTATGCTTTGAGTCTTGTATGTGCTGTCCTATGGCAGAGAATCTGTTGTATTTAATGGCGTTGACATGTTCAGAGTACCTGATACTGAAGTTGCGGCCAGTTTGTCTGACGTAGGAGGAATTACAGTTGTTGCATTTGAATCTGTATACACCAGATTTAGAAAAAGCATTAGATTTATTTAGAGATTTAGAGTTGTGTAAGATATCAAGATTTCTATTGTTAGTTCTAAAAGAAATTTTCATGTTATGTTTTTTAAAAATATTAGTTATTTTATAAGCATCCTGAGTGAAAGTGAAGGTGCAAAAAGCAGTTGGTTTTAATGTGTCTTTAGATAAAGTGGTTTTTGGACGGTTCAATTATACTGAATTGCGTTGTGTATTTCTATATATACGTACTTAACTTCCCGCAACCGAGGCAAATACTGGACCTTCAGGATATTCTCCATTCTACTTTGGCGTTTGAGACCACAGCGCATGACCTTGGATGTGCCGCGCTGATCACCGAGAGCTGGCAGTTTGCTTCTATAAATCTATTCGTCTGCAACTTCAAAATATTTTATGGATCTTCATATGTTGTTCGATAGTGTTGCGACTTTGTACCTGACAGCGTGTAAAAACTGACCCATTTGACCGTTCTCCACTATTCATAAACATTGAGAGACTTTACTTATCATTGCGTGTGCCGCACTACCTTTCATAATATTACGTACTGTTTTATTTCAAGTGACTCACAATTTCTACCCCCATCATCAATTTATATTTCATCTTATACCGATCCAGAGTTCACTTATTCTTTTTCATATGCATTGTTTTTCTTGTTTTTTATGTTTTGAACGGCTGACGATGACCTGGACTAGGGTCAAAACCGGTCCCATTTCTAATCACTATTAAATAAGAATGTAATCACTACATTCCTTTCTTTTATGTATTGAATAGGTTGAACCTCTTTTTCAATTATTTAATTTTTCACGTTAATACTTTCAATACGGAACAATGAAATTTTTATCTTTAAATGTTGTTAGGCTTGGCATTACGGGTACCTATTAGATTTTTCGAAGAGTTTGGCTGATCAAAGTTGCTGAACTGAAAAAAGTTTTCAAAGGAATATGACGATGTTTTCAGAGGAAACTGACGCCGTTTCCCTGGTAAAACTGAATGTAAAGTTTCGAGATTTTTAAGTCACATAGGTACTGGTAATAAACGTTTGAAGCCAGCCCCGTGGTCTAACTTGCCTGCCTCTCACCCGGAGGGCCCAGGTTCGATTACTGGCCAGGTCAGGCATTTTTACCTGAATATGAGGGCTGGTTCCAGGTTCAGTCATTCTACGATTACGGTACCTTTAATTGAGGAGCTATTTGATGGTGATATGGAGAACCCGGTCTAGAGAGCCAGGAATAACAACCGAGAGGATTCGTCACACTGACCATGCGTCACCTCGTAATCTGCAGGCCTTTGGACCAAGAGCGGTCGCTTGGTAAGCGGAAGGCCCATTGGGGCTGTAGTTTGGTTTGGTTTAGGGGTGTTTGTAGGATTATAAGTATACCGTACATATTCAATTTTTGTGATGTTTAGCCAAATTGTTGATGGTTCATTCGTTCCCGGATTTTCCGTCTTCCCGTGTTATACGTTTTTTTTCCGTGGTCCCTCCAAAAACGGAGAATCAAGGTTCCACTGTATTGTAATTTGTGTTAAAAATATGTATAAGTTTTAAAAGTTTGTTTCTTGTGTATTTTGTTGTGCCAAATGGACAGTTATTTGCTCCCCTATGCATAAAGCTCTCCTTGTCTTTGAATCATGTTTCCTTTTTTCTTTCCTGGTGTGAGGTAATGTCTGTCTATGTACAGCGTTGTCTTCTGACTTATCCAAGTGCATTATTTGAATAAATTCACCTTATTGGATATATTTTGCAAATAGTTCTTTTCCCATGGCGTTTGAAAGCTTTAAGCTGTGATTCAAGGCAATCGCATGCACAAATGGGTCTTAGAATATTTAGTGATGCAGCAAGGGTTGACATTTCTGAATTACGAGTTAGTGGCAATTAATTTGAAATCACATAATTCAAAGTCCAAGTTTTGCGCCCCAATGACTTTGAATTATCAAGATTTTACTGCACATTTTTATGGTTTTCGGAGATGCAGAGGTACTGGAAATTTGTTCCGCAGTTCCTTCATGTGCCAGTAAAATACCACCGGACTGAGCCAGGATCGAACCTGCAGGGGGACTCAGAAGGACAGCGCTCTACCGCCTGAGCTAATCAGCCTGGCAAAAAGGAATCACTAAATTCAAAATAAATTACCAAGATACTACAAACTAATGAAAGAAGGGATTACAGTATCACTGCTTAAGGACAATGTTCCATAAGGTCATCTTTTATGCCTCTTTGGATGGTCTCATTCTTGCATACATTAAATAGCTATAAGGAATGTCATTCTGCTCCAGATTTCTCTATAGTTGTATAAAATTATGCTGAAAATCACTAAGCTGTCCTGGACACTGAAATGGGATTATTTCTTTATAAATCTTGCATACATTGACCAAACATACATGCCTCTTCATTACAGACTGTTATGATTTCAGCGATCAGTCTGCAAGTCTCTGTAAATTTAATACCCGCCACCACAATTCTCTATTTGAACTAGTTCTGTAGCCTCATTTAGCTCTATACCTCTTATTCTTAAATTGTTAGAAACTTAGTCCAACAATCTTTGTCTTAGTATCCCTCTAATTCTCTTACCCTCCATAACTCAAAACCATTATTCTCCTAGGTAACCTATTCTCCTCTATTTGCTTTACATGACCCCATCACCTAAGCCAATTTATGCGTACAGCTTCACCCATCGAGTTTATTCCTAACTTAGGCTTTATCTCCTCACTTCAAGTAACCTCTTGCCATTGTTCCCACCATTCGTACCAGGAATCATTCTCGCTACTTTCATGTCTGTTACTTCTACTTATACCGAGCTCGATAGCTGCAGTCGCTTAAGTGCGGCCACTACCCAGTAATCGGGAGATAGTGGGTTCGAGCCCCACTGTCAGCACCCCTGAAGATGATTTTCCGTGGTTTCCCATTTTCACACAAGGCAAATGCTGGGGATGTACCTTAATTAAGGCCACGTCCGCTTCCTTCCCGTTCCTTGGCCTTTCCTATCCAATCGTCGCCATAAGACCTATCTGAGTCGGTGCGACGTAAAGCAAAAAAATTCACTCCCGTAAAGCAAGGTTGATCTGTATACAGACCGATATAAAGATAGTTTCATCCGGAAACTGACTTCCTTCTTATAGAATATATGTTGATCGCAACTGCGAGCTCACTGCAATAGCTTTGCTGCACTTGGATTCAGTCTCACTTACTATATTACCATAATGGGAAAACATACATCCTAAATACTTGAAATTTTCTACCTGTTCCAAATTTGTATCCCCAATCTGACATTCCATTCTCTTCAATTTCTTACCTACTGATATCAATTTAGTTTTGAAAAGGCTAATTTTCATACCATACACATTGCACCTATTTTCAAGTTCCAAAATATGAGAAGGGAACATTCTCACTTTAGATAATGGGGCATCAAACCCGAACAACTTGACCCTGGATTTTAAATTTATTCATACAATATGCGTGACTCGCACCTGTTTCATTGTACAAATACATCAAGACATACTTTTATTACTAAACTTCCTACTGATGCAAGTTTTACAAAACATAGTACCTTTTAACTTAGTAATAAGACGTTTTTAAAACATTGTAATACTGTATTCAAATGAATGAGTACATGATTGAACATCAAGATCAGTGACATTATAACAAACTGGTGAACAAGTTTAGATTTTCAAATTTTTCTTCCAAGCACATTTTAATACTACGATGCATCAATGTAATGTATTTAAAATTAGAACAAGTAGTGTTTTAATATTTTATGTTATTTTTAATAAGATCAAGGTTCTTCAGCAGCCGATGATGGCCCACACATAGGGTTGAAACCGGTACTGCAATGTAAAAATGTTTTAAGTACCTTATAATAAATAAGAATGTTGATTAGGTGGAAAGTCCAATCTTTATCCTTGTGATCAATTGAATTATCAGTACGGAAAATGAAGTTAATAGATTATGATAATTCATTCCCTGTCTGCATCAGTCCTTGTTTGGAGCCATTTCTGATAAGCCTTCTTTTTACGTTTACAAGCTGCTCTCACTTCATCATTCCATCAAGAAGTTTGCTTCTTCACATCTTTACACACAGTTGTTCCCAGGCATTCCCTTGCTGTTTCTACTATAGCATCCCTGTATACCACCCATTCTCTTTCTATATACTAAACCTGCTTTCTGTCCACTGTTTGAAACTTTTCACTAATCATATCCACGTACTTCCGCCTAATTTCATTGTCGTGGAGATTTTCTACCCTTACTCATCTGTGGACAGATTTTACTTTCTCTATCCTACGCCTAGAGATAGTTCACTACAGATCAGATAGTGGTCTGTATCATCGACTAATCTCTGGAAAACCTGCACGTTCCTAAAAGATTTTCTGAATTCAAATTCGGTTAAAATTTAGTCTACTATGCATCTGGTGCCCCTACCTTCCATGTGTAATGGGTTAATAGCCTTATGCTTGAAGAATGTAATCATAACTGTTAATACCATACTAGCACAGAAGTCCAGCAGATGTTTCCTCATTCCTATTAGCTTCCATTTCTTCCCTACATTTACCAATGACCCTTTCGTATCCTTCAGTTGTTTCCAACTCTCACATTGAAATTGCCCATTAGCACTATCCTATTCTTGCTGTTCATCCTGACTACAATGTCATTCAATGCTTCTTAAAACTTGTCAACTTGATCCTCACCTGCTCCCTCACATGGTGAATACACTGAGACAATTCTTGTCCTAATTCCTCCAACTGCCTAATCTACCCACATCATTCGCTCATTTACATGCCTAACAGAAACTATGTTGTCTTTAATATTAGTGATGAACAGTCCCACCTCACACCCTGCCCTTCCCTTTTTAACATCCGTGAAGTACACTTTATAAATCTATCTCCTCCTCATTATCTACCCTTAGCCGAATATCATTTTATATAACTCTTAACACATCCAGATGCAACCACTTTGCTGACTCAGCCAGTTCTACTTTTTCTTTCTTTCTTTCTTTCTTTCTTTCTTCCTTCCTTACTTCCTTCCACAAGCCCTATCAATATTGATAGCTAGCTCCTCATCGAATTCCACTGCGTTCGCCAAGTTGTTTCCAAGGAGTCCCTCACCTGTCAAATGGGAGAGGGACCCTGTTACTCCCATAGGTCCGAAGCTTGCTTAAAACGTTCTCAGCGTGCTCTGTGTAAATCTATGAAGCAGGATGCTAGCCTTAGTTACACCTAGTCCCACTGAGGATATCTTGTGTTAGGGGTTAGGGACCGCCGGTGGATTGTATAGTACTAGCCGCCTGAGCACAAGGAGTAACGTTACAAATAAAAAGTATTTTTGTTACCCTCCTTTTCAATACCCAAGTGTTTACCTGTACTAAATGAGACAATGTTTAGACATGTTTCAGCTAATTTAAAAATCATCTTCAGTAGATATATGTATATATGCAGTATATTTAATATTTTGAGATGAAATATTTAATATTTTAAATTAAATATTAAAAAAAAAAAGAAATAACACACAGTAAGATGAACACAATGACAGGTACAGTGTGGGAAGAGGGAGAAATGAAAAGAAAACACAAAAAAGACACGAACAATCTCCACTTCTTCATACACTGCCACCTTCAAATACAGCAGACTGGCTCTTTCTGCATATATCGCAGTTCTTCTGTACCTGTATCTTTATGCAGGAAGTGTAAGATAAGAAGAAACCCAGATGAAAACAGTAAAATGCAAGAGACATGAGATATATGTATATGAAAACAGGCAGTAAAAGATTAAAAATACAGGATAAAGACAAAAGGAGAAAAAGATACATGCTTTATATTTAATACATTAAGATTTAAATACAGTATACTGCACGCGCACACCTACTGAAGACGGCTTTAAGGTAAGCCAAAACATGTCTAAACATTGTCCCATCTAATACAGGTGGACACTTTTGTACTGAAAAGGAGGATAACACAAAGACCTCTTTCTACTTGTAAAGTGATAGCTCACAATACGGAATGAGGTTTATAATGTGCAATGAGCACAAGGAAGGCCATGACTCAGAATATGTCCGAGATGCCTACTCCCCATTCCATAGCAACTGGTATCCCGATTCTCAGCATTACTTACTAGGCCACTCAGCCTTGCCCATGGTTCACGAACTAGGACGTGAACTTTGTAAAGTGAGCTAGGGATCATGTCATTCATTACCAACCCTCCAAACTCGGACACAATGAGAGCAACAGAAAGAAAATACAAAAAAGACAAGGACAATCTCCACATTTTCATACAGTGCCATCTTCAAATACAGCAGACTGGCTCTTTCCGCATATATCACAGTATCTTTATGTAGGAAGTGTAGGATGAAGAAATCCAGATAAAAACAGGAAAATGGAAGAGACATGAGATACAGATGAAAACAGGTGGTAAAAAACTACAAGTACAGGACAAACACTAAAGGAGAAAAAGATTCCAAAGTATTAGAAAGGAACAAATAAGTGTCAAATGAAGTCATATAAAGTGAGACAGGTACATGAAAAGGAACATAACAATAAAATTAACACAATGAGATGTCAGTATAAGAACAGGGAAAATAATATTACTGTAGCTCAACTGATAAGATATAAAGGGACACATACCAAAAATTTTTTTAACCTAATATTCTTTTAAAGTTGTTAAGAAGACAAATGATTCTATGAATCTAAAGATTCCCTGATCCATGTGATAGTCAAAATTACTCACCATCTATATCATCATCTTCAGGAATAACCTGTATAAGGCCTGCATATTGCGTCTGATCTGGATTGACACTGCGTAGGGGACGAACAACTACACCCTCTAGCTCCTCTCCTTCCGTTGGAGGAAGTTCAATGGTGCCTCGTGGTAAAACACGTACATTTTCTGCTGATAGGCATGTTCCTGAAGATCCTCTAGTTCCTAAGTTATATTCAACTTCAGTCCCCAATTCCAGACTTGTAGCTTCACCTTCAAAATTGCTGCAAACCAATCAAAGATTAGAATTGGTATCCTCAGCGATTAAACTGCAAAATATTATAAAATTGCATTTTTTATCACTAATATTTTACCTATTCTTGATTTCAGCTGATTGCATCATCAATTCTGATAAAATTTAAAGTCATAACATGATAGCAACCAGTACCATAGTGAAAAATCTCTCTCTAATCCTTTTGGCAATTACTGAAGATTTCACTGAAATAATATGCAGAGTCGTCAAACACAAAATGCAAGGGGTGTTACGACAATAAAATAAGCAAGAATAAAATAGTTGGCAATTATACAACTCATCATCATCATCTTCACTTCCCGTTTCCAGCTTCCCGGGTCGAGTTGTGAATCAAGGACCTACATCGCTGCCTGTCTCTCTACTACTCTTCTCCCTTTTTAAGTACATCTTCTGGTTTTCCTCCCCTCTTCTCTATGCACTCCCACACTGAATCTGTCCAACTCTTTCGGGGTCTTCCTCGTGGTCTGTTTCCTGTTAACTTCTCTGAAAAAGCTTTTTTTCGGCACGCTCTCTTCTCTCATTCTCATCATATCCCCATACCACTTTCGCTTTGTTGTTTCTATCCTGTCTTGAAGTTTCAAGATTCTTGTCCTTTTCCTTATCTCTTGATTTCTAATTCTATCCTTTCTGGTCTTCCCTCGATTCCTCTTAGGAATTTCATCTCTGCTGCGTGTATTCTACTCTCCTCTCGTTTTGTTGTAGTCACAATCCAGCTGCATAGGTTAGTAGGGATTCATAATAGGTTGAATATGATACATTCTTACATTTCTTCGGGACATCTTGGTTCTACAAAATACCCCTTACACTCTGGTAGAAGCTGTTTGCTTGTTGTATTCTTTTCCCAATTTCCTCTGTTATCTTTCCATCTTCTGTGATCACACTTCCCAAGTACTTGAAACTTTTAATCACTTCCAGAATTTTACCATTCAGTTTTATCTTTCCTCTTCCTTCCTTCCTTCATCTTGTCATCACTACTGTTTTACTTTTCTCTGTTCTTACTTTCATCCCAAATTTGTCTCTCTCTTGATTCCATACATCTACTTGTTTTTGCACTTCCATTTCATCCTCATCTCATATCACTATATTATCTGCAAACAACATGGCTTTTGTTGCCTGTCCTCCCAATCTCTGTTTAATGTTCTTATGAATTTCATCCACGACTATGTTGAATAGTTTGGGTCGGAGACCAGTTTTAAATTTTAAACCATTTTGTTTTTCCTATACTAGTCTTCACACTACAATTATAAACTGCACAACTTTATTCATCCTAAGCTGTCCATAACACAGCAATGAGATTATTCATTTATAAATCCTGCTTACAGCTATCAATTTTTATTTACAGTAGAACATAGATTATACGTTCCCAGGAACTAAGTTTTCCTGGATTATTCATTCAAATTATGTGGTCCCGCAAAGCACCCTAATTAAATCACGATGTAAAAATCCTGCATTATCCATTCCTCGAAAAAACAATTTCCCAGATCAACTGTCCTGAAAATGTCACTCCCATCAACGCTAAATCCTCCATCAAGCTTTTTTCAAGAAACTGTTCAGCCACACCTCGTAACCTTCTTGTCTTGGTACTGTATTTTATGCGATGCCTTGTGTCAGTCTGTCGTGGCTGCTTGGCTTCATGTATGCCGGGCCTGATGTGTAATTTATCCCTATTGAGATTGATGGCAGCTCATGCTATGAGGATCGCCAAAGCATTTCTTTCTATCTTATCTGTATGTTATGTGATCTTAGACGGTCTGGCGTTGAGAAAGAACTATAAGATGGAGACGGTTTTTTGTGATGTGGCTTTCGTCTCTTACAGAAGGTATTATAAACGTTTTAAAATGTTATTCTGTAGACTCTCAGAGTTTGGAGTTGGAACTATGACTATTTCTTCTTGAGGTAATGTTTGTTCTTATCATTCTCGGTTTGAAATATTTCTTCTTTTATGCCAGTCTTAATGTTTGTTCCTATCATTCCCGATTTGCAAAGTCATTATTGATATTTGTGAATTTGTGTTTTTGGTCATTGATATGTTATCCCATGGCTGAAAAGTGTCTATGCTTGATTGCATTTATGTGTTCGTTGTATCGTATTTGAAAGTTTCTTCCGGTATGCCCTATGTAGCTGGCTCTGCAGTCATTGCATTTCAGGCGGTAGACACCTGAGTGGTTGTATTTATTGATATTATTGACTGATTTGGAATTGTATAGTATGTTAGTATTGCTACGTGTGGTTTTGTAGGCTATTTTTAAGCCTTGTTTTTTAAAAATGTTAGTTATGGAGTGTATATGGTTATTATTATAGGTAAATAGTGCATAGTCTTTTTTATCTTTTATGGTTCTGGTTAACTTAGTTTTTGATTGGTTTTTTATTTTGTTGATAATTTGGTTTATCATTTCTTTTTTGTATCCGTTCTGTTTGGCTATTTCATGAATTAGGTTCAATTCTTTGTTTAAGTCTTTTTTCGTGAGTGGAATATTGTATGCTCTGTATATCATGCTATAGTATGCGGCTTTCTTGAGGGTGTGTGGGTGGGTGGAATCTATTTTTATTGTGTTAGATGTGTGAGTAGGTTTCCTGTATATGTTGTATGTTAGATGGCTGTTGTGTCTAGTTATGGATATATCTAGGTAGTTTATAGTGTTGTTTTTTTTTCAGTTTCCATAGTGAATTTTATGTGAGGGTCTATTTTATTTAGTTGTTCTAGGATTTTATTTTCATTGGTAAGCCTATTGTCTATTATAATAAATACGTTGTCGACAAATCTACACCAAAAGAGAATGTTGTCTAGTTTTTTGATTTCTTGATGTTCTAGGTGATCTATGTATATTTCAGCCAGTATACCTGATGTTGGTGATCCCATGGGTAATCCTTTTTGGTGGTATATAGTATCGTAGAATTTAAAGTAATTATTGTTAATAGCAAAGTATAATAATTTTATGAATTCATCTATTTCTAACTTACTTAACTTACCATGGTTTTTGAGATTGGATTCAATGACTGTTATGGTTTTTTGTGTAGGTATGTTGGGATACAACATTGCAACATTACCAAGAACATAAAAATAGACCAACACCATAAATTAGCATCATATGACATAACAAATACGGAAAAGGGTTCGGTAGGTGAACTTGCATAAGGGACAATTCGGGTGGTATTGTGTAGAGAATCCTCAGAAATCATAAAGCATAGAGTGCCCACAACAATTGGAAGGAGACAGAGCGCATTTCGACAGGTCTACTTGAAGACAGAAGGAATTTCGTCAAATCTTCGTACTTGTAAAAAGATCTGCATTATGTCCAGGGTTAGATGTTTATTTTTGTACTTTTTTTATTGTATTGCCGAACAGGTTTTCAGCAGTTACCTCAGGGCTCTGTATAGCCACTGGGCTTTCAGGCAGGAATTGAAACTGCTCCTTCTTAACACAAGTTTAGTATTTTAATATTATGGTATACGATTATGTTATCGAGACTAGAACAGATGCTGCACATTTGTAAAGCCACAGGAGGTTTTGGAATTGCCTATTACTGTTTTGGTCCTAATATAAGACTGGGAATTTTAAATTTTTGTGTTAAAATGTTATAAAAACTGCAGTCTTTTTATTTGTGCACGTTATATTTAGTAAGTCTGTATAATTTCCCACTCGTACTGGCTTGTACAGAGAGCACACTTTCCAGCTGAGCTCAGGGTCACGAATAACCGTAATGTCTGAAGTTCTGATGATATTCCTTTTCTCCTTCCAATTTGATTGTGAATAGTGATGGGGAGATTTGAATATAATGCATTCCAGAACTTTTGAGAATCTATACTTACATTCAATACTTACATTCAAAACCATATTTTGAGTTCAACATAACCTTTAAAAGTCGATGTAGACCTAATTTACGCGGTATAAGATTTCCAGAAACTGACTGTGAACTGTACACAGGAGACCAAATTACAATGGAAGATTAAAATATGGGATTTTGCCATTATGTTATGTTGACTGGTTTCATTATTTATGAGCTTGATGTCCATATTGATAGATTACACATATATGGAAAAGAAAGGATTCCACCTGATCAATACAATTTATTATACTTATAGTTCTTACAGCTACTGGTTTTGGCCTATTTGGCTATCATCAGCTGGCTAATGTTGATGTTTTGCATAAATTACATTACAATATCTGAAGGAGTTTCCCATCTTTAATTGGCATACTTGGATGTATATAATGGGGCATATAAGTTATGATTTATCGTTTAAATTGCGGTACATAAGTATGAATGACATTGAGGTTTAAGTTGTGATTGTAAGAAACTTAACCTAAACTTAAGAGCTAATCAGTTGTACAAACACATAAAACACATTAAAATGTACTAAAAACATATATAAAGCACTGATTGATGTTTATGTCTTGCATATATCTTCTTCTTTCTTGGTACAGTCTTGTGGCTATGAAATATATCAGTTGTAGTGTTCGTGAATGATGATATGATATAATGGAGTCTAAAACTTGGTGAGTTTAATTGTACATATCTTGCGTGTGCTTTCTTCTTGTAGTTGTCATGCTGTTAATCATAGATTTGCGTCGGTTGATACTATGTTTGTAAGCAATGATGAGTTTCTATGATGTATTGTATTTAGTTGGTTAATAGCTAGATTTATGGCCGGCTTCTGGAATTACAATTATCTGTAAATGCGTACTTATCAGTGACTTAACATGGTGATACGTTTAAAATGAGTTTCCGAAACAACAGTTATCGGCTTTTTCACAGTTATCTCCGCAATGACTGGTAACTGCAGCTAGTGCTGTAGTTACCTCTATGTTAGAACTGATTCCAACAAATAGCGCTATGAGGCGCCACTCCATACCGTTTCGCACAAGGTCTTGTATTAGTTTCGTAAACATTCGAAAGTGATAATGAACTTTTTATAATATATTTACAGTCATTCATTGTAGTTTTAACGTGCTTGGGTGTGCTGGACTCGACAATATTTCGTTAGTACGTTTACTTCCATGTTATCACTTGGCTTTAGTCACTGATTCCACTTGTATGGTGTCATCTGGCCCAGCTGTTTAGAGGTTACAATCTCCTCGAAGCATGACGCCTCCACTGTAGATATATCTTCCAATACGGGAAATGAATCGTCAAATAAAATAGAACTGGCAAACGGATTTTCATCACGCTCTAATTGATCCTTCAGTGTAGATGTAATGTTAAGATCTCTTTCGTCAGGCTTTGAATCATGAGTCCCACCAACAGTTAATGAACACCCAATCTGAAATTATGGAGTATTTACCATTAATATTTACATTTGTACTAAATAATAAATATCATAGGTACCGGTATGCATTTATTATAAACCTGCTGAATAATAAATATCGATTTTTCATTGCTTTTTCTAATGCTATTATATTCTTTAACCGGTGACGTGAGGTCTCAGACTCCTAATAAACATAAAACATCTGGACTTCTTTAATTAAAAATCTTGCAGGGAGCTGTAGTTTATGTTAACTCCTTATCTGTTTCCACATACTTCACACCCTGAGTCAGGGTTAGCTCGCTACGTTCGATTGAAATTCTCAAGTTGACTTCACGTCAGCAGTTACGTATTTTTGTCAATGCATGTTGCGTGGTCAGTGTAAAAAAAACAATCTGCAACTGTTGCAGCGAGAACAGATGGATATCGCACCACCAGTGCAGAACTTCAGTGCCGGAATGATAGGTTCCAAAGTGTGTGGCATGTTTTCATTTATGTGATTATTTTCATTTACATTTGTTGTGTTCTGGATCAGTGAAAAGTGATGTTTGGTTATTGTGGTGTATTTTTATAATTTTACTGATGACAACGATCAAGGTGAAATTTAAGATGATGTCTGCATACTGTGAATAAGAAAGAAGGGGAAATAATATATACCTAATTTTTGCATCGTTAGATCGTACATATTTTCATATTATGAGAGATTATGATATGCCGAATCAGATTAATTGAGATGACTGTGTACATATTTGCCAACCATTTTTCTTTGTAGAAAACTTCTGCAAGTAAAAGTAACTAGATATCACCAAAATAACCCTAAAACATTCACGTAGAGACATCTATTGGATGACGAGAGATACTAAACCCGACGATAACTGTACTGTTTATTACCAGGGCTTATAAATCTGGATTTAAGTTTCCGGAAACTCATTAAAGTTAAAAGCACAGTTAAGGTTACAAGCGCTTTTAGGTAACTCACAGGTAACTGTGGTGTACCAGAAACCAGCCATTATTGTAATAAAACACTTGTCGTTAAAAGGTCCACTTTAGCTTCATGGTAGGTAAAATCTTGTTCGAGTTAGGCGCATAAGATGAAGACGTAGTCCTGTTTCGAAAAAATTCTGACAGAAATGGTGGTTCCTTTCTTGTCTACATTGTGTCTGGTATTATGGTTATCTGTAAAAGATAAATATGTATGAGTGATGGATTGTGGACTGAAGGAATGCCTGAAGACGTGTGTGAATTAGAAAGTGTACTTACTGCTCTTGTGGTTAGATAGTGCTCTGTTTTGGAATTCGCTGCGTACTACTGCGGGTTTGTCTTGGGCTTATGCCAGCTGTGAGGGGGGGGGGGTGTGGACGGAGGGGTAGGGGGATTGGTTGTTGTGGGGTCAGAGGCGGGTTTGGTCGTCACTCGGTGGTTTTGTGGCACGTGTTGTGCTCTGCTTATTGATTGTTTTGAGGTAGTTGTTTTTTAGGGCGGGAATGACTTCGTTGAAGATAATATTGGTCTTTTCTGTAATATCATTTATATTGAAATTGGGATCAGCGTATTGATCTAAAGAAATGTAAAACTCTTCTGTTATATTGAGCAGGGGCCTTTGGGATTTATGTTTAATATTTTCATATCCTTATCGATGTTCGTAAAACTGTGTTTATATTCTTCAATGTGTTGGCCTATTGCTGAGAAGTGGTTATGCTTTATTGTGTTCATTATACCAGATTATAAATTTCTGCCTGTATGTCTAATGTAACTTGTTTCGCAATCATTGCACTTGATGTGGTAAACTCCTGATTGGTTGTATGTGTTCTTATTGTTAACAGTTCTAACACTGTGTATGACATTGGAGCTATTGTGCGAGGTTTTGAATGCTATTCTTAAGTTGTACTTTTTAAAAACTTTAGTTACGGGGTATATGTGTGCGTTGTTGAAAGTGAAAGATATGTAATCTCTC
The DNA here is from genome assembly GCF_040414725.1 of Anabrus simplex. Lineage (NCBI taxonomy): Eukaryota > Metazoa > Arthropoda > Insecta > Orthoptera > Tettigoniidae > Anabrus > Anabrus simplex. The sequence goes on along the minus strand of NC_090265.1, from coordinate 92,922,263 downwards.
TTGGGTTAGTCTATTTTTTTAAAATTTGGTTTTGGGTTGAGATTTAATTTTGTGTGTAATTTTATTGATCATTTCTTTACTGTATCCATTGTGTTTGGCTATGTTGTACATAAGTTGTAGTTCAATGTTTAAGTCTTCTTTTGTTAATGGTATATTGAAGGCTCTGTGTATCATGCTAAAATAAGATTCTCTTTTATGTACGTTGGGATGGATAGAATCGCTTTTTATGGTGTATGAAATGTGTGTGGGTTTTCTGTAGATTTTGTAGGATAGGTGATTTTTATTTCTAGTTATTGTTAGGTCCAAGCAGTTTAGGGAGCGGTTGTTTTTGATTTCTTTGGTGAATTTTATATGGGGGTCCAAAGTATTAAGTTTGTCTAAAATGATGTTTACATCAGTGAATCTGTTATTGATGATGACAAAAATATCATCAATAAACCTACACCAGAAGAATATCTTATCAATTTTATTGATTGATGTGTGTTCTAGGTGGTCTATGTAAATTTCCGCTAATATACCTGAGGCTGGGGAACCCATAGGTAGGCCCTGCTGTTGGTAGGTGGTGTCGTGAAATTTAAAATAATTATTACTGATGGTAAATTATAGTAGTTTCATGAATTCTTCTATTTCTAGAATGCTTAACTTGCTGTAGTTCTTTAAGTTAGATTTGATTATTTCTGTAGTTTATTTAATGGGGATATTTGGATACATATTTGTTGTATCAAATGAAGCGAGGAAGTGGTGTCGTTCAATCTTTAATACTTTTGTTCTATTGCAAAAAATATTGAGTTGCGTATTGTTTTGTTTGCTAAATAGAGTAATGCTTCATAAGGAATTTATGAATGAATTGTAAAAGCTTGTAAGTTGGGCTGTTTCTATAATTTATAATAGGTCTCATTGGGATTTTTGTTTATGAATTTTAGGATAGGCTTTAGCGGCCAGTAGTTGGGTGATTATTGTTATAAGCTTTGAAGATTCTGTTTCAGTAAGAAGAAAGGTGTGTATTCTTGAGTACGGTTTTGAGGTTACTTTGTATATTATTGATTGGGTCTTTACGTTTTATTGAGAAGGTGTTGTCTTAGAAGCATTCTTTATTTTTTGTTATGTAATCATTCTTATTGATGATAACCGTGGTGTTGTCTTTATCGGCTTTTGCGATAAGTAAATTATTCTGTTTTATCTTGCTGTTGAGCTTATTTATGTGTGATTTGTTGATGGTGTTGTTGTTTGGTTTGTTGTTGTAGATATTGTTAATGTACTGTGAGATCCTTTTATTAATTTCATGTCTGACTTCTTTTCATAATTCGTACGGAATTTTTACTATAGCGTTTTCTGTTTCAGTAATAGTTGTTACGATATTTTGGAAAGTTGATGTATTGCCTCAATATTGTGTTTGGGTGCCTGGCTCAATATAATATCTTCCGTTTCGTCAAATGTGGTTTGTGTTAAGTTCTTCACAGGTGGGTGAAAACTCTGTTCAGTGACTTTATTATGATGGGTTGGGAGTTTTTATGCGGGATTTCGGTTGGTGGTCTTGGTTTGAATGGTTGTTTTAGTGTTTCCAGTTTCTTGCTTAGTGTGTTCTGTTTCTTAATCGCTAAATCTTCTATTTTTCTCTCTTACAATTTGTTGAAAATAGTTCCAATAACTATGTGGGAGCTCATAAGATACCTTAAGGTGTGTTTGATACAGTTCGTTATTAAGGTGGTATTAAGGTCAGAATTTTAACCAAACAAGACTACATCTTCATCTTATGCTTCTAACTCAAACAAACAAGATTTTACCTACCATGAAGCTAAAGTGGACCTTTCAACGACAAGTGTTTTATTACAATACACCTAGCTACAGTAGAGTCTCGTTAATCCAAACTAATTGGGACCGAGTCTGTTCGGATTACGAAATTTTTGGATTAATAATAATAATAATAATAATAATAATAATAATAATAATAATAATAATAATAATAATAATAATAATAATAATAATGTTATTTGCCTTACGTCCCACTAACTACTCTTTCACGGTTTTCAGAGACGCCGAGGTGCCAGAATTTAGTCCCGCAGGAGTTCTTTTACATGCCAGTAAATCTACCGACATGAGGCTGACGTATCTGATCACCTTCAAATACCACCGGACTGAGCCAGGATCGAACCTTTCAAGTTGAGGTCAGAAGGCCAGCGCCTCAACTGTCTGAGGAAAATAGTTTCTACAATACAGTACATTACATACTGTAATTTGAAGTGTCCATTCTTTAGTAGTTACATTAACAAAATACTGTATAAAATTACAGTAGGGTAGTTAAGAACCCGTAGAGGAGAAAACGACTAAAACTAGGTTAAAACTGGTTTCCTGAACGGTAACGGATTACACTTTTGCATTGTGCCTGGGATGCGAAGACCTGCTTGTGATGTTTATTTAATAGCGATTGGATGGAAGCTGACTCATCAATTACAAACAGACCAAGAAATTGTAGCTATGGTAGAGAAAGAATCTGGAATTGATGAGGAACAGAGTGACAATGAAGAAGATCACAATGAACAACTAGTGTTATATTCAGATGCTGTGACCACCTTAGAACTTGCCGTACGCTACGTCGAGCAACACTCCGCTGCTACGCCCACTGATGTGATGTTTATGAGACGCTGGTAACACTGCATCTTCGAGTAGGTTCCAATCACTACGGCAAAACAAACTAACATACTTTGTAAAGATAAACGACCAGTAATTGATGGTTTATGATGTGTAATTATGTTTACATTAAATTATTCTAGGAAAATATGACTAATAAAATGTAAGTAAATCTGCATTCTATATTATATTCTTTCATTTCAATAAGGAGAATTTTTTAAAATTGAATATTTCAGTTCGGATTAACGGGACTCTAATCTTGCCTAGTACGCCTCATTTTGGTACTGTCATTGGATTTTGTGGTTTCCCTATAAATGCATAGCCTTTGGTGATGCTATTTGAGGATCTAACCAGCCTCTGGGCTGATGACCTAACAGACAGACAGACAGACAGACAGACAGACAGACAGACAGACAGACAGACAGACAGACAGACAGACAGACAGACAGACAGACAGACAGACAGACAGACAGACAGACAGTATATTAACCAACTAAATACAATACATCATAGAAACTCATCATTGCTTACAAACATAGTATCAACTGACGCAAATCTATGATTAACAGCACGACAACTACAAGAAGAAAGCACACGCAAGATATGTACAATTAAACTCACCAAGTTTTAGACTCCATTATATCATATCATCATTCACGAACACTAGCATCAACTGATATATTTCATAGCCACAAGACTTTACCAAGAAAGAAGAAGATATATGTAAGACATAAACATTAATCAGTGCTTTACATATGTTTTTAGTACATTTTAATGTGTTTTATGTGTTTCTACAACTGATTAGCTCTTAAGTTTTTTACAATCACAACTTAAACCTCAATGTCATTCATACTTACGCATCAAAATTTAAACGATAAATCATAACTTATATGCCCCATTAGACATATCCGCATATGCCAATCAAAGATAGGAACCTCCTTCAGAGATTGTAATGTAATTTATGCAAAACATCAACATTAGCCAGCTGATGATAGCCAAATAGGCCAAAACCAGTTACTGTAAGAACTATAAGTATAATAAATTGTATTGATCAGGTGGAATCCTTTCTTTTCCATATATATGTTGATTGGTTTGGTATTGTTAGATTTTTCAAAGCATTTGGCTGATCAAAGTTGCAGAAGTGAAAGAAGTTTTCATGGGAAACTGACGAAGTTTCCCCGGTAAACTGAATGTAAAGTTTCCAGATTTTAAATTTGTATACTGGTAATTAATGTTTGGAGAAGCCGGCCCCACAGACTAACTTGCCTGACTCTCATCCAGAGGGCCCGGGTTCGATTCCCAGCCAGATCAGGCATTTTTACCTGGATATGAGGGCTGGTTCCAGGTCCACACAGCCTATGATTACCTTTAACTAAGGAGCTATCGAATGGTGAGATGGCAACCCCGGTCTAGAGAACCAGGAATAACGGCCGAGAGGATTCGTCACATTGACCATGTGTCAACTCGTAATCTGCAGGCCTTCAGATTGAGTTGCTGCCGCTTGGTAGGCGAAGGCCCATTTGGACTGTAGTTTGTTCGGCTTAGGAATGTTTGTTAAGATTATAATTATACATATTTCATTTTTGTGATGTTTAGCCAAACTGTTGCTGGTTCATTCATTCCCGCATTTTCCGTTTTCCCGTGTTGTACATTTTTTCCCGTGGTCCCTCCAAAAACGGAGAATCGAGGTTCCAATGTACAGCCCAAATCTGTGGCAAAATTTTTAATGAACCTTCAACAAAACAACATAAATGACAGCAGCTGAGATCTGTGGGTTTGCATACAAGCTTACAGACCATGTGGCCCAGTTTTAATTCGAGCTTTCAGAAATTTAAGGCTTGTTTATGGGACAAAAAATGATTGCTTCAGAGTCAGTAATAGGGCTGGCAAGAAAAGTGTGGGTCAAAATTCCAATCTGGACCATTTTACAAGTGGTTTTCTTCAAGTAAATACTGAGATAATTATGCAAAAGGAAAGAACAGCAAGCAAGCAAGTTAGCTTGCAATTTTACCTTACTGTTATAGGATCACACTTGTGTGCAAATTACTAACATATTTACAAGTCTAAAGACTGATGACCTCTATGTGAACCATGTGACCTTGCCATTGCGGGGATGCTTGTGCGTCCCACTGGAGCAGGTAGCCCAGTTGTAGGTGCAACCGTATCATTAATATCTGTCAAGAGTCCAGACTAAAGAATGGTCCATCTAAACGGGGGCAGCAGCCTTTCGTAACTTACAAAGGAACAAGTTGGATGACTGAATGATATGGACTTGTAATAACAGTGCAGTAGAAATCTAGTAGTGTTAGAGATGGAACTAACTTCAACAAAAATGATTCTTGCTGTAAATGGTAGGTAGCATGCTCCTAATCAACGTACTAAAAATATACATCCATGTTGTTTTGAGTCATCAGTCCATAGACTGGTTTGATGCAGCTCTCCATGCCACTCTATCCTGCGCTAACCTTTTCATTTCTACGTAACTATTGCATCCTACATCTGCTCTAATCTGTTTGTCATATTCATACCTTGGTCTACCTGTACCGTTCTTACCACCTACACTTCCTTCAAAAACCAACTGAACAAGTCCTGGGTGTCTTAAGATGTGTCCTATCATTCTATCTCTTCTTTTCGTCAAATTTAGCCAAATCGATCTCCTCTCACCAATTCGATTCAGTATCTCTTCATTCGTGATTCGATCTATCCATCTCACCTTCAGCATTCTTCTGTAACACCACATTTCAAAAGCTTCTATTCTCTTTCTTTCTGAGCTAGTTATCGTCCATGTTTCACTTCCATACAATGCCACACTCCACACGAAAGTCTTCAAAAACATCTTTCTAATTCCGATATCAATGTTTGAAGTGAGCAAATTTCTTTTCTTAAGAAAGCTCTTCCTTGCTTGTGCTAGTCTGCATTTTATGTCCTCCTTACTTCTGCCATCGTTAGTTATTTTACTACCCAAGTAACAATATTCATCTACTTCCTTTAAGGCTTCATTTCCTAATCTAATATTTCCTACATCACCTGCCTTCGTTCGACTGCACTCCATTACTTTTGTTTTGGACTTATTTATTTTCATCTGGTACTCCTTACCCAAGACTTCATCCATACCATTCAGCAACTTCTCGAGATCTTCTGCAGTCTCAGATAAAATAACAATATCATCGGCAAATCTCAAGGTTTTGATTTCCTCTCCTTGGACTGTAATTCCATTTCCAAATTTCTCTTTGATTTCCTTTACTGCCTGTTCTATGTAAACATTGAAAAGGAGAGGGGACAAACTGCAGCCTTGCCTCACTCCTTTCTGGATTGCTGCTTCTTTTCAAAAGCCCTCGATTCTTATCACTGCAGACTGATTTTTATACAGATTGTAGATAATTCTTTGTTCTCGGTATCTGATCCCTATCATCTTCAGAATCATAAATAGCTTGGTCCAATCAACATTATCGAATGCCTTTTCTAGATCTACGAATGCCATGTACGTGGGCTTGTCCTTCTTGATTCGATCCTCTAAGATCAGACGTAAAGTCAGTATTGCTTCACGTGTGCCTACATTTCTTCTGAAGCCAAATTGATCTTCTCCCAACTCAGCTTCTACTTGTTTTTCCATTCTTCTGTAAATAATACGTGTTAAAATTTTGCAGGCATGAGATACTAAACTAATGGTGCGGTAGTTTTCACACCTGACAGCACCGGCTTTCTTGGGAATAGGTATAACAACATTCTTCTGAAAATCGGATGGGACTTCTCCTGTCTCATACATCTTGCACACTAAATGAAATAACCTTGCCATGCTGGTTTCTCCTAAGGCAGTCAGTAATTCAGAGGGAATGTCATCAATTCCAGGTGCCTTGTTCCTATTGAGGTCACTCACAGCTCTGTCAAACTCTGACCTCAAAATTGGGTCTCCCATTTCATCAGCATCAACAGCCTCTTCATGTTCCAGAACCAAATTATTTACATCTTTACCTTGATACAACTGTTGGATATGCTCCTGCCATCTTTCTGCTTTGTCTTCTTTCCCTAGAAGTGGCTTTCCATCTGAGCTCTTAATATTCATACACCTAGATTTCCTTTCTCCAAAGGTTTCCTTGATTTTCCTGTATGCAGCATCTACCTTACCCAGGACCATACAGCCTTCGACATCCTTGCACTTCTCCTTCAGCCATTCTTCCTTAGCTACCTTGCACTTTCTATCCACTTGATTCTTTAATCGCCTGTATTCTTTTCTGCCCTCTTCATTTCTAGCATTCTTGTAGTTTCGTCGTTCATCAATCAGGTCTAGTATCTCCTGAGTTATCCACTGATTCTTAGTTGATCTTTTCTTCCTTCCTAACATTTCTTCAGCAGCCCTACTGACTTCATTCTTCATGACTCTCCACTCTTCCTCTATAGTGTTTCCTTCAGCCTTTTCATTTAGTCCTTGTGCAACATGTTCCTTGAAACAATCCCTCACACTCTTTTCTTTCAACTCTTCTAGATCCCATCTTTTTGCATTCTTTCCTTTCTTCAATTTCTTCAACTTCAGATGGCATTTCATGACCAACAAGTTATGGTCAGAGTCTACGTCTGCTCCTGGGAAAGTTTTGCAATCCAACACCTGGTTTCTGAATCTCTGCCTAATCATAATGAAGTCTATTTGATACCTTCCGGTGTCTCCAGGTCTCGTCCACGTATACAGCCGTCGTTTGTGGTGTTTGAACCAAGTATTGGCAAGGACTAAATTATGATCAGTGCAGAATTCAACCAGCCGACTTCCTCTTTCGTTCCTTTGTCCCAATCCAAATTCTCCTACTGCATTACCTTCTCTTCCTTGGCCTACCACTGCATTCCAGTCTCCCATCACAATTAGATTCTCGTCACCTTTTACATATTGTATTAAATCTTCTATCTCCTCATATATTCTTTCGATTTCTTCATCATCCGCTGAACTAGTAGGCATATAGACCTGTACTATTGTGGTGGGCATTGATTTGGTGTCTATCTTGACGACAATAATTCTTTCACTATGTTGGTCGTAGTAGCTTACCCGCTGCCCTATTTTCTTATTCATTATTAAACCAACTCCTGCATTTCCCTTGTTTGATTTTGTGTTGATAATTCGGTAGTCGCCTGACCAAAAATCTTGTTCTTCCTGCCAACGTACTTCACTTATACCAACTACATCTAACTTTAGCCTATCCATCTCCCTTTTCAGGTTCTCTAACCTACCACAACGATTCAAACTTCTAACATTCCACGCTCCGACTCGCAGAATGTCAGTATCCATCTTCCTGATGATCGCCCCCTCTCGTGTAGTCCCCACCCGGAGATCCGAATGGGGGACTAGTTTACCTCCGGAATATTTTACCCGGGAGGAAGCCATCATCAGTATATCATTCATACAGAGAGAGCTGCATGTCCTCGGGAGTTAGTTACAGCTGTAGTTTCCCGTTGCTTTCAGCCGTGTAGCAGTATCAACACAGCTAAGCCATGTTGAGTATTATTACAAGGCCGTATCAGTCAATCATCTAGACTGCCGCCCTTGCAGCTACCGAAAGGCTGCTACCCCCCTTTCGATGAACCATTCGTTAGTCTGGTCTCTCAACAGATACCCATCCGATATGGTTGCACCTGCGGCTCGGCTATCTGCATCATTGGGACACGCAAGCCTCCCCACCGCGGCAAGGTCACATGGTTCCATAATGCCGCACAAAATGCGTTTGTTGGCTGTCATCTTGAAAGAATCTGGCTCCATGACTAAAAGGTTAGCATGCTGGCCTTTGGTCACAGGGGTCCCGGGTTTGATTCCCGGCAGGGTCGGGAATTTTAACCATAATTGGTTAATTCCTCTGGCATGGGGGCTGGGTGCATGTGTCGTCTCCATTATTTCACCCTCATCACGATGCGCAGGTCGCCTACGGGCGTTAAATCAAAAGTCCTGCATCAGGCAAGCTGAACTTTCAAATTGTGTTATACAACTTTATTCTATCTTATTTTTCAGTAGAACTAGTTCTGGTCTAATGTTTAGACCATCTTCAGCTACAATGATAGTAATGATGACAACTTCACCACTCTCTGAATGAATGAATGAATGAATGAATGAATGAATAAATAAATAAATAAATAAATAAATAAATAAATAAATAAATAAATAAATCAATAAATAAATGTTCAGATTATGATACTTTAAAATAAGAATAATCTTACCTGAAATGAAAGAACACCTCTCTGTCATGAGTAACTGTTTCAATAAAGCCAAAGCCATCTTTCAAAGCAGCGATAAAGCCCTGGCAAAGTGGTAAACTGTTAGACCGTCCTAATCCATTTTTGGTTTGGTTTCTCGCAGTCACCTGAATATCTACAGCAAACAGTTCTTTATTTCGTTTGACCTGGGTGATAGTAAATTCAACCTGCAAAAATAAAACCAGTATAGTGATAAATGACTCTATATGTAAAAAGAAATAGTAAAGGGATCTACCACCACACGTTAATAGAAAGGATAAAACAAGTAGCAAATTAAGCTCTTGTGTACATAATTGTTGTTTTTTCTTATTCTGGTGCTGTCATAACACCAGTGTGGAATAGAGATTCAATTACTAATCTAATAACTGCCAGAAAGACTGCTTGCTAACATTTCACATGCTACAAAAGTATTATTTTACCAGGAATCTCTAGGTTTACTTTCCACGGCAATAATTGATTAAAAAATGTCAGACCAGAAGATTAAAATATCACAAGATCCTAAACGGCACTTGAACTTCAATATCATGTTCTTGAAAGTGCAATTCAGTATGACATGTTTCAACCAGAAAAAACAAACAATTCTACATTGATAGTGATAACTGAGAATAAGTGGCTACTCTTTTAATGTCATTAATGTACTTTTTTTTTTTGGATTTTGTTAAAGAGGAAGCCATTTTCTTTCAGTTGCAACTTAGTTACATTTACTTAATTTTACTAATTTTTAATTTTCAAAATCTTCCTCCACTCAGAGGCTGCCTAAGACAAAGAATACACAAAAGCAATTTCATTCAAATATAAAACAATTAAAGTAAATAATGTCTCAGTCTGGTGGATATAAATGGTGTCCGAGTAACAAGAGTGAACCCCTGAGCGCTTTCAGCCCCCAGTCGAACTGCTTGGAACTGATGTTGAAGGTTTTCATCAGCTCTATCGCCTTCTTAGGGACTGTCCCTCTCGCACCGACATGAGACCCCTCACTTCTACTTCGTCCAGCTTGTATTTATTTGTATAATATGGCACTGTAGGCAGGTAGATAGACTACATTCCTCAGTCTATTTCATCTGGTTGGTTGGAGTGCATTTCAAATCTTACTGCGTGGTCTAATATATATCCCTTTTTCCCTTTAATGGCATCATGTCTAACCTTCTTGTGCTGCCATTTACTCCGATGCCATGGACTTCCTCCTACACTTTAATCCTTTCTCACGGAGTGTCTGTGCTATGGACGACCTGATGTTGTGATGTCACGTGTTTCGAAGAGCGTCACAGAAGGCACAGGAACCCAAGACATGAGGTAATGTTTCAGTCTCATTGCATCTTCTGCAGCGATTACCATCAAGGGACCTTCCCGGTACAGCTCTTAAAGGGGCAATGTTACATGCCATTTTCAGCATGCCTTTCCACTTTGTACTAGAAAGGCCATCATGGTTTCTAACCCAGCGATTTGCAGGAGGGAACTGACCTTTGCTTTACAACTGGCACCATTTCACAAATTCAGATTCTCGTAGTTTATTTCCGAGTTTGATGGTGTCATACTCACAGTGCCTGTTCTACATATCCTAAGGTCTATCATTTACATTTAGCACAGTTAAGCATATGTTAATTTCTTCATATAGATTTCTAGGGGCTTCAATATATTGATTCCCATCCAGTTTCAGAAAGTTGCAGCTGTCAATAATCTGAAACAAAGTTTTCCAACTTGCCCTATAAACACCTAACCATTTGTACCGTTTATCTGAGTAAATAATGGAATCTGGAATATCAGTAGGAAGGGATAAGATCTCCTTTAATGTACTCTTAACATGTTTATCAGTATCTTCTGAAAACCACTGTGATATTTTACCTGTAGGAACGCAAAGGAACTGGTAAGTCAACGTAGGGCAAACTGAACAATTGAGAATTGAAAATTTCCGATCCGGATGATCCAGGGGCAGGATGATAACGAGGTGAGTTTCTGCTGAAGGAGTGTCATTGTCTTCTAGGAATCAAATAACATAGTATCTGCATAATTTACCCCTAAGTATTTGACACATTCGTTCCTCAAAATACATTTCATCTCTGTACCTTAATTGAATGTAAAGAGATTAATTACATGTAATGAGCCCTTCGGTTATTTCTCTTCTATTGATATTAATAACTTTAGATTTTCCAGGGTTTACTGTCAGACCAAGTTCACCAAACCTATGCAAAGCTAGTTTTGTCAGTTCTACTGCAGAGACTCGATTTCTTCCTACAATAACCATATCATCTGTGAAACGCAATACTGTTAAGAGGCAAGAGAATAACCATGCATATTGCATAGATCTTTTTTACACATACATACATACATACATACATACATTATCATTAAAGACTGTTATGCCTTTCAGCGTTCAGCCTGCAAGCCTCTGTGAATTTACTAAACGCCGCCACAATCCTCGAATTGCAACTAGTGCTACGGCCTCATTTAGTTCTACAGTATACCTCTTATCTGTAAATTGTTAGAAACTGAGTCTAACCATCGTCGTCTTGGTCTACCTCTACTTCTCTTACCCTCCATAACAGAGTCCATTATTCTCATAGGTAACCTATTCTCCTCCATTCGCATCACATGACCCCACCACCGAAGCTGGTTTATGTGTACAGTTTCATGCAATGAGTTCAATCCTAAATTAGCCTTTAACTCCTCATTCCGAGTACCCTCCTGCCATTGTTCCCACCTGTTTGTACCAGCAATCATTCTTGCTACTTTCATGTCTGTTACTTCTAACTTATGAATAAGATAACCTGAGTCCACCCAGGTTTCGCTCCCGTAAAGCAAAGTTGGTTTAAAAACAGACCGATTAAAGATAGTTTCGTCCGGGAGCTGACTTCCTCCTTACAGAATACTGTTGATCGCAACTGCGAGCTCACTGAATTAACTTTACTACACCTTGATTCAATCTCGCTTAATATATTACCATCCTGGGAGAACACACAACCTAAATACTTGAAATTACTGACCTGTTCTAGCTTTGTATTACCAATCTGACATTCAATTCTCTCAAAATTCTTACCTACTGACATAAATTTAGTCTTCAAAAGGCTAATTTTCATACCATACTCATTGCACCTATTTTCAAGTTCCAAGATATTAGACTGCAGGCTTTTGGCACAATCTGCCATTAAGATCAAGTCGTCAGCAGCGGCCAGACTGCTTACTATATTTCCACCTAACTGAATCCCTTTCCTGCCATTTTATACCTTTCAGCAGATGATCCATGTAAACTACAAACAACAAAGTCGAAAAATTACTGCCTTGTCTAACCGCTGTAAGTACCCTGAACCAAGAACTCATTCTACCATCAATTCTCACTGAAGCCCAATTGTCAACATAAATGCCTTTGACTGATTTTAATAATCTACCTTTAATTCCATAGTCCCCCAGTATAGCGAACATCTTTTCCCTCGGTACCCTGTCATATGCCTTCGCTAGATCTACGAAACATAAACAACTGCCTATTCCTCTCGTAGCATTTTTCAATTACCTGGTGCATACTGAAAATCTGATCCTGACAGTCTCTCTGTGGTCCGAAACCACACTGGTTTTCATCCAACTTCCTCTCAACGACTGATCGCACCCTCCCTTCCAAGATGCCAGTGAATACTTTGCCTGGTATACTAATCAATGAGATACCTCGATAGCTGTTGCAATCGTTCCTGTTCCCTTGCTTATAGATAGGTCCAATTACTGCCTCTGTCCAATCGGAAGGTACCTTACCAACACTCCATGCTAATCTTACTACTCTATGAAGCCGGTTCATCCCTGCCTTCCCACTATACTTCACCATTTCAGGTCTAATTTCATCTATTTCTGCTGCTTTATAACAATGGAGTTTATTTACCATCCTTTTCACTTCCTCAACCGTAATTTCACCATCATCATTTTCTCCTCCCCATGAGCTTGGCTATTCGCAACATACCATGATGATTTACTTCTACACTGAGAAGATGTTCAAAATATTCCCTCCACCTCTCCAGTGATTCCCTGGGATCTATTACGAGTTCATCTGAATTACTCAGAACACTGTTCCTTTCCTTTCTCCCTCCCGTCCTAAGATTCTTTATTACTGTCCGGAAAGTTTTCCCTGCTGCTTGACCTAGCCGTTCCTGGTTATTACCAAAATCTTCCCAAGACTTCTTTTTGGATTAAACAACTATTTGTTTCGCTCAGTTTCTTTCATCTACATACAAATACCTGTCTGCCTTGGCCCTTGTTTGGAGCCATTTCTGATACGCCTTCTTTTTACGTTTACAAGCTGCCCTCACTCCATCATTCCACCAAGATGTTTGGCATTTCCCATCTTTACACACAGTCATTCCTAGGCATTCCCTTGCTGTTTCTACTACAGCATCCCTGTATGCCACCCATTCTCTTTCTATATCCTGAGCCTGCTTACTGTCCACTGTTCGGAACTTCTCACTAATCATATCCATGTACTTCTGCCTTATTTCCTCGTCATGGAGATTTTCTACCCTTATTCGTTTGCAGACAGATTTCACTTTCTCTACCCTAGGCCTAAAGATACTTAGTTCACTACACATCAGATAGGGCTCTGTATATTCGAAAAATCACCGGAAAGCTCGTACATTTCTAACAGATTTCCTGAATTCGAAGTCAGTTAAGATGTAGTCTATTATGCATCTGGTACCCCTAGCCTCCCACATGTAGCGGTGAATAGCCTTATGCTTGAAGAATGTATTCGTAACAGCTAAACCCATACTAGCACAGAAGTCCAGAAAACGCTTCCCATTCCCATTAGCTTCCATATCTTCCCCACATTTACCAATCACCCTTCCGTATCCTTCAGTTCTATTCCCAACTCTCGCATTGAAATCGCCCATTAGCACTATTCTATCCTTGCTGTTGACCCTGACCACGATGTCACTCAATGCTTCATAAAACTTGTTAACTTCATCCTCATCTGCACCCTCACATGGTGAATACACGGAGACAATTCTAGTCCTAATTCCTCCAACTGACAAATCTACCCACATCATTCGCTCGTTTACATACCTAACAGAAACTATGTTGCGTGCAATGGTGTTCCTGATGAAGAGTCCTACCCCAGACTCTGCCCTTCTCTTTCTAACACCCGTCAGGTACACTTTATAATCTCCTCTCTCTTCCTCGTTATATCCCCTTACTCGAATATCACTTACTCCTAGCACATCTAAATGCATCCTCTTTGCTGATTCAGCTAGTTCTACTTTCTTTCTTCCATAAGCTCCATTAATATTGATAGCTTCCCATCGAATTCCATTTTGTTCGCCAAGTTGTTTCCAAGGAGTCCCTCGCCTGTCAAATGGAAGTGGGACTCCATTACTCCCATAGGTCCGAGGATTGCTTAAAATGTTCTGAGTTCGGTAAATTCATGAAGCAGGATGCTACCCTACTTGCACATATTTCAAGTGAGGATTGTTCCTCTTAACGGGTTATGGACCACCGGTGAATTGTATAGTCTTAGCCGCCTGATCACAAGGAGGGCCATGACTCAGAATATGTCCGAGATGCCCACTCTCATTCCATAGCAACTGGTATCCTGACTCCCAGGACCACTTACAAGACCACTCAGCCCCTGCCCATGGTTCACAAACTAGGACATGACTACAGTAACCCACACCATGAACCAATCTTTTTCAAGATTTCTCAAAAAATGTGATCTATTGTAAGACTGTATAAAAATGGTGACAACTGAGATCCTTGCATTACATCACTGTGTAATTTAATGGGATTAGTCTTCTGGAAATGGGCCTGGATCTGAGTTGTATTATTCTCTTGAAGATTGCAAATTATACTGCTCAGCTTGTTTGGTGCAGTTGATGTATTTAACATTTTCCTAGGTGTAAATGAATCTTGTTTGTTGTGTTTTGCTGAGTTTGACACAGATCTGAGTAAAGCAGTGTTTATGATGATGCCAGGTGATTTGATGAATCCACTTTGGTGTTCGCTAAATTTGATGCAACTACTTAATCTTGCGTCAAAGACCTCGATGACACGGCGAAGGACTGAACAAGTAGTGAATGGCCTCTATTCTGACAGTTCTGTTGGATTTCCATTTTTAGGTAACAGAATGGTGTGTGCCTTTGTGAACAATAATGGAACATGCCCAGTCTGTAACATTATTTTAGCAAACTATGATAGTTGATGCCATATCATCTTTGATAGCTCTGACTAGAACTCTGTTCAGTCTGGCTGACGTGTCCACCAAGGGAGATGTTCAATAAATTTCCAATTTCTTTGAAATCATTTCGGAAAAGGCTAGGAAAGCAACAGATAGGGAATCTGCCACCTGGGCGACTGCCCTAAATGCAGATCAATATTGACTGATTGATTGATTGATTGAACTTTCAAAAAGAAAAATCCAAAAGATCAAGTGGAAAATTTTTAATGGGTATCAAATCTATCGTTCGCAAAGGGTCTACGGAATCTTTCCTTAAATGCCGGTTATCGCCGTAATATCCACGTATATCTTTAATTTTCAATAAGATAACTGGACTTATAGGTTTTCAATTATCACGAAATGTGTAAAGAAATGTTAAACGAAACGGCACAAAAGTCACGTATTTTATTTTCATCTCGTAGGCCTGTATCATAGTTGCAATATTTTGATACCGGTATGTTTAGTATGAGCTAAATGGTTAGCAGGTGTTGGCTTTTTTTGAAGGGGTCTCGATTGGGTCGAAGATTTTAATATTCCTTAGTTAAATCCAACGGTTCGGGGGCTGTCTGTTTGCCGAATTAAACATTAGAATTCATCTTGGGTAGGGCCTTATTTTCATACACGCGTAGGATACCAATGGATGATAGGAAAACCTTTTCAATACAAAAATGTTATAGTTTATTTATAACATGTATTTGCACTTGTAAACTATAACATTTTTGTATTGAAAAAGGTGGACCGTTTTAAGTTTTCCTATCATCCATTCTCAGTTCAATACGGACAAAAATGAAATTCTTAGGTTTAATAGGATACCTATCACGCAACAACTCGAAAGACCTTCACACGGCTCCGGAGGCCACGCGCCATTATTGTTGTTGTTTTAATAATAATAATATATTTACATAACGAAAAATGTCCCAATACAGTACCCGTATTTTATTATTTTGCTTTCCCCCAATATATGTTGCTCGCATTTATAGTTTTCCCGCATCCGTCGTCATTTTCCCCCTGCCCCCTGAAAAATGATGCATCGAAGTTTCACTGCATATGTTATGATCACCCCTAAAATTAAATACTTACACAAAGTTACATCTTGACAAGTGCTCATCTGTTTTCACTGAACACTGGGAACACTTTCCGTGATCGTACAAAACAAGGAAATTAAGCAGAATATACCTCCCGAAAAGACTGATAATATTGTTTCCTAGTTGAACTCATTGCGAACACCACTAAAAATACTAAATCGCTTAGAAATTTGTCACACAATTCTAAGAGTTTCAGAACTACCGCCAATGTTACACACGCAAACAAACAAAGCATTTCAGCTGGTACGAAGCACGACACAGTTACTAAAGTTGTTTTTATATAAATTCACAGCCTGCTACTTTTCAGGTTTTCTTTTCTTCAAAATCACTGCCTGCTACTTGTTGGGGAACATCTCATTGAATGAAGTAGCAGGTGAGGTAGAACAGGTGACAAAAGCACGGTGATTATCGATACATTTACCGGTCGAATTTCAAACACTGCATCTCGTATTACCAGCTACTATCGAAAGTCAAACAAATCCGATTTGACCGCAGAAAGCGAAACCAAGCGCGGATATGCAAAATCCGTACAATAACGTTGTTCATCCGTACAACCGTAAAACACACTCAAAATCCGTACATTTTATGGAAAAACTGGAATACTTGGCAGGTATGCTATCTCCTCTTGTCTCTTGAACTGATGTTCTTAAAAATGTCATTTCTACTGTTTGGATCCTACTATCTTGTATCTTATTAGTTACCAGCGTTTCTAGTCCGTATGTTACAATTGGTACGAAATACTGTTTATATAATATTAATTTTGTTCTCTTGGGTACTTCGTCATCCCATAAAAGCTCTCTGACTTGATGATAAAATGTTGTACCGTTACTTAGTCTCTGTCATTTATTTCAGGGTTGATTTAATTTCTTTCATTAATAATACTACCCAGATATCCGGCTCCATGGCTAAATAGTTAGCGTGCTGGCCTTTGGTCACAAGAGTCCCGGGTTCGATTCCTGGTAGGTTCAGGAATTTTAACAATCAGTGGTTAATTTCGCTGACAAAGGGGCTGGGTGTATGTGTTGTCTTCATCATCATTTAATCCTCATCACAACGTGCAGGTCGCCTAAGGGTGTCAAATGAAAAGACCTGCACCTGGCAAGCCGAACATGTCTTCGGACACTCTCGGCACCAAAAGCCATATGCCATTTCATTTTACTAAACAGATATGTAAATTGTTCTACATTCTCTAACTGTTTTCCGTCTACGTTCACTTGGCTTCTCTTTTTCTCTTTTCCACAGTGCATGACTGCAGTTTTCTTTTTACTAATTACCATTTCAAACTCCAGATTTTCATTCCAAATATACAGTCTCCTTTGTACTTCGTTTTCTCCCTTTCCCCAAATCACCACATCATCTGCAAATACCAAAGCATTCACTTCATCACTACAGATACCCTGTTTTACAAGTTTTATGATTTCATCCATCAATATAATAAACAATAATGGTGACAATGCACCTCCTTGCTTGAGACCTTTTTTGGTATAAAATGTTTCAGTCACCACTCCCCACTTGTACACTGCATTTACTCTTATGATACAACATTTTTATCGTTTTAATTAATGATTTTGGTACATTCCTTTTCAGTAGGCATTCCCATACAGGTTTTCTCTCAACTGTATCAGAAACTTTTCCAAATCAAAAAATACAAAGATGATTTCCTTGTTCCTTTCCAGATGTTTTTCCATTATCATTCGCACAGTAAATATCAAGTCTATTGTTGATCTATTCAGTCTGAAGCCATATTTTTCTTTCTCTAACTGTGTTTTTATTATATCCCTCAGTCTTTTGTCTATGACTTTCTCCATTATTTTTAGTCCATGTGATAGTAGGGTTATACCTCTATAATTTTCACATTTCTTCCTATTTCCTTTTTTGAACAATGGTACAATGCTTCCTTGTTGCTAATCTACAGGTATCCGTTCATCCTTCCATATTACATTTTGGGCTTGGTATAGCCACTGTAGGCCAATGTTTCCTGCTGCCTTAATCATATCAGTACTGAATTCGTCTTTTCCACTTGCTTTATCTTTGGTCATTGCTTTCACTGCCCTTTCAAGTTCCAACCACGTTATCGGGTTCTCTTCCTTTTCTCCATTTGTTATTTCTTACTTCCTTCATCCGAGCAGTTATTCTCACTGTAAAGTTTTTCAAAATACTTTGCCATCACCTTCTGAAGACCTTCTTCGTCATGTACTATGGATCCATCTTCTCTCTCTAATGCCTTGACTTTTTCTTTTCAGTTTTATTACTCTGAATAATAGTTTCTAATTTCCTCAACTATCTTGCTCAATTTTGTTGATACTCTCTCCCTTTTCTCCTTTTCTTCCTTGATACTCCTCTTTATCTTTTGTACTCCACATGTACACCTTTCTATGTTATTCTCATCCCTCTGATACTTTTTTGCTTTTCCTCATCCATATCCTTCTTCACCTTGTTTCTTTGTTTTATTTTGTCTGTCCACTACCGTGTCTCCTTTACCTTAACCTTTGCTTATGTTTTCCCGCATACCTCAGTTACTGCTTCCACAAATGTCTGTCTTAAATTGTCCCACTCTTCTTTTCCAGTTCGTATTTCCGTGTTAGGCAACTTCCTTTTTATTCAATCTTGCAATGTCATTCTTTTATCCTCCTCCTCCAATTCCCAAATCCTGATCTTCGGTTTCTTCTTCAGTACAATGTTAGGGAATTTTACGTGTTTTAATTCCATAATTAAATATCTATGATCACCTTCCATACTTTCACTGGGGATTATCTTCCTATTCATGACGTATCTTCCACATTCTCGGTCTGCTGTTATAAAATCGATGAGTATTCCATACTGTCCATCCCAACTATATCGGCTGATCTTGTGGCTATTCCTCTTCATAAACCATGTGTTCTTTACTGTGCCATTTCACTGTTTGCAATGAAGTTTATCTGGAGCTAAAATGGTGACTATGCCGTAAAAACGCCAGAAATAAAACGTCAACGTGTTCATAAATGTTAAGAAGGGATCAAACATATTCAGAAGCAGATACAAGAAATCTGTGATGAAACTCAAGCAACAAAAACAGCCATGTCATGTTGCAGCGAAAGGCAGAAAGCTATTGAGCTGCAAATAAATGAAAGGGAAGCTACATCTATGATGA
The DNA here is from genome assembly GCF_040414725.1 of Anabrus simplex. Classification (NCBI taxonomy): domain Eukaryota; kingdom Metazoa; phylum Arthropoda; class Insecta; order Orthoptera; family Tettigoniidae; genus Anabrus; species Anabrus simplex. The sequence goes on along the minus strand of NC_090265.1, from coordinate 92,903,011 downwards.
TAACGCATTCCAACCATAGTAATGGAGAAATAAATATAGAAAATGATAATGGGAGTCCGGCTGTCATAAATATCATTAAAATGTACGATGATAGGCCAAAACACTTTAATAATACGGCCAGCATTTCACCTAAGCGATTCCTCAGGGAGATGGAAGGTTACTTTTAAAATAATAATATTCCCGAAGAGAAAAAGCTAAAGGTTATAGAGAGACATCTGGACTCTAATCCCAGTCTATGGTTTCAGGCATTCAAATATACATTCCATGAATACAGTGATTTTAAAGCAGCTTTTCTACAAAGATTTTGGACCTCAGAGGTGCATCAACACCTCAGGTTAGAGCTCTATTCCAGAAAATATGCATAACTGCTCAAACCGGAGACAATGTTTATTTTGCATATCAATTTCACATTTTCCAGGATCTAGATTCACCACCTAGTGAGTTAGAGGCTATTAAAACAAATACAGAGACAATTCCCACCAGAAGTACAAAAATTACTAGCTGCTGCAATTTCGAGACTGCAGTGAAGATGGAGGACACTCTTAGGCAGATAGATACGACTACTGTGCCGCACACCAGTAGAATAATTAGAAATGTAAATGGAGAGGAAACCATCAATATGCTAACTCAAGGAGATATAGGCAGAGACACACCTATTGAACAAAAGAAAATAGGTAGGAAAAGAGAATGGAATAATCGAGAGGACAGAAGGAGAGAAGAAGAGAGATGCAACTGCAGAAGGAACTCCTATAATCGTGACGGGTATACAGGAAACAGAAGATATAGACCATATACGCAATATAGGAATCAGTTCAGAGAAGAAAGAGGAAGGTATAATGCTAGAAGAAGAATGGGATATAGAAGAAGAAATAGTAGAGATAATCAAGACAGGGAGTAGTATAATCGAAGGTACATCCAGGAATTAAAGGAAGCCAGAAATGATAAAAGATAAATGGGAGAGAGCAATTCGAGATTAGGATGTTAATGGAGATGTAGAAGGGGCAGGATGTCTTGAGCTACAGATGTACAAGCGGAAAAAACAAGATGAGCAAAGGCTCAATCCAAATACTAAAGAATTTGAATGTAGAAGGGAAGAAGATAGGATAATAAGAAAAAAACCCTCCAATTTCCACATAGATGGGGATATAGAAAATGTCGAAGACGCAGTAGACAACAAAATTCTAAGTTATTTAATTGCACAAACTGATTCATGGGAGATAGACTCAGAAGAATTAATAAAAGAAGTATCAGCGAATTCCTGGAAGAAGAAATATAATTTGCCTATTATAGTAGCAAGAGTCGGTAACATGAGGGTACACTGTCTCATAGATGCAGGTGCCAGTATCAGTGTGATATCAAAGGAGCTATTCCAAAAATAGATAAGAAGAAAAGACTGTTGTTGATACCGTGTCAAAGGTGATAATATGTGGAATAATACCAGATAAAACGGTGGAGTGCAAAATTCAAACATATTTGGAGATCAGTATCGGGAAGATGAATATCAAACACCCATTCATTGTTATGAATAAAATCAAGTACAACATTATATTGGAGATAGATTTTATGATGGTGACAGGTATGACAATTGATATGGAAAAGCAAGAAGTAAGATTCTCTATATGTGGTGAGGATGCAGACAATATCCAAGAAAAGAATTAAACTAAATGAAAGAATCTGCATAGCTGATGGCATGGAAATAGAGGAGGAAGAAGTAGGTGCTCGAATGAGAGAACATCGTGAATATGAGATGGGAGAAAAAGAGATGAACATGATACAGGAGAGAGTAGTGAATAGTATCGAGAAAGTCATCGTTATGGAAGAGGAAAACGAGATACCGAATATAGGAGAGGCTCTTGCCAATGGAAAAATCAAGATTAAAGGAAATTTTACAAAAATATTCTTAAGTATTCAAAAATAAACGTGGACAGATTCCAAATTTCAGATACAAATTGTTGGTAAATGATTGGACACCATACAGTGCTTGCATGATTGTTTTCAATGTTATGTGTATATCTTGTAATTATGTATATAATATTTTGTGCTGTATATTTAATCTTTGTATTGTTTTGTGTATGTTACCATAGGCTAATAACAATAATAGTAATAATAGTGGTAAATTATACTGCATACCGGAAAAGCATTTTCCAGAAGTGAAGAAATTGATAAAGGAAATGGAAGACAATGTTATAATAATTAAAACCTCTATTCCATATTTAAATCCCTTGGTTATTGTGATGAAAAGAAATGGGAAACTTAGAATATGCTTGGATACTAGACATATAAATGAGAAATTAATACCTGAATACAACCAAGTACCGAAAATCAAGGACATTTTTAAGAAATTCAAAGACATGAGATACTTTACTACCATGGATTTTACAGCATCATTTCACCATATCGTCTTGGAGGAAAAATCGAGATTATTGACCGGATTTATGTTTGATAATCAAACATATGCCTATTGCATCCATTCGGACTTAAAAATAGTTGTACAGTCCTAATAAGAGCCCTGGACAGGGATCAAACGCCGGAGGTAAAGGAATTCTTGATCTATTACGTGGATGACCTGGTTTTAGCAACCAAGACATTTCAAGACCATTGCGATAAGCTGACGAAGTGACTCAAAAACCTGAAGGAAACTGGATTTAAGATAAATTTAGGGAATTCAAAATGTTGACAGGAAGAAGTATTGTTCGTCAGACACATGATTGATGGTGAAGGTGTACGACCAAATCCTGTGAAAATTAAGGCAATATGCTGATTTCCCGGTCCAAAACGAATCAAACAAGTCAGACAGTTCCTTGGAATGACTCAATTCTTCGCAGACCACTGCCAAGACTATACCTGAATGGCAGCACCGTTACAAGATTTACTGAATTCGAACAACAGATGGAAATGGGACGAAAAAGCGGAGAAAGCTTTCCACGAAATGAAGACATTGATGGCAAAAAGTATAAAATTAGGTTATCCAGGAATTTACAATTCAATCAGATGCTTCTAATATAGGTATAGGAGCGTGTCTATACCAAGAGGAGAAAGACAATCCCCAGAAGCGAACGTATTTGGCCTTTACTAGTTGGAAACTAAGGAGCCACAAAGTAAATTATACGACCACTCAACAAGAGTTACTGGCGATAGTTTATGCATTGCAACAGTGAAGAAAAATTATTTATGGATACCAGGTAAGAGTAAGATCTGACCACAAGGCACTTATATTCGGGTTGAAGGCTGCAATGATGAGTGAGAAAATAACTAGATGGATGCTATTCACTCAGCAGTTCCAAGTCAACATTGAGCACTGTAAAGGAAAGGATAATATACTGGCAGATGCTCTAAATCGGAATCTTGTCGAAAGAGAGGAGGAAATCCATGAAATAGAGTTAATCTCACAGGATGAAGAACTGTTGGAAAAACTTAAAGATTTGAAAAATTTACAGCAGACAGATGAAAAGTTGAGGCAAGTTATTGATAAATTAGAAAGTGACGATTATGATGATAATGGAAAACAAAAATAATGCAGACATATACAATCAAACAAGGACTGTTAATTGCTTCAATGGGGAAAGATAAAGAAAGGATGCGAATTGTATTACCTTCTGTATTGCAGAGAGAAATAATCTGCCACGTACACAGAGTAACTGGACATGGAGGTATAGAGAAGGTGACCCAAGTTATATTAGAAAAAGTCACCTGGAGGAATAAGGAGATCAGTGAATGTAGTGAGGACCTGTGATATTTGCCAGAAAGTAAAACATGGGAACTGTTTGGTGAGGCATGAACCAAAGACAATACTACCACAGAGAGCGAAAGAAATTTATGCAATAGACATATTCGGGAAATTACCAACAGCCAAAAGGGGACATAGATGTATAGTTGTGGTTATGGATATATTTTCGAAATATGTATCGCTCCAACCAATTCAATGAGTCAATTCAAAACAGGTGCTACAGCGTTTAGTAAAGCACATATTACCAAGAATGGGAAAGCAAAGAAAGATATTATCAGATAGGGGAACTCAGTTTACGTCAATGCAATTTCAAGAAGCAATGACAGAACTAGGAATTAAACACATCCTGTGTTCCGTAAGACATCCAGCTGCTAATCCTGTGAAAAGATGCATGAAGGAGATAGTGAAATTCTGTTGCATATACTGTTCAGATTGCCACTGAAAATGGATAGATGTAATTGGGAAAATCGAAAACAGTATTAAGTATACCATACATGAATCGATTGGACAGGTACCAAGTATTGTACACCACAACATGTACGCAGATAGACCATAGGATGCAGTAATCAAACAGGATGATGATCAAAGACTAAGTCAAGATAAGATCAATCACCTGGTCAGAGAGAGGATGTTATCAGCAGTCTCAAAGAAGGCTAAGGAGAGTCCAACATAAGAGATTCCACCCTAAGCTGAAGGAAGGTGACCTTGTATTATTCAAGAAACCGACAGTTTCTAGTGTAACGGCTAAAATATTCTCAAAATTTATGCATTTATTCGACGGACCATTCATAATAAGTAGATCATTCAATAATAAAGCATATGAAATCAGAGACATGGATGATACATAGAAGGGTATTCATAATTCAGCCAACATGAAGATATATTTCAAGGAAGAGTGAAGAGAAAAGTGTAAACAACATCCCCAAGCAAGCAAAGAAAATATAATCGTATCTTGTATATGAAATGAGCATAACATAATATCGAAAGAAAACAAAGGAATTGAGCCAGAACATAGCAAAGGACAGTGAAAAGTCACATTCTAATTTTAAAAAATGTATAAATATATCGCAAGCAATATATTTAAACTAACGCAGGAGGAATAATGTGCCATTTCACTGTTTGCAATGAAGTTTATCTGGAGCAACAATGGTGACTATGCCGTAAGAACACCAGAAATAAAATGTCAACGTGTTCATAAATGTTAAGAGAATGATATTTTCGTCAGGTTAAAGAAGGGAAGAAATTATAGAAGGCGGTGAGAAAAAACGTCAAAATATTGTTAAAATTTATTATTGAGAAAAAAATTCGATTTCACTGGAGACATACTGGCAGAGTGCTACACGAATCAATCAATGAAGAAGGCTGATTGAGAAGAAAGAAATATATAGCTAAAGATAAATAATAGTAAACATCTACACGGGCAGTACAAGTCATCGGTGATAGAGAATTTATAATACTTCGTAATATAAAACTGCACGAGCTAATTGGCAGATTACCTCAGTGCTACACTACCGGTCAAAAGTTTTCGATCACTTATCACAACTATGGATGTGTGGTTAAAACAGAGATGTAGTTTTAAATCATCTATCATAGCCCTGTTCTGATAATAAAACAATCATAAACATGTAAAGACGGAACGACTCTGTTGTGTATTTGACCGGTTCCCCGCATGGAGGGTCGCTGATGAGGAAGCACAACAACAGTGACATGTCTTTTGCCCAAGACTAGTCCACTCGAATATGCCTCATTCCTTCAGCTGTCTGTGTAGCAAGCAGTTCACAACATTAGCTTTCAGTACACCGTGTACAGCCAGCAGTGTGTTTGTGTATCTGATCAGGTGCATACCATATTACCTCCAAATGAGACGGAAGCAGGAGATTGGAACTGAAAAACGCGCTGTAATTGTAGCTCTGCATAACGAAGGGTATTCTAGTAGGACAATAGCAACAAAAATTAGCGTAGCCCAATCTACAGTGGTGTATACATTGCAGCGGTTCAAGCAAACCGGTACCAATGTAAGTGTTTCACGGTCTGGAAGATCCCGTGTAACATCATACAGGGAATATCAGTTCATATGTGTACAAAGTAAACGTCAGAGGACTCGTATACGGCACCTAAAATTCGCGACGAAGTCAATAATATGCGAGCTGCTCCAATCTCTGTCTCAACAGTGCAACGCCGTCTTCGTGAACGAGGTTTAATGGGGTGCACAGTGGCCAAAAAACCATTATTATGGACACCAAAAAAAAGGTGAAAAGAATGCAATGGGCCCAGCAACATAAAAACCGGAGCGTGCAGCAATGGTCCAAGATGTTTTTCACGGATGAATCGAAGTTTGAAGCATTTGGGAGCCATCGTCGAATGTTTGTTCTTCGACTTCGTGGAGAACTTATGAAGAGTCAGTGTGTGACACCTACGGTGAAGCATGGTGGAGTGTCGGTTATGGTGTGGGGATGTTTTGCGGGTGATAAAGTCGGTGATCTAGTGCAAATTAATGGAAGGATATCACAGGATACTGATCAACAATGCAGTTCCATCTGGCAAGAGGCTTTGTGGTTGTGGGTTTGTTCTGCAGCAGGATAATGACCCCAAACATTCTTCTAAATTGTGCAGAGGGTATGTCAATAGAAAAGAGAAATGTGGGGAACTGAAAAATATGATTTGGCCAAGTCAGTCACAAGACTTAAATGCCATTGAACTGTTATGGGATGAACTTGACAGGGACGTCTGGAAACTGAGGTCAACTAATGTTGAAGAGCTATGGAATAATTTACAGAGCTATTGGACTGCAATATCTACACAAACACTACAAAATCTTATTTCCAGAATGCCAAGAGTTTGAGCAACTGTTCGGAGGGCAAAGGGTGGATACTTTGAAGAGGCTAAAATATAAACCATATTGTATTCTACTTAATGATAGAGAGAGAAAATATATATATATTGTTGGTCTATTTAGTTTATACGATGTGTCTGTACACTGAAATAAAGTATCTAGTTTTGTGCATAGGTGATTGAAAACTTTTGACCGGTAGTGTACGTCACGAGATACCGGCAAGGAGACGTTCATAATGATAGAAATTGAATCTTAAGAGTTACGGAATAATAACAACTGTTGCGCAAGACATGGAAAGATTATATTACGGTTAAATTGTAGCCTTGCTAGACATACTGAAAGACTCTAAGACATCATAAGATATCATTATAAGAAGCAGTAGTTACAGATTATCAAAAGATCATAGTAGGCTTTGTATCCAGAAGATGACGAAAATGACCATGTTGATGTGCTTTTCAATTTCCACTGCGCAAGAAACCAACTACGTCATGTGCTAAAAGTGCAGAGGCAGAGGCTACCTACATGATGGTGACACAAACGACAAGTTGAGCCCATGAGGACCGGAGATGAGCAAAGACCATCCTTAGCATTTCCGAGAGGCTGATACGATGCCGTGAACCAGAACACCGCATGTCCTAGCCAGCTGGATGTGTGTCGGCGACAATAAAAGCAGGAGGAAAAGATAAGTTTATAAGATCATTCTTTTCGCAAGTAATTCAGATAATATTTGTTTTGAAAGTGCCATTTTTATATTTATGTTCCTTACTTGAAAGAGTTATGTGAAATGCTATTTTAAGTTTGCTAAAGGAGTGATGTTACGTGAATAGTCAACTGAATTCACAGTATCAGAGGTTATTAGGTAATCATCTCACATGAAAGACAAGTCCATTGATGTAGGAAGTGATTAACCAGCGATGATTTATTTTTTGCGTTCGTAATGTTGCAAATGTTGAATGAAAGGTTAATTGATGTAAATGCAATATTATTCAATATTGTGGTTAACATTAGGTTTACATTAGGGCATGTACTGTTAAGCTGAGATGAAATGAGATCGTATATAGGTTATTATAATGTTGTGGGAAGATAAAGTAAGATAATTTATGAAATTTGAAGAAAATTTGAGAACAAAATAGAATGTTTAGATGGATGATTAACGATGAGAGTGTAACATGTGTCAAGTTAAAATGAATTATGTTATTGTAATACAGGATGAGATATGAGATGTATAATATGAAATGGATGACCTATATGAAGAATGGTAAAATATGATGAGAAATAATGTTGGTGATGATTATTGCTTTGTCGTAAATGAAGAGAGAGATAATTTTAGCAGTGAAATTAGGTTAATTGACGCAATTCGTGGTAAAGAATAATTATAATTGGTTCTCAAATGTATGTTAATTCTTCAGGAAGTCTCATATAGTACCACTTACGATCCATATACGTGCCTATCTTAACAACTACTTATTTGATCACCGAAAATAATTCTAAATAGGGATGATAGCACAGATGTAACCTATTTCTGTACGAATTCCTAACCACAGATATTTTCATTCTGACACGACAAGTTTAGAAGCTTATTCATTCACATTATATGATATCACTGGTGACATTATGCATACTGAAGGTTGATCGTGAATGTTAGAGTCTTCTTACAAACCAGATTATTTAATAACTAGTTGAATTACATTATCTACTTGTCAGATGTGAGTGATACCTGAATATCAGGGCAATTACTGAATTGGCACTTAAATTTTTTTAAAAAAAAATTAATATTAATTTTTAATGAGCAATTCAACTAATAACAATGACGACATTTTGGTCATTTACTTTTAAATAGAGGAATGACTTAAAGAGTTATATTTTCTTTGAACAAGTGAAATACATTGAAAACTTGGACAAGTTTAGAACATGTGAAATGTTTGTGATATTTGAAAATAAGATTTCTTTAATAAATGATATTCATGATGACTGAATGTGTTAGCTACTGGCAAATGAGTTTAACATACTGTGAATTGATTAGGGAATACTTAATTAAACCAAGTGAAAGTTATTTGAACCAGATTATGTGATGATGCATGAAAGATATAAAAGCGTGATTTTTATTTTATCTACATTTGAATCAATGTAAATAGTTTGTGTCTGACATTTTCTATAGCTCCCAACCAAGATTGTAAATATTTTGAACATGTTTTCTTCTTTTTAATTTAGTTGGAGGCCTAATTTAAAATACTTGGAAAGTAATTGATGAGATGCGACGTCAGTTGATTATTATTTATTTCTTTAATGATATTCAAGATACTTAAACTACTTTTCCAAGATATTCTTTACTTTAATAAATAGTATTGTATAAAATTAATTATTTCTTTCAATGACTTCCTAGGATAAGTACTTAGTTTTTAAGAGAATGTAGATTAAGAATTAGGCTATGATATACGGTAACGAACAGGATTCGCGTCTAGGAGACGTCCGTTGTGTAGGTTTTGTTTATCCGACAGTCTACCATGGCGGTGTTTTCTCTTGATATGGAACCCATAACCCAGAAATTAATCTGTATTTGGAAACTGATGTTGTGTTTGAGCTAGTCTGGATCTTACGCGACCCTACCTCGACGCGGGAACGGCGCATTATTATCAGGTTATTTCTGATACAAAAGTCCAACAGTTTCTCGCCATATTCATTTCTGTCACCATACCCATGTGGGCTAAGAACTAGAGTCCTGCAGAGAGGCCCAGCCCATGAGCTGCTTCGGCAGCAGACTGCAATGGGCTTTGAAAGGCTTGAACATACGAAGCCCGTGACGTCATCGCACGGGCCGGTCTGGGCAGCGCTCTGTCATTCGTAAGCGGTGAACCAAGGACAGCGTTGTGGTAATTCTATCGGCTGACTGCTTCAATGTGTACAGTGTACTGCGTGTCAGCGGAGTGCATTGCATTACGGTCAAGTGCAGCCGATCAAATTTGCTGTGGTTTTCAGTTTGACTTCTCCATCTATCCTGTTATCGGAAACGAATGTGGACTGTAGTTCCAAAAGAAAAGAAACCGTGGCTAAAAATCGTGGGAAAAAAAAAAGCAACAAATGAACTAAAAACCGCACAATACAAGACTTCTGAACCAGATCCTAAACTTAAAAGTCGTATGTGGTTGGTATTCAAGCCTGCAGTTGACGGTGATGGGAAAGACGTTATTTTTGTGTGCTGTACGATCTCCGGTGAACTTAATGTACACACTAGAAGTTATCCGCGGCTTCTCGCGTGGATTTCTTAATTTGATAAAAGTAATCGTTCCTCGGCACTGTACTAAGACATTATCTGAAAATAATAATGTTATTTGCTTTACGTCCCACTAACTACTTTTTAAGGTCTTCGGAGACGCCGAGGTGCCGGAATTTAGTCCTGCAGGAGTTCTTTTACGTGCCAGTAAATCTACCGACACGGGGCTGTCGTATTTGAGCACCTTCAAATACCACCGGACTGAGCCAGGATCGAACCTGCCAAGTTGGGGTTAGAAGGCCAGCGCCTTAACCGTCTCAGCCACTCAGCCCGGCTATCTGAAAATCCCTGAAGTATAAAACCTCACTGAAAAAATTGAGTTTCATTTACCCCAGTGGTATTGCCTTTTGGGTTTGAGATGACCAAGCGACATATGAGAACTGTACACATGAGAACGTCTTCTCTCAAGTAAAAAAAAAAAAAGTTTCTTCATTTTTAAAGGAGATTACAAATACATATTTCCACATCTGTAACATCTTCAGGTTTTGAGATATAAGTATCCACATAAAAATAATTCAACCCCTTTATCAGCCCCTTCTCCACCCCCCACCTACGTGAGACATGTTTCTTTTTTAAAAGAACATTCCAAGTACCAAGTTCCATGTCTGTAACATGTCAAGTTTTTGACATACACTGTATTATCCGCACACTTTATCTTGGCGCATTTGTGTACGGTGGTGAGGAGTAAGGAGGGAGCTGTCCCGGTATCGATAGTGCTGCCTGGTGCTGCCAACTGAATGAAAATGAAATCTGAATTGAATCGAGAATATGATCGATCGATATGAAATTTCTAAACCGTTATCATCTTAAGCCAACAACTATGTCACATACACATTATATAACATTATAAAACATTTCTCGATGCGAATCTTGTTCCTAGAATGAATTCTATACTTTGGCTTTGTTGTGTAAACAACAAAAATACTGGTACGTAAAGTGTACGCCAGATGTCGCACAACGATGCTTAAGCGATTCATAGTTTGTGTTTCAAAGGTTGCCAGTACGCATCTCGAAGATCGCCGAGGTCGACCGATTCAGCACTAGGGTGTAAATGCACCAAGATAAAGTGTGCGGATAATAGATATATCGGTACTCATTTTAAAAATTCATGTGCTTTTTCAATTCTTTTCCTTAAGTGGTTTTCCGAAAACAAAACATACGGGTTTATTGATAAAGGAGCTGCCAAATACCAATTATCACGACTGTAACATCATCAGTTCTTGAGATATTTGTATCCTCATGAAAAGAATTCAACATCTATTTCAACCCCCCTCCGAAGTTAATTTTACCCCCAAAAATGAGTGTTTTTTATTTTTAAAGCTGATTTCAAATACCCATTTTCACGTCTGCAACATCTTTAGTTTTTTTTAGATATAAGTATCCTCATACAAATAGTTCAACTAATATTTCAGCCCTTTCATCACTCCTTAAGTGGATTTTCCCAAACCAAAAGAATACTTCTTTCTTTTTAAAGGAGACTCTGAATACCAATTTTTTACGTCTGTAACAACTTCGGTTTTTGAGATATCAGTACTCTAATAAAATTAATTCAACCCCCTTTTCAGTCCCTTTTTACCCATGTTAAGTGGTTTTTCAAAAACTAAATAACACCTGTTTTTTATTTTTAAAATAATAAAAATATCAATTTTCACATCTGTAACATGTTAAGTGTTTGAGATATACTGTAGATATGCTCATCTTAAAAATGCACACAAACCCACATTTCAGTCCTTTTTACTCCCCTCCCCCACCCCGTAAGTGTCTATTCCGAAAACAAAATAATACATGTCTATTTTTAAAAGAGATTATAAATACCACTTCATGTCTGTAACATGTTAAGTTTTTGAGATATAATGTAGATATGCTCAGGGATTATGTGTACAAATTTTGGTTGGCAGCTATGCCCAAACGTACACGCACAATCTCGCTGCTGTAGAATCCTGGAGCTGGCGTTGCCATCATTACGGCAGTACATTTCTTTATACGATTCCGAGAGCAGGGGTAGTCTGGTGCCAATATCTCCATAATGGTCGGTTTTAGGGCCTTGAAACATGGTTTTCGGGCCTGTAGGGCTTACTGAGATTTATTCTTTGGTTCAAGGGGCTTAAAATGAGCTTAGTCTCGTCCTTGCACGACAAGTTCGATATTTCGCCTATATTAGCCTATTCTTTTTAAATCCACCCCATCGCCCCCACCTCGAATTGTTTTGAAAACAAAATACAGCCCATGTCCCTCAGGGATAATGTATATTTACATTAGTAAAAGGATTTTTAGAATTGGTCCAGTAGTTTCGGTCCAGGAGTTTCTGAGATTACCCTCCAGATATACACAAACTAACAAAATTCGCACTCTCTCTCTGTCACATTAGTATAGATTAAAGGAGTCGGACTGATTTTGTCTTTTTATGATTAGATAAAAAACTCACGATGAACGAGGTGTGCTTGAATGACGAGCATTCTAATGTTTCCGTGTCATCAGACTCCACTACTATGCCACAACCTGCCAAAGTAATGAAGTTTTCTTCGTGGACTGAACTTCATGATGCTCCTATTCCAACAGATGAGCTGGAAAGATATTTAAAGCAAAATTGTGGAATGGAAGAAGATAGATATAGCGTCCTATTGGAGAATGAATGGACAAAACTATCCAAAATTTCACCAAGATCGCTAAGAAAGTAATATGTATGCAAGCATCAAGTTCAGCTTCAGAGAGAAATTTAAGTTCAGTGGGCTTCATTCTCAATGCACGATGGTCTCTTCTACAAGCAGACAATGCTGATGCTCTTCTTTTCAATCACAGTAATTCCATTCCACCACATTAACAATGACCAATAAACTACGCACACTAAGTAAAAGCTATGTTCAGGTTTGTTTTTGTTGTTGGCATATTGCACGTCATTTCTGTTTGTATTTTATTTCGAGGTAAACGCGAATGAAGTCCAATGAATATGCTTTGTGTTATTTAGATTCGTTTTCAGATAACTTGATGTCAATTGCAAACAAATATTAGTTTATAATACAGTTTCTGTTAGTTTTCAATTATTATTATTATTGTTACTACAGTGCAGGAGAAATCTCTATGGTTTAATTTCAAAATGCGATTAGCCTACTTTAAAATAAGTTATTGGCGTATGGGAATTCGTAGAGTGAATGATCCAAATAGTAGTGTGACGTGAACATTTCGCTGTGCACAGCGCACATGTTATTGTGAAGAAATACTCAAGGTTGTTCTACTGAGCCCACCCAGTGCCGTGGACTGCATGAGACTAGTGCTGTGGGCCAGTATGCTGCTGCGTCAGAAGAGAACGGCACTGCACGGGCTGGGCTGCCGGAGCCCGTGGGTTTGAAGTGCTGCGCGGTGGGCCTGGCTGCAGGACTCTGCCCAGAACATTGTCATATCCCATTCTATCAGTTCCCACATGAGCATTCAGATCTCCCATTATCATGATCCCATCTACAACAATATGTGTTTCCAGTTCATTGAGGAAATCCCATTATCATGATCCCATCTACAACAATATGTGTTTCCAGTTCATTGAGGAAATCATCTTTTTCTTCCATGCTACATCTTGTCTGTTGAGCATACACCTGTACTATCTTCAATAGTTCCTTGTTTACATGTATGTGCATTATTATAATTCTTTCATTTACATACTCAACTTCAGCTATTGGTTCAACATTCTGATTCACTATAAATCCCATTCCATTTCTTTTCTCTTTACTGTTACCCATCCAGTACAAGGTGTACCCCTTTCTTTGTTTCTTCATTCCTTTCCCTTTCCATTTTACTTCACTTAATCCCAGGATGTCGAGTTTTTGTCTCTCCATTAGAAAGGAAACTAAAATAACCTCAGCGATCACACATGCCTAAACGTTCCCCTTATTCACTGTACTAAATTAAGTTGCTTGTCATCAAAGCACATTTCACACTCCATTAAAATTTAGATTTTATTAATTCCCTAATGCTCGGTACATATAACAAAATAGTTTCCAAAAGCAATTTCAAATGCATTGATTTTCCTTAGCCTTTGAAGATCCCTCTTCTCCACAAGATGTAACCCTGGGCATGGGTTCCATGTTATATCATGTGAAACTGTGTCCCTGCCTGAACTTAGCTCTCCTTCACACCGGCCTAAACATGGAAGCCTGAAGAAGGAATACGCAAGACATGAACTTTGAAATCCATCAAGTGTTTTATATACATGTTTTTAGTGTTTTTAATGTGAATGTACACTTAATTTTTAAGCTTAAGTTTTCACAATCATTTTATTTTAAGCAGATTTTCACTATCCTGTCTTACAATATGCCCCAAGAATTGGGCGATTTGTAAATATAGACTTATATCAGTACCGGTTTCGATCCTATTTGGTCATCATCAGCTGACAAATCATGATATTGCATTTATTAGGCATTGGTTTGTATTACTTATCTAAAGAGATGTTGTCATCCATTAGCACTGTCTAATGGAGGTATGAGTTGAATGTATGGTGTCGTTTCATTTGTAAGTCCGTAAAAATAAAATTTTTAAGAACTGATGAATATTATGAACAAGTGAAAAAACATTTATGTTAAAATTCCATTGTACAATGGCTTGCTAAATGTTTTTGAACTTCTTAATTATGTACTCCATCTATTACATTTCTTCTTCTCTCAGCTATCCGGGGTGGATGACTTCCATGATTCCTTGCATCACGTTAGCGCCAGTCTATCGGTAACCTTCTGTTACTTTACAAAAAACAATATAAATATGAGTCTCCACCTTATCAATACAAAATTAATTTACATTAAGCTGGTAAATATAGTCAAGACTAGTTTCGACCCCTAGGGGGTCATCTTCAGTTGACATGCATTAAAAATGTATTTTTTACAAAAACATCACATGTAGTGGTAAAAGCTTAAATTAATTTGAACCGATCATAAATGTTGGTATGTCTGGTACATTTGGGCTATTGTATGTGTCAATTTAGAGTTTTTTTAGCACACAGTGTGAAGGTAGTTGATTAACTAGTGTGCATCATCCATGAAGTCACATGTTATTTTTTATGCTACTACCATCCAATTTTTTTGGGTTATACAATGTGAAATATACATACATTTGTGCAAATCAACAGTGGCAAGTTTAACAATATACATTTAAAGTTGGTTCATAAATTACACAAATTGGCTATTGATTAGTCATATGAAAATGTAGGACATTGGTTTGAACACTTTTGACTGAAATATCAATGTAACACCTTACTGGCATATATCTTAGATGCTAAAATCAGTTTATAAAGCCTGTTATTCTTGATTGAGTCTTGGAATAGGGTTAAATTTTTTTTAAATAAAAACTATTTGCTTAGTATAGGCATTAAATAATGCTGTTAAAATGGACATATAACTAAAACAGTGGTATATGTATGCCATATATGCCTAGTTAAAAACACATTACATAATGGTATTGATATGTAGTGCTACATGTACATTGTTTTGGAATAAATGGGGTTGACAAATTTTTCACAACAGTCTTAGATATAGTGTTCCGATAAAATGGGTCCGTAAAAATGTTTATATGTAAAAAACCGGTTAGGTAAGTATTTGAATAATCCGCTAGCAGATCAGGTAATACTTAGTTATATATCTGGAAATATTTTAGGCAGCTACTAATGTTGGAGTTATTAGAAATCTTGAATATATTAATGGAGCATGTTTTTCCATCCGTATGTCGTGATGTTTTAAGTTGGTGACATTTGTCAGAACGTGTTGAAATTATGCGTCTTGATGCACGTTGATTTTATCATGGAAGCGTATATGTTGTAAAAACAAAGTACAGTATGTAAGGTGTTGGAACCGTGCATTCTTTGTAGCTGCCTGTTGAGATCTGATACGTGTTGCTCTGAGATTCCCTTCAATCTCAGAGCAACACGTAACAGATCTCAACAGGCAGCTACAAAGAATGCACGGTTCCAACACCTTACATACTGTACCTTGTTTTTACAACATATACGCTTCCATGATAAAATCAACGTGCATCAAGACGCATAATTTCAACACGTTCTGACAAATGTCACCAACTTAAAACATCACGACATACGGATGGAAAAACATGCTCCATTAATATATTCAAGATTTCTAATAACTCCAACATTAGTAGCTGCCTAAAATATTTCCAGATATATAACTAAGTATTACCTGATCTGCTAGCGGATTATTCAAATACTTACCTAACCGGTTTTTTACATATAAACATTTTTACGGACCCATTTTATCGGAACACTATATCTAAGACTGTTGTGAAAAATTTGTCAACCCCATTTATTCCAAAACAATGTACATGTAGCACCACATATCAATACCATTATGTAATGTGTTTTTAACTAGGCATATATGGCATACATATACCACTGTTTTAGTTATATGTCCATTTTAACAGCATTATTTAATGCCTATACTAAGCAAATAGTTTTTATTTAAAAAAAATTTAACCCTATTCCAAGACTCAATCAAGAATAACAGGCTTTATAAACTGATTTTAGCATCTAAGATATATGCCAGTAAGGTGTTACATTGATATTTCAGTCAAAAGTGTTCAAACCAATGTCCTACATTTTCATATGACTAATCAATAGCCAATTTGTGTAATTTATGAACCAACTTTAAATGTATATTGTTAAACTTGCCACTGTTGATTTGCACAAATGTATGTATATTTCACATTGTATAACCCAAAAAAATTGGATGGTAGTAGCATAAAAAATAACATGTGACTTCATGGATGATGCACACTAGTTAATCAACTACCTTCACACTGTGTGCTAAAAAAACTCTAAATTGACACATACAATAGCCCAAATGTACCAGACATACCAACATTTATGATCGGTTCAAATTAATTTAAGCTTTTACCACTACATGTGATGTTTTTGTAAAAAATACATTTTTAATGCATGTCAACTGAAGATGACCCCCTAGGGGTCGAAACTAGTCTTGACTATATTTACCAGCTTAATGTAAATTAATTTTGTATTGATAAGGTGGAGACTCATATTTATATTGTTTTTTGTAAAGTAATATCTATCAATACGGAAATGAAACTTATAAACAACAACCTTCTGTTACGTCATACTCTGATGACATCACCAGTTGAGTACTTATAGTCTATTTGTTTTTGTTCGCATTTGAAATTGCTTTTGGAAACTATTTTGTTATATGTATCGAGCATTAGGAAAAATCTTAAGTTTTAATGGAGTGCGAAATGTTGTGCTTTGATGACAAGCAAGTTAATTTAGTACAGTGAATAAGGGGAACGTTTTGGTGTGTGATCACTCAGGTTACTTTAGTTGCCTTTCTTTGAGATGTGTTTTTCTGTTGCCTCATTTAAATTTAATGATTTTCTGTTATTTTCAATGTGTAATATTTTAAGATCCGTTCTGAAGTCTGAGAAGCAAGAGTTATCATCGTGTGTTTACAAAAAAGGGCAAATGTCTGCTGTGTCTAATTGAATTTTTGTGTTCTTTGAACCTGGTGTAAAAATTAGGTTTTGTTTGGCCAACATATGTGGAATTACAATTTGGTTCTTGGCATTTGTGAGTTCAGATAATCTTGATTTAGAAACATAGTCTTTATTTTTAGGTTACATGTGCTAATGTTTGTTTGCTCTGAAAGCTACTTTTAAACCATGCTTTTTGAATATGTTACCTACTTTCTATGTATGTTTTGTTCATGAAATTCAGAACTATATATAGTAGTCATTTCAGAGAGAGAGAGAGAGAGAGAGAGAGAGAGAGAGAGAGAGAGAGAGAGAGAGAGAGAGAGAGAGAGAGAGTGTGTGTGTGTGTGTGTGCTGTTCTTTTATTTCCTAAATAAATGGTCTACAGTAGTTGGTGGATGGTTGTTTTCTTTTATGATGCAATTATTATTATTATTAATAATAATATTATTATTCCTCCTCTGCGAACCATGTGACCTTGCCGCAGTGGGGAGGCTTGCATGTCCCAAAGATGCAGATAGCCGAGCCGCAGGTGCAAACATATCGGATGGGTATCTGTTGAGAGACCAGACTAACGAATGGTTCATCGAAAGGGGGGTAGCAGCCTTTCGGTAGTTGCAAGGGCGGCAGTCTAGATGATTGACTGATACGGCCTTGTAATAATACTCAACATGGCTTAGCTGTGTTGATACTGCTACACGGCTGAAAGCAACGGGAAACTACAGCCGTAACTATCTCCCGAGGACATGCAGCTCTCTCTGTATGAATGATGTACTGATGATGGCTTCCTCTCTGGTAAAATATTCCGGAGGTAAACTAGCCCCCCATTCGGATCTCCGGGTGGGGACTACACGAGAGGGGGCGATCATCAGGAAGATGGATACTGACATTCTGCAAGTCGGAGCGTGGAATGTTAGAAGTTTGAATCGTTGCGGTAGGTTAGAGAATCTGAAAAGGGAGATGGATAGGCTAAAGTTAGATGTAATTGGTATAAGTGAAGTACGTTGGCAGGAAGAACAAGATTTTAGGTCAGGTGACTACCGAATTATCAACACAAAATCAAACATGGGAAATGCAGGAGTTGGTTTAATAATAAATAAGAAAATATGGCAGCGGGTAAGCTACTACGACCAGCATAGTGAAAGAATTATTGTCGTCAAGATAGACACCAAACCGATGCCCACCACAATAGTGCAGGTCTATATGCCTACTAGTTCAGCGGATGATGAAGAAATCGAAAGAATATATGAGGAGATGGAAGATTTAATACAATATGTAAAAGGTGATGAGAATCTAATTGTGATGGGAGACTGGAATGCAGTGGTAGACCAAGGAAGAGAAGGTAGTACAGTAGGAGAATTTGGATTGG
Source organism: Anabrus simplex (assembly GCF_040414725.1). NCBI lineage: Eukaryota > Metazoa > Arthropoda > Insecta > Orthoptera > Tettigoniidae > Anabrus > Anabrus simplex. Next base: position 92,884,344 of record NC_090265.1, on the reverse strand, counting down.
GACAAAGGAACGAAAGAGGAAGTCGGCTGGTTGAATTCTGCACTGATCATAATTTAGTCCTTGCCAATACTTGGTTCAAACACCACAAACGGCGGCTGTATACGTGGATGAGACCTGGAGACACTGGAAGGTATCAAATAGACTTCATTATGATTAGGCAGAGATTCAGAAACCAGGTGATGGATTGCAAAACTTTCCCAGGAGCAGACGTGGACTCTGACCACAACTTGTTGGTCATGAAATGCCATCTGAAGTTGAAGAAATTGAAGAAAGGAAAGAATGCAAAAAGATGGGATCTAGACAAGTTGAAAGAAAAGAGTGTGAGGGATTGTTTCACGGAACATGTTGCACAAGGACTAAATGAAAAGGCTGAAGGAAACACTATAGAGGAAGAGTGGAGAATCATGAAAAATGAAGTCAGTAGGGCTGCTGAAGAAATGTTAGGAAGGAAGAAAAGATCAACTAAGAATCAGTGGATAACTCAGGAGATACTAGACCTGATTGATGAACGACGAAACTACAAGAATGCTAGAAATGAAGAGGGCAGAAAAAAAATACAGGCGATTAAAGAATGAAGTGGATAGAAAGTGCAAGGTAGCTAAGGAGAATGGCTGAAGGAGAAGTGCAAGGATGTCGAAGGCTGTATGGTCCTGGGAAAGGTAGATGCTGCATACAGGAAAATCAAGGAAACCTTTGGAGAAAGGAAATCTAGGTGTAAGAATATTAAGAGCTCAGATGGAAAGCCACTTCTAGGGAAAGAAGACAAAGCAGAAAGATGGCAGGAGCATATCCAACAGTTGTATCAAGGTAAAGATGTAGATAATCTGGTTCTGGAACATGAAGAGGCTGTTGATGCTGATGAAATGGGAGACCCAATTTTGAGGTCAGAGTTTGACAGAGCTGTGAGTGACCTAAATAGGAACAAAGCACCTGGAATTGATGACATTCCCTCTGAATTACTGACTGCCTTAGGAGAAACCAGCATGGCAAGGTTATTTCATTTAGTGTGCAAGATGTATGAGACAGGAGAAGTCCCATCCGATTTTCGGCAGAATGTTATTATACCTATTCCCAAGAAAGCCGGTGCTGACAGGTGTGAAAACTACCGCACCATTAGTTTAGTATCTCCTGCGTGCAAAATTTTAACATGTATTATTTACAGAAGAATGGAAAAACAAGCTGAAGCTGAATTGGGAGAAGATCAATTTGGCTTCAGAAGAAATGTAGGAACACGTGAAGCAATCCTGACTTTACGTCTGATCTTAGAGAATCGAATCAAGGACAAGCCCACGTACATGGCATCCGTAGATCTAGAAAAGGCATTCGATAATGTTGATTGGACCAAGCTATTTATGATTCTGAAGATGATAGGGATCAGATACCGAGAATGAAGAATTATCTACAATCTGTATAAAAATCAGTCTGCAGTGATAAGAATCGAGGGCTTTGAAAAAGAAGCAGCAATCCAGAAAGGAGTGAGGCAAGGCTGCAGTTTGTCCCCCCTCCTTTTCAATGTTTACATAGAACAGGCAGTAAAGGAAATCAAAGAGAAATTTGGAAAGGGAATCACAGTCCAAGGAGAGGAAATCAAAACCTTGAGATTTGCCGATGTTATTGTTATTTTATCTGAGACTGCAGAAGATCTCGAGAAGTTGCTGAATGGTACGGATGAAGTCTTGGGTAAGGAGTACAAGATGAAAATAAATAAGTCCAAAACAAAAGTAATGGAGTGCAGTCCAACGAAGGCAGGTGATGTAGGAAATATTAGATTAGGAAATGAAGTCTTAAAGGAAGTAGATGAATATTGTTACTTGGGTAGTAAAATAACTAACGATGGCAGAAGTAAGGAGGACATAAAATGCAGACTAGCACAAGCAAGGAAGAGCTTTCTTAAGAAAAGAAATTTGCTCACTTCAAACATTGATATCGGAATTAGAAAGATGTTTTTTAAGACTTTCGTGTGGAGCGTGGCATTGTATAAGTGAAACATGGACGATAACTAGCTCAGAAAGAAAGAGAATAGAAGCTTTTGAAATGTGGTGTTACAGAAGAATGCTGAAGGTGAGATGGATAGATCGAATTACGAATGAAGAGATACTGAATCGAATTGGTGAGATCGATTTGGCTAAATTTGATTGAAATAATAACATTAAGTTATTTATTAGACCACCTAATCAATACAAAATCGTCTTGGATGATTTACATAAATTTGTTAGCTAATAGTGGTACATGTTTCGCCTTCCCTGAAGGCATCATCAGCCATAGTCTTAACCTTAAATTAAAAATAAGCGTCTAAATAACATGTAGTAATGAAATGAATTTTAAAATCTTGAAGAGATTTGAAGTAAAATAACATTAAAAATAACAATGATGGTTTGAAAATACAATGTGATGAGATATAATAGTGGAAGTATTAACAAAATTAACATTAGAAGACTGCTGAAATAAGTACAATGGATAAAACAACAGATTGTTATACAACAAGTAGTAAGATTGCATAAAAGTAAAGTTGATAGTCTGGCGGTTATAATTAGACGATGGCGAAAAATCGTATATAATCAAAGTAAAGAAGAGAGAATAAAAGTAAAAGTTAGTCGAGAGATCCGAAGTTAATCATGATCTTGAAGATAAAAGACGAAAGTCAGATGCATATGGTGAAGTTGTAGAACACGTTGAGGATATGAAGTTGGTGAATAGAAGTTGAAGAACAGTTTCAAATAGGATCACTATGGACCATCTCAAAATTTGAAGTGATGTTCAAATGTTGTAAATTGTGAGTTTGTAGATATTCTAGTTGAAGAAGTATATAAAAGTGGAATCATAACACACGTAGCAAGAAGTCTACTGTTGCAAATACTTCTAACTCATAATGTTACAAGCTATCTTTGTCACCGTCAAATGATTCCACTTTTATATACTTCTTCAACTAGAATATCTACAAACTCACAATTTACAACATTTGAACATCACTTCAAATTTTGAGATGGTCCATAGTGATCCTATTTGAAACTGTTCTTCAACTTCTATTCACCAACTTCATATCCTCAACGTGTTCTACAACTTCACCATATGCATCTGACTTTCGTCTTTTATCTTCAAGATCATGATTAACTTCGGATCTCTCGACTAACTTTTACTTTTATTCTCTCTTCTTTACTTTGATTATATACGATTTTTCGCCATCGTCTAATTATAACCGCCAGACTATCAACTTTACTTTTATGCAATCTTACTACTTGTTGTATAACAATCTGTTGTTTTAACCATTGTACTTATTTCAGCAGCCTTCTAATGTTAATTTTGTTAATACTTCCACTATTATATCTCATCACATTGTATTTTCAAACCATCATTGTTATTTTTAATGTTATTTTACTTCAAATCTCTTCAAGATTTTAAAATTCATTTCATTACTACATGTTATTTAGACGCTTATTTTTAATTTAAGGTTAAGACTATGGCTGATGATGCCTTCAGGGAAGGCGAAACATGTACCACTATTAGCTAACAAATTTATGTAAATCATCCAAGACGATTTTGTATTGATTAGGTGGTCTAATAAATAACTTAATGTTATTATTTCAATCAAATATCATCAATACGGACCAAAAATGATATTTATCACATGTAATTGGCTAAATTTGACGAGAAGAAGAGATAGAATGATAGGACACATCTAAAGACACCCAGGACTTGTTCAGTTGGTTTTTGAAGGAAGTGTAGGTGGTAAGAACGGTAGGGTTAGACCAAAGTATGAATATGACAAACAGATTAGAGCAGATGTAGGATGCAATAGTTACGTAGAAATGAAAAGGTTAGCACAGGATAGGGTGGCATGGAGGGCTGCATCAAACCAGTCTATGGACTGATGACTCAAACGACAACATTATTATTATTATTATTATTATTATTATTATTATTATTATTATTATTATTATTATTATTATTATTATTATTTCGTTACTGCTAGACGACATACGGCTAAAATCATCCGAAGGGTTAAGAGAAATTATCACATGGAGATGTTACACTCTATTGACGAAGCATTTACTCAACATAAGACAAGAGATTACTATAAAACATTTCGGCAATACCAAACTAATTATACTCCCCCAACACTCCTAATGAGAGATACTAATGGAAAACAGGCACATACTAATCAAGATAATGTGGAAATTTTAGCTAGATACTTTGAGAACTTACTTAACAGTGAGGAACCTTCAGAATATCTGCAATATGACACACATCCAAAAAATAGGATACCTTTAGAAAAGGTTACACCGCCCGTTTATAATGAAGTACGAGCAGCAATTGATTCTCTTAAAAATTATAAAGCACCGGGAGAGAACCAAATCGTCGCAGAGATATGGAAGAATGCTAATGACCAAACCGTTCAGAATCTACATAAACATCTTATAGATATTTGGAATACTGCTACAATACCTCAAGAGTGGAATATGGCAATAATTCAACCATTGCATAAAAAGGGCGATAGATCTGATCCAAATAATTATCGGGGAGTATCATTATTGGATATATCTAGTGGGGGCCTAGAGTAAAACGGAACGTCGAAATTGACGAGCAGACAGCCAGATGGCGTCAAATTGAAATGTCTGCACACGGTAGCTGAGGCCATACGATTATTATTATTATTATTATTGGATATTACATATAAGATTTTATCTAAGATTATCTCTAACAGAATACAGGGACATCTTGACTGTGAACTAGGGGAATATCAAGGTGGATTTCGTCCAGGAAGAAGCTGCCCTGACCAAATCATCAGTTTAAAATGGATTATGAAACATCATAGATATAGAAACAAAAATTTAGTTATTACGTTTGTTGACATTCAAAAGGCGTATGATAGTATACATCGTGAATCACTGTTGAATGTCCTTCAGGAATTTGGTCTACATTGCAAACTTATTACCCTGATTGGTATGACTCTTAAAAATACTCAATCTAAAGTTATATTCAGAAATGAGTTATCTAAATCATTTGCAATTACAACAGGCCTCCAAAAGGGGGTTGGACTTTCGCCATTGTTGTTCAATTGTGTATTGGAAAAGGTCATGCGAGAGTGGACTAAGGTATGTCCTCCAAAAGTCAAAATTGGAAAAAATATCAAACTAAATTGCTTGGCATTCGCGGATGATCTTGCGATACTGGCAAATGGTTTCGAAGAGGCTAAAGTTCAATTGGAAGAACTTGCAAATGTAGCGAAAAAAGTTGGATTGCAAATTTCGTATGATAAAACAAAAATAATGCCTACTTTCAGGACTTTAAATTCAGAGCTATTATTAAATAATAATAAACGAATTGAAATTGTAAGTGCATTTAATTATTTGGGTGTAAATCTCACTTGGAATTGCAATGAAAAACCATCAATAGAGAGCAGAATATATAAACTGAAGCAGGCACAACGGATAACTTGGCCTACATACAAAAAGAAATGTCTTTCGATTAATGCTAAATTTAGGCATTATAACTCGGTTATTAAACCAGAAGCAACTTATGCTTGTGAAACATTATTTAAACTCAATACTAGATCAACAACAGAACGCTTACAACGAGTTGATCGAAGGATACTCAGGACGATCATAAACAAGAAACGTCAGGTGGATGGACAGTGGAAATTGTTGCCGAATGAGGTTATCTATCGGGAAAGTGAGTCCATCACAGACACGATGAGAAAAAGAAGAATTGCCTTTTTTTGTCATATATTTTGACTAAGTGATAACAGAGTTTTAAAACAATTATTTAATTACTTTTGGAATAGTAAATCAAAAAACAATTGGTTTAATAATAATAATAATGTTATTTGTTTTACGTCCCACTAACTACTCTTTTACGGTTTTCGGAGACGCCGAGGTGCCGAGGTCCCGCAGGAGTTCTTTTACGTGCCAGTAAATCTACCGACACGAGGCTGACGTATTTGAGCACCTTCAAATACCACCGGACTGAGCCAGGATCGAACCTGCCAAGTTGGAGTCAGAAGGCCAGCGCCTTAACCGTCTGAGCCACTCAGCCCGGCAAACAATTGGTTTAAAGAAGTTCAAAGTGATTTGGAGGAGTTGAATATTACCATGCAAACAAAAGAAAACAGAGGCGAGAAAAGTATTTTGAAGAATAAATGCATCAGGCTTCCTCTGACCACTGTACAGAGGAAACAATATGTTATAACAGATGCGGAGAGGGCAGCCAGGTCAACCAGACTCAAGACTTTTAGGGAGAAGAAAAGGAAGACAAATTTGTTGTAGTCTGATTTAAGTGCTCCAATGTGGGCGTAAACTCTGTAAATAAATAAATAAATAAATAAATAAATAAATAAATAAATAAATAAATAAATAAATAAATAAATAAATAAATAAATAAATAAATAAATAAATAATTATTTCGTTGTTCAGAACTACTTTATTTATTTGTTTAGCGTATGGCATTTACATGACAAGTAGTGATATAAAAGTTAATAAATACATAAAGAAAACAAAATATTAGGACAGCACAATTGTGCGAGTAATGTTCAAAGTTGTACACCAAGTTTGTTGATCCATACAACGGCCTCAGGAGTAGCCATGATGACATCCTTCCAATCACCAGTCCAAGCTCGCCGCTCACATTCATGAGCAATGTGATCAATGGTCTGACGGGGGGCACCACAGTCACACTCAGAACTAGTCACTTTCTTCCTCATGAACAAGGAGTCCCTACATCTACCATGTTTTGTCCTTAGTCGGTTCAAGGTTATCCAAGTTTCAAGGGGTAAGTTGAACCCTGCAACTGTTTGCCCTTGGGGAAAGAAACTATATAGATGTTCTGCCTGTGATTCCTACCATTGTTTCCAAGCTGCTATGTAACTGAAGTTGCTTCCCAGCATGCTTTGAGCATCTCGTATAGGTGGATGACGAGACTTCAGCCGATTTCTGTTGACAGATGAAATATCTTGATGGACTTGAAGTTGTAGATTTTGCTCAATTTTTTGGAACTCTCGTTAAAGGGCACATGAGCGACATAAATCTGGTTGTAAAGCTGCGAGTCAATGAATTTCGTGTAGGGCCTATTAAGCCAGACAGGGGCACAATATTCTGCACATGAATAAACCAAATCCAGAGATGAACGGCATAGGATGTCTGCCAATGCTCCCCATGCAGATCCAAACAATTTATGTACGATGTTATTTCTAGTTTTAAGCTTGTTCGCAACATTTGAGAGATGTTTCTCAAAAGACAGTGTGCAATCAAAGGTGACTCCTAGATATTTGGGAAACTGATTGAATCTGAGAGCTCTGTTGCAGAAGGTGATATTAAGCTTGGTATGTGCTAGTTTGTTGTTGAAGTGAAAGGATGAAACTTCAGTTTTGTTGGCACTAGGAGAAAGCCGCCATTGTTTTAAAGTACTTTTCCAAGGTGTTTAGATCGCTTTCCAAGCTTTCCTCAACATGGTGTAGTTGACTTTGTTGAGTTGCTATTGCAATATCATCAGCATAGCAGAACATGCTACAAATGGTGTCTGAAAGATCACTGATGCAGAGGTTGAATAAAAGTAGAGAAAGAATGGAGCCCTGAGGTAAACCGTTTTTTAGTTTCCTTACAGTGCTCATTTATAGTGGCCCAAATTTTTCTGTCACTTAACATGCTGTTAATGATGTGAGCTGTTGTTCTACATGGAATGATCTTCAGAAGTTAGTATCTAAGACCCTCTCTCCAAACAGTGTCAAAGGCTGCAGTAAGTTCAATAAATACTGTGCTGGTTTTCATTTGCCTTTGAAAGCCTGCTTCAATGTATGTTGCTAGCAATAGAACTTGATCACAACAGCTTCTAATTGGTCTAAAACCTGCCTTTTCTGGTGGGATTTGATCGAAAATGGCAGGCAGAGCCGATCCTGTTGTAAATAAGTCTTTCAAAAAGTTTGTAGCAGCAGCTGAGGAGTGCTATAGGTTTATTACTAACTGGAAGATCACTTGATTTTCCCGGTTTTAGTATGGCGATTACCTTAACTGTATTGAAATCTGGAGGTAATATCCCAGTCTGGAATATACACTAAGTGATCAAAAGTATCCGGACACCCCCAAAAACATAAGTTTTTCATCTTAGGTGCATCGTGCTGCCACCTACTGCCAGGTAATCCATAGCAGCGACCTCAGTAGTCATTAGACATCGTGAGAGAGCAGAATGGGTGTCATTTGTGTCAGAAGTCTGTACGCGAGATTTCCACACCCCTAAACATCCCTAGGTCCACTGTTTCTGATCTGATAGCGAAGTGGAAATACGTACAGCACGAAAGTGTACAAGCCGACCTTGTCTGTTGCCTGACAGACCGCCGACAGCTGAAGAGGGTCATAAAGTGTAATAGGCAGGCATCTATCCAGACCATCACACAGGAATTCCAAACTGCATCAGGATCCACTCCAAGTACTATGACAGTTCGGCGGGAGGTGAGAAAACTTGGATTTCATGGTCGAGCGGCTGTCCATAAGTCACACATTGCGCAGGTCAATGCCAAACAACACCTCGCTTGGTGTAAGGAGCATAAACATTGGACGATTGAACAGTGGAAAAACGTTGTGTGGAGTGATGAATCACGGCACACAATGTGGCGATCCGATGGCAGGGTGTGGGTATGGCGAATGCCCAGTGAACATCATCTGCCAGCGTGTGTAGTGCCAACAGTAAAATTTGGAGGCGGTGGTGTTATGGTGTGGTTGTGCTTTACACGGAGGGGGCTTGCACCCCTTGTTGTTTTGTGTGGCACTATCACAGCACAGGCCTACATTGATATTTTAAGGACCTTCTTGCTTCCCACTGTTGAAGAGTACTTCGGGGATGGCGATTGCATCTTTCAACACGATCAAGCACCTGTTCATAATGCATGGCCTGTGGCGGAGTGGTTACACGACAATAACATCCCTGTAATGGACTGGCCGGCACAGAGTCCCGACCTGAGTCCTATAGAACACCTTTTGTGATGTTTTGGAACGCCGACTTCATGCCAGGCCTCACCGGCCGACATCACTACCTCTCCTCAGTGCAGCGCTCCATGAAGAATGGGCTGCCATTCCCCAAGCGGCTTTCCAGCACCTGATTGAACGTATACCCGCGAGAGTGGAAGCTGTCATCAAGGCTAAGGGTGGGCCAACACCATACTGAATTCCAGCATTACCGATGGAGGGCGCCACGAACTTGTACATCATGCTCAGCCAGGTGTCCGTATACTTTTGATCACATAGTGTACCTGTGTAAAACTGAGCAAGCCAACTCCTTGTATACGTTCCTGTATGTATTAAGAACTCTGGGTGAATGCCGTCAAATCCAAGAGCTTTTTCAGATTTTAGCTCTCTTAAAAAAAGATCAATTTCTTCCATCGAGAAAGGTTGGGCAAAGCTTGGTATAGGGGCAGCTGCAGGTTTCATAATCTTCAATTGATGTCTGACATACCTTGTATGTTTTTTTTATCAGATGTTGAGATAATATGATTCGCAACTTGGTTTGGAGTAACTTTGACAGGATAAAAGGCATATATATCTACAGTTACAATGTGAATTGACCATTAAATTTAAAATCTTAAACTAAAAAGCCATTAAAATGGTTCCAAGAAAATGTACCTAATCACTCTCATTTATGACACATACATACGAACAATAATACAGTCAAACCTCGATATCTCGAACCTCCATTACTCAAATTTTTAGTTCTTGAACTTAGATTATCCAGCCGTTTGTCCTATTCTTCACGTGAATTTATTTCTCTATTCTCGAAATTCAGTTATACGAATATCTCGATTTCTCGAAGCAAACATTTCCTCCCTTGAAGCAAAAAATACTCTGTAACTCAAATTTTGTGCAACATTAACTGTGAAATAAGGCATTTGTGGTTTATGAGCATCAGTTAACAAGTAAAGAAAGGGTTAGAGTGAAGCTGGAAATTACTATGACGGAAGCTGAAAAAACTCAAACTTCTAATGATCGGCAAATCCTCGCTGTTTCTCGGGTGTCAATTAATTACCGGCCACGTATGAAAGCAAGCCCAGAAGTCGCGGATGATAAGCACCATTTACGAAACCCGGTTGCGTGGTATTGACGAGAAGTTTCAACGTGAAGGGAGGGAAAGTGAACTGCAACAAAAAGAAGACTAACGGATTTTTTTCTAAACGTATTAACGGAGCTATGTTTCTTGTTTCACTACTGTATGTACTGTAGCCTGTCTTCTAAAAAGTTACTATAATAAGTGTCATAATTAAAGTGATGCCATAAAATAGTTTCCTTTTAAGTACCGTTATACATAATGTATTCAGTAAAAGCCTGTGGATAAATATGATTCAATTATGTGCTGTACATGCTCAAAAACGGTATTTTCTATATTTCAAAATTTTGATAACTCGAAATAAAATTTTTCTCCCGAGGTGATTCGCATAATACTTTCCTTTACTAGCCTGTAAAATGAACGGAAATTTTATTGTTCAGGTATTTCTGAACACTTGGAGATATCATTTTTTATGTTTTTTGGCCATAACATGAAGAGAAAATACCAGAAACTATCACCGACACAACTCCCTTAAATACATTCAACTCATTAAAATGATGAAGCAAGAATAAACAAAAATGCACTGAAATACGTGAAACTACCACATACAAAACAGATCGGTATGTCTCATACATTATTAACATATGACTTTGACATGGGGAAAAGCACAGAACCGCTAGAAAAAACACGTGAAATACAACTTCAATGAAATTACGCACAGAAACAATGTTAATAGAGCGTGAACCATACAATAAGAAACCCATTCTTTCGTCCTGATTAACTGAGTCGTTAGCGCTCGCTAGCCTCTCTTGCTTGTAGGATGATTGCCGTCCCGAATCCCCAGCCCTAAAGCACACATGCTGCTGTAGTGAGCAGGAAACACGATACACAAAGGCAAAGGACGATACACTCGCGAAATAAAGCATCAAATAAAAACTCTTGAAAATGAGGTTGGGTCAATTACACAAGCACATAAGAATTTATCCTTTATCCGATGAGAAGAGTATTGACTGTACTGGAGGTTATATTAGTCAAAAATAGGAAGAATTAAAAATAAATTGGAAAATCGGAAGACGAGTTAAAAACGTTAAGTTTCCGGGTAAATCAGAAGGGCTGGCAGGTATGGTAAGAGCTCTTCCTGGCATTGATTAAAAAGTACTTCGTTCACCTCGGACCATCCTGGAATATACTCTTTATGAAAGCCTCTTGGAATACTTCTCTTGGCAGCACAATATACCACTCCAATGAAACGTTTATAGCTGTTACTTTAGGGTGGGCGAACTGTGTAGGGACCGAATATCTCCCGGTTTAAGGAGATCCCGTAGGTGGGGTTGAAGTTGCTACGTCCATAGGTTAAAACTTATAGTACCCTACCCCTGACCCCTGGGTGGTGCTAAACGAGAAACAGTGATCTGGCTGCCAGTCTATCTTAGGATCATCTTCTTCTTCATCCGCTTTTCCCACATCTGTGGGGTCGTGGGTGTGAACTGTGTTGCATATGTGGATTTGGCCATGTTTCACAGCCAGATGCCCTTCCTGACACCAACCCTATATGGAGGGATGTAATTACTATTGCGTGTTTCTGTGGTGATTGGTAGTGTAGTGTGTTGTCTGAATATGAAGAGCAAAATGTTGGGACAAACACAAACACCCAGTCCCCGGGCCAGAAGAATTAATGAGACACGATTAAAATCTCCGACCCAGCCGGGAATCGAACCCGGGACCCTCTGAACTGGAGGCCTCTATGCTGACCATTCAGCCAATGAGTCGGACTCTTAGGATCTCCTGGCTGTTTATACGTGAATACTTTAATCATTGGTATGGTTATTGCTCTGTGTATCAAACTGTTCAGTCCTGCTAATTTGTGTATGTTTGGTGACTGGATTTGCATTCTATTGTGAGCGAAGTCTGATGGGTTTTCTACATACAGTGGAACCTTGATACATTTTTGGAGGGACCACGGAAAAGAAACATACAACACGGGAAAATGGAAAATCCGGGAACGAATGGAAACATCAACAATTTAGCTAAGCATCACAATAATGAAATATGTATAGTTATAATTAGAGCCCAGATTTCCATGCAAATGCATGTTTTTAAAAAAGCTGGTTACACTTCTCAAACTTTGCAAATATTTGTTTTATGATGTAATGATTCCAAGTAACAGTTCTTTTCCCCTGCATGTTTGCATATTTTGGCCTATGTACGAGAAAATTCATGCATAATGCATATTTGGAAGATTTTTTAATAGCGAATATTTGGACGTTTATATTGCATAATATGACTTTTCTTCTGACTTTGGCGTATATATAATGTTAACTTGCATGATAGTGCCTTTTACAAATGTTGGTTTGCAGAATTTGGGACCGTTCTTCCACGTTATACAGTATGTCTGTTATTGAGACACGGAGAGAATGTATTCCTTGCATCCTACTATCTAACAGTCAAAGTTGGTACATATGGTTGAGATCCTATAAACCAATTATTAAACAAGCACCTTCTTATCAGTTGCTTGAGTAAACATGATGTAAGCCGGAAGGCCCCACGCCGATCTCTGTAATTCTTAGGAATAAGGCATCCCAGTTACAAACTGCTATAAATTGAACCATAAATGGTGCATTACTAAATGACGGCTCATGTTTTTCTTCTATGTTAGACGAACAAAACAAAACTTCTATCACACTTCTGTGACTGAGATAGCGGCTTACAAACCTTGGTTTTGCACTGAACCTTCTGTTGTAATCCTAGAATTTCCTACCCGGAACTCTCACTAGTCACACGTCTTTGGTATCACAGCTTCAATCTTTAGCAGTTATTGAAGACATCATCATCTGCAATCATTGCACTGAGAAGTAGCTGCGGCAGTGAGAGATAACAATAACTGAAATTATAAGAGACCCTCCTATTCAAAAACAAAGACATTTATTAATGTGAACTGATCACATGTCGTACACGAGGTACTAGTTTCGGCACTTAACTCGTGCCATCATCAGCCGAGTCAAATCAGGCAAACAAACAACTTTAAAACAATTTCAACACACACTGTAACACCTGCATAGATGAATATTAAAAAAAATATGGTACATGATGACATTGCACTTTAGTATAAAATCCTTTTCAAAATGACGATGCTCCGTTGTGTTATACACATGGTGCTTTGTCCGGCTTGTATATGTCTTTAGTTCTTTGATCTTGTTGAAAATACACTGCAGAGTTTTCATGTCATGTGAAGTTGACACTTTGTTTGATCTGTGGTTTGGTTCCGAAAAAATAAACGTGCATGTGATGGACTTGGATAGACCCAAAGAATTAATTCTCACTTCAATATGGGGTTTTGAAACCTTGAGCAGCCAGTTTGATCGGCGGACGGAGCTGGATTGACAGATGCGATCATAATTTCAATTATTGTAATCCCACTTCAATACAGATCATGAAATTTTTAAATATCAAGCTAGAGATAGGCTGAACAAAATGATCCGTTCAAATCCTTATTTTGAATTTGTCAAGCTTATAAAAGACATATTGCGGTGCACATAAAAAGATGTACAATTTAACCTCACTTTGTCCCAAATGTCTTCATTTAAATATGCACCTGTCACTGCTTGTGACGTAGAAAGGCCATTTTCTGTGCTTAAGAAAGTGCTGACAGATAAACGGGTGAACTTAGATCAAGTCAATTTGGAGAAATTAGTATTTGTACAATGTTTCAAAAGGAACTGAATTTTGATAGTGCATATTTTCCAGTTTATTGTGTATGCTTTGTCATATGATAGTGCATGAACACACACATATTTTGAGATTTGACAGTGCATGGAAATCCGGGCTCTAGTTATAATCTTATACACTCCTAAACCAAACCAAACTACAGCCCCAATAGAACTTTGCCTACCAAACGACTGCTGCTCAGCCCGAAGGTCTGCAGATTACAAGGTAAGTAAAGTAAACTCGTGTCCTTTTCAGGCACACCCCCAATGGGGGTGACCTGCATGTAGCATTTCAACCACATACCAGCCCTCCTACCATTCTTAAATTTCTGACAGTACCGGGAATCAAATCCGGAGCCCCAAGGACGGCAGCTACTAACACTAACCGTTACGATACATAGGCGGACAGATTACGAGGTGACACATGGTCAGTGAGATGAATCCTCTCGGCCGTAATTCCTGGCTCGCCATCTCACCATTAGATAGCTTAGATAGCTCCTCAATTAAAGGTAATCATGCAGGCTGAGTGGACCTGGAGCCAGGCATCATATCCCAGTAAAAATGCCTGACCTGGACGGGAATCGAACCGGGTCCTCTGGGTGAGTCAGGCAAGTTAGACCACGGGGTTGGCTTCAAACATTAATTAACAGTACACAAGTTAAAATCTCTATACAGTACTATACATTCAGTTTTACCGGGGAAACTATGTCAGTTTCCAGTGAAAACGTTTCCAGTTCCGCAACTTTGATCAGCCAAACTTGTCGAAAATTCTAATTATGCCAAGCCAAACAACAATCGAATTGTTTTGAATTCTCTAATCTAATAAAAGAAAGCACATTAGATACAAAAGGGCCAAACATGTTGGCAAAATCCCTTCTTTTTAAAAAATCTTCTATTGTAATTTGGTCACAGGTATACTGTTCAGTCAGTTTCTGGAGATCTTGAACCGCGTAAATTAGGCCTACATAGCCTTTTAAAGATTATGTTGAAATCGAGAATATGGTTTCGAATGTATCAAATCTCACAATTTCTCGAATGCATTATATTCAATTCTGCCCGTCACTAATCACAATCACATTGGAAAAAAAAAAAATAATAAAAACTTCAGAAATTCTGGTTATTTGTGACCTCGAACTCAGCTAGAAAGAACGCTTGCTGCACTAGTCAGTACTAGTGGGAAATTATACAAATTTTTTAAATGCAACATTGCGCAAATGAAACGACTGCGGATTTTATGACATATTAACATTACAACATAAAATTTCCAGTCTTATATTAGGACCAAACAGTAATATGCAATCCCAAGACCACCCATGTTTTCATGTATGAAAGGTGCAACATCTGTTTTGGTCTCGATAACATATACGATAATTAAAATATACGAACATTTGACGAAACTCACTCCGCCTTCAAGTAGAGCAGTCGACATAAGCTCTGCCTCCTTTCAACTGTTGTGGCCACTCTCTGTTTTATGATCTCCACGATTATCTACACAATACCAGCTAAATGCGATGCTAAGATGGTCCCTTATGCAAGTTCATCGCCAATCGCTTTTCCAGTCCAGTACTGGCTCTAATTATCACAATTGCGGGACGTTAACACCAAGATCCATAGGTAGGCCCTAGTCGTCCTTTGGCAAGATACAGTTTCCTGAAAAATGCTTTATCAAGGGTTTAGTGTTGATGTGACTGAAAGTTCTGGATGGTTCATCTGGGAAACTGTTTCTTTGAGGAACGGATAGTGGGGGATTTTAACAACGTGATTTAATTCGGATGCTCGCGGGACCACATAACCTGAATGAATAATCCGAAAAAACGTATTTTCCGGGAATAGATAATCGAGGTTCCACTGTATTCTGTATGCAGGCTTACTTTATGTAAACTGATTGCGATGTCTAAAATGTTGATCTTTCCATTTTTTGTTTCCGGTTCCACTGCAAAATTGGCTGAACTGTGTAAAGAGTTCAGTGTGTCACTGTCATAAAGGCATATTACGTCATCATATCTACGCCAGTGCAAGATCCCTTTTGAATGATGGTCAGTTAAGAGTTTGTTTTCAATGTTATTTAGGTAAAGGACTGCTCTTACTCCTGATAATGGTGAACCCAACCATGGCTAATCCTTCCTTTTGGCTGATCCTTTTTTGTTGTTGAACATAACTGTGTTTTGGTTTGACGTCGTATTTATAAGGTTGATTATTTCCTTCATTTCATGTGGTGAATTAAAAAAAAAAGTTTTCTATATTTTTAACTTTCTTCTACTGATATGTTCATGTAAATGTTGGTGATGATATCTTGTGCTTTCTATTATAACCAACTTTATTTCTTAAGTTAGTTCTAATGTGTTCATAATTGACCTGTATACGTTAATCACTGTAATATAGTAATAATTAAAAACCACTACAGTAAAGCCTCGTTGACATTTCAGCAGGGAATAAGGAAAGAGAAAATGTTAATGAGAAAACTGACTACTGAATGTGCAAATATTATTCAACAGGGATATGCTTTCACCTGATTCCTACTTTTTCTTCAACATGCGGGCATTTTACGTTACGTATATATGAGAACATCTTAATCTACCTTTACCATTTCTGAAGTTGAGAGGAGAGTATTAAAAGGTGTAAAAATATGAGAAAACAAATTTGAAAACCTTTTCCAATGGAGCTTATAAAATAACAGTGCATTAAAAAAATAACAGTGCAATAAAGTGTGTAAAAAACAAACATGAGACAACAGATACGAAAACATTTGCACTAGGGCCCACAAAGTTATCAGACGTAATACTTCAGGTCAGAACATTTCTAAAACAAATGTGACGTAATACTTCAGGTCAGAACATTTCTAAAACAAATGTAAGGTGGAGCTGTTAATTAAAACATATTTCCATCCAGTGGACAATTAAACATTGATTTCTGGTCACATTCTTCGAACATGATTACTCGGAGGTTACACTTTGGTTCCATCTTGAACATAACATTACTTAAGCAATGCCCGGTATTGGTTTGGGCCAACTTGAGTCGAAGGTGTGAGATGCCAAGATTTAATATCTTCACCAGGTGCCAAGTCTACATGCTTCAGATGCCGATGCCCGTCCACTTCTTGAAGAATTTTAATTTTGTCTTCCTTAGTAAGCAATTTCATGACTTTTTTTGTATCCATAACTAGGCACATGAACCAAGTTACTAAACTTCTCAAGATTATGTTCCTAATTTGTAAGTAGGTAGGATGTCACACACCAAAAATTAGCTATCCTTCTCTGTACAACTCCACAGAGAATAACTGCAACAGGTTCACTGGGTTATTCAGCAATCTAACTGCTGACAGGCAAATAAACTGAATTTTCCTGAGGCTAACAAAAGTGCTCCATGAAGGTGCTATTTAACCTGTGGAAGTTAGGAATTCAAGGCCTTTTTATGTTATCAAACCTTGTGCCCCTTTAATTCACACGGGATGACAAAGAACATTTTCAAAAGGTGGAAAAAAATGTGATCATACTAAATGGTAACAGCAAAAATTAGTGACACATTGAGGTACTCTTATATAGATTTAATGTAATGGGAATTGGGGCTTCGAATTTACAACTGCGCTAAACAAGAAAAAATAATAATGAAGAATGCACTAATAAGATTTCAGTGTACTTGCATCTGCTACACTTCTTGTGAGAATATGGTTTTTGGAAAGGTTTTCTATGAGTGAAACAGAGAAATAAAGCAGACTTACCTTATCACCTACTCTAGGAAATGTTTTTGGATCACAATCTTTTGCAAGAAAGAAAATAGTTTTCTTAGTTCCATTAACTTGATAATTAATTACTCCTGTTTCTGTAGAATTATCTCCTCTTCCTGGTGACTGAAATTTAAGAATTCATCTTATTAGTCACATCATGATTGATAAGAATATACACGCTAGGGTAAGTAATTTAAACTTTTCCTTGGGGGAGGAATCTGTTTCACCTTGCTAATTGCTTTCAGCCTTTCCTCAACAGTACACACACAAGCATCCAAATCAGTGGATATTTAGAGAATAATGCAATTTCCACTCGTATAAATGTCACAAGGAAAGATATACAATGTGAGAGTACTTTTATACATTCAAAAAGTAATTTCTACTACACATAATTCACCTGAAATAACTCACAACAAGCAAATTTGGGTGGGTGGACTCAGGATATCTTATGAATAAGTTAGAAGTAACAGACATGAAAGTAGCAAGAATTATATCTGGTACAAACAGGTGGGAAAAATGGCAGGAGGGTATTAGGAATGAACTTTATGAAGCTGTACGCATAAATTGGCTTCGGTGGTGGGGTCTTGAGAGGAGAATGGAGAGGACAGGATGCCTAGGAGAATAATGGACTCAGTATGGAAGCTAAGAGAAGTAGAGGGAGACCAAGACGACAATGGTAGCCCTCAGTTTCTAACGATTTCTAAGACAAAACGCTGGTTAATAGGGCAAACGCCTGAAAAGCCAACATCTAATTTTTGATCAGGTTCAGATCTTTTGAAATGACCCCCACTGGCGACCTGCACATTGTGATCAAGATGAAATGACGAGGAAGATGACACACACACCCAGCCTCCGTGCCAGTGGAATTAACCAATTATGGTTAAAAATCCTGATCCTATTGGGAATCAAACCCGGGACCCCTGTCACCAAAGGCCAGCATGCTAACCATTTAGTCATGGAGCCAGACTCAGAATGAAGAATGATTAGTTATCAAAAATAACAATATAGTCCCCATGAGTTTGTTTAAAAATCTTCCTTTAGCTTAGCTCAGATTCAGTATTTCTGGGGTGAGCCAGCCCAGTACATTTTATATTTTGTGTTGTAACCAAGGTTGAAGTTTACAGAACACAACTTTATTTGCTTCACTTTATGATATTTACACAAATAACTGAAATTTATTTTGAAGCAAAAAGTAATATTGAATCTTGAGAAAAGTCTGTCTTTATACAATATGTACAGGTTTGCAGTCTTTATGTACACTTCTATCTTGAAAAGATAGTCTTTGTGAATTGACACGTTGATAGTCGAGAACTATCTGGCACACTAACATAAATGTCATGAGAGTCCTTGTTTGTTGAAGTGCCTGAATTCCTAAAAAGCAAGTTCAATTGATTGAAGAAATTCCACCTAGCGAAACTAAGGGAGCTTGCATAAGTTAGGGAATGAAAATGGCTTGTAAAAGAATTACGGAACATAGGCAGCGGAAACAGGTAAGGGAGCGGTGACCAGAGGTGAAACCTCGTACTGCCAGAAATTCAGTCCACCTGGTCGAAGCACATTTTCAAGAGGAGTAGCCTCCGTGCTCGACGTAGGGTGTATTCTGGAGCTGGACACCGGGGCAAGTGGGCCAGTGAGCAGGCAGGGAGCTCCTATTTATAGTACACTCGATGGTCAGGCACGCGCACTGAGGGCTGCGCGTCGAAGCTAGCAGAATGATACACAGGCGCGCGTGCAGCTGGCTGGCGGAGCGAGAAGGGAGCGCCGGACATACAACACCCTCCCCTCCTAAATGCGCCGGTACGGCGTGAAACGGCGGCGGCGCTGGCGGCGACTGCGATGCTGGGACGGAGCTGCTGGTGTCTCTGTTGTATTGTCCGGAGCTGGAACTGGGCGGAGTGGCGCTGTCTCGTCCTGAAAGGAACCCATTGTTATTAAATGATCTAAAGCTCTTTCAGCAATAGATTTATCTGGTTTAGCAATAGCATCAATAGCTGGACAGGGGCGGTAGCGCAGACGTATCTGATCTTGATGGCGGCAGATACGTTTCTCCGTAGTCTGTATCTCGTAGAGACGATGACCCAAAGATCTGCAGATGACTCCAGGTATCCAGAGTGGGTTGGATTTGAATGTCCTGGTGTAGACCTTGTCGTTGAGGGAGAACTTCGTTGGTGAGGTCTTATGCTGGGCCGGAAGAGGCTGTAACAGAGAAAGTAAAGTTCTGTGAGGTCGTCCATGGAGCTTCTGTGCAGGAGTGATATTATCAGCGCCGGGTAGAGTTCTGTAGGTGTTTAAGAGTTGGAGCAAGGCTTGGTCTTTAGTTAAGCCTGAAGAGACAGCTTTCTTCATACTTCTTTTAAATGTTTGTACGAAGCGTTCAGCTTCACCATTAGATTGAGGGTGAAAAGGTGGTGCTAGGATATGACGAATGCCATTATGTGTACAAAAGTTCTGAAAAGCACTAGCTGTAAATTGAGGTCCGTTGTCCGAATGTGAGTACTTGCGGTAAACCTTCTGTAGTAAAGATTTTCTGGAGAGCACGAATGGTAGCTTCGGTTGTAGTAGTCGAATGCATATCCACGACATATGGAAAGTTTGACAGTGAATCGATGACTATTAACCACATGGAATTGAGGAAAGGACCTGCGAAATCGATGTGAACTCGTTCCCATGGAGTAGTAGCAGGAGGCCATGAAGCAAGATCAGAAGACGGGGCGTTCTGATTCGTTTGACATTGCTCACAATGACGTATTAGCTTTTCGATGGCGGCATCAATACCGGGCCAGTAGCAGTGTTGACGGGCGAGTTGCTTTGTTCTGGAGATACCTCAATGGCTTTGGTGTAATAATTCGAGAACTTGTTTCTGTAGGCTAAGTGGGATAACCACTCGGAAGATGGTGCCTGCTTCTAGTAGTACAACTCCGGCACGAGTCGTGAGACGATGCTGCATACGATGATAAGGTGCCAGGTGGGCAGGAAGTGTGCTCTGAAGAGGCCAACCGTTGCGGATGTAAGTACGTACAGTAGCAAGTGTACTGTCCTTATCCGTAGCTTTAGCTATGCAGGTAGCATCAATAGGAAAACTGGATACAGTATCTTCAAGTTCTATGTCCAACTGAAGACATTCAGATTCTTGAGAATCGAAGGCAGTATCAGGACCAACGGGTAAGCGGGAGAGGGCATCAGCATTACAATGCTGGGATGTGGCTCGATA
The DNA here is from genome assembly GCF_040414725.1 of Anabrus simplex. Classification (NCBI taxonomy): domain Eukaryota; kingdom Metazoa; phylum Arthropoda; class Insecta; order Orthoptera; family Tettigoniidae; genus Anabrus; species Anabrus simplex. The sequence continues at coordinate 92,863,682 of NC_090265.1, read as the reverse complement.
TACAATCTGATAGGAATAATCAGAAAGGAACATGGACCATCTTTGAAGCTTTCTGAGGGAATTCTCTGGGATCTTATTACCAGGATGGAATAAGTGTACGAGAGGCTTATGATCGGTAATGATCAGGAAATGGTTGCCATAAAGATATGCATTGAAACGGCGAATACCAAAGATGATGGCTAAAGCTTCTTTCTCTATCTGTGAGTATCGACGTTGATGGTCATTAAGTGTTTTCGAAGCGAAGGCGATGGGGCGTTCTTGTCCATGACGATCCTTCTGGGAGAGAACGGCACCGACACCGTAGTCTGAAGCATCAGTAGCTAGCGTGATGATCTTGTCGGGCTGAAAATGAGTGAGTTGTATAGCTTGAATTAAGGCGTTGTTGATTGTTTTCCATGCCTGTTGGCATTGCGGAGTCCACTGAAACT